>NC_135713.1:205317087-205629883 GCF_964656455.1 Halichoerus grypus
TCCAAGATTGTAAGGAGGTCACATAGCCAGTGAATGGCAGGGCGAGACCTGGGGTCCGTGTCCTCTGAGTTCAAGTGCAGACTCTTGCGCTGGGTCTGCTGGGCTCATCTGGGGCCACTCATGACACTGGACTCAGTCAAAGCATTTGTTGGTGCCCTCCAGTCTGGACTGGACTTCCTGTGCGTCGCTTGAACACTTCCCACCCTCCCCAGGCCCCTTTCCCTCGTGCTTCCCAGCGTCAGGCTGGTCCAGTCAAGGTCCACAGGTGCGACACCTTCCTGTGTGGGCACAGACTTCCCCTGTCTTGAGGTCCCCTGCTGGCATGAGGCACCCCCGGTGCCCAGCTCCACGGGAGGCGGGCTCACAGCTTCTCTCCCTGCCCCCTCACTGCCCACACAGACTCCGAGTGTGAAGGATCCTCTCAGAGCCCCCAGCCCTCCCACAACTCTGTCCCCATGTCACACTCTAAATGACAGCACTAACCCATCCCTCTGAAATCTGAACTGTCACCTTCTGGGGCTGCCCCTGTCCACCCGGGTCACCCTCCCTGCTAAGAACACAGAAGCATTAAATGCTCCTGTCCTCTTCAAAGATCATTAGCCAAGAGCAGGCGACAAATTTATTTCCTTTTGCTTCTTCTGGTTCTGGCTAAACACAGGGACTTCAGGCAGCCGTCGGAGGGCGGGGTACTTTTCCGAGGCTCTCCACCTTGCCTCTTTGACCTTGCCTTCTGGCTGCCTCCTGATTCCTACAATGTGACATGCATGCACTGTCCCGACCAAAAACAAGGTCGGCCTTGTGCTCCTGGGAGGGCGGAGGTGGGGATGGGGGGCCGCTCTCCTCTTCACTGGGCCCTGTGGGTCTATCCAGCCGATCATAAAGAGCCTTTAGGATGTTTCTCTGATTCTTACAATGTCCTTTTCCCAGAAGTCACCAATGAAATACTTGTTCTCTAGGATATTTTATGCCATTGAATGGACCTATCTGACTGAGGGTCCCCAGATCATTTACAATTCTCCCCCAGGTGTGTGTGCTGGAGACAAAGGGCCTAAACGCGCTCTTCTGAGCTGTGGCCGAGCCTGGTCCCCAGCCTGGAGGATGCCAGCCTTCCGAGAAGTCTGAGGTCTGGCCCTGCTCCGGACCTCATCCAGGAGAGCGGGGCTGACACAAATGTGTTCTGTGCCCTTAAAAATGGCAGGCCAGTGGCAAATAAAACCCGATTCTTGGCTCCGCGTAGGCAGCCTTTGCCTGGGGCTCCGGAGCCCGTGCACCACAGAGCCTCTTTGTCCGACCTGTCACATGCTCCCTCTGTGTAGATTCCATGGAGGCTCCGAGGAGACCTGGAGGGAGGGCCGCAGGCTGATCCAAACCGCCTCTATAAATAGCCAGGCTCAGGAATTCGCTAGGAGTAGGGACTGTTTTCACAGGTTTGCGACTTCGTTTTTTCCAGTAATCCAGCTGAGTGCTTCTGGGCTGGGGCCACAGCAAGGGTAGGGACAACCTGGAGGGGGTGGGGGAGCCCTCTCCCCGCCGTCTAGGAGGGGCCTGCCGGCCTGCTTGGCTCAGGATCCGCGCACCGTCTCTGGCCCTGTGGCCGGCACGTGACTCTGGTTATCTGGGACAAGCCGTGGTGCCCAAGTCCAAAAGCATCTTCCCCTGGGCCAGTCCCTGGCCGACGCATCTGGTAAGCATCAAAACGAGACAGAGAACACTGTGTAACAGGAACCAACTCTGGACTGTTCCAGGCATTCCTTGTGGAGAAAACCCTTTCTATCAAGTCTGAATTCCTCTGCTTTTAAGTAAGCCGCGTGCACTTCTCCCGAGCAGCCCGTTACCAGCCAGCTGTGCGAGCAGCTCAAGATCGGTGACCACCTGGGTTTTGCTTCCTCATCAGTGAAATGAAGGATGTAGCCCAAGGGGTCTCCAGCCCCACTGGATTCAGCTCAACAGCCTCGACTGAGCACGGGGGCCCCAGGCACTCAGCGAACCGAGAGAGGGGTGTGCTGTGAGGCGTGGGTGCCCGGAGTGGGGTCCCAGGGGCCTGCAGGTGGGTGATCAGGGGTGGGAAGGGGCCACCGAGGTCATGGCAGGGCTGTGCCCGCTTGGGGCAGGACATGGGACGGAGGCAGCAGGAAATCTGACCTCTTGTGGGCTGAGTCAGCTGGCCCTGGAGGGGAAGGCTCCGAGGGAAGTGACTCAGTGCTCCTGGGGATGAGGAGGAGGTGCTCTCCGGCTGGCTGAGGCCAGGACAGCGCAGTTTTGCATCAGAGAGGCATGGGAAGGTCAGACAAAGATTGACAGGACCAGGACCCAACGAGAAGGCCAGCATGCCCGCCCCCAAGCATCCCCTCCTCTGAACCCCTGGCCCCAAATCTCTCTCTTCCCTGCACTAGTGCTGATATCCCAGCTCCCATCCCTGGCTTTATTCATTCATTTGGGAAGTATCTATGGAGCTCCTCCCATGAGGCTTAGTCCCAACCCCAGTTCAGCCCTGCTCCGGACCCTGACCCCCTGAGGGGACCCCACCTCCCATCGCCAGCACCACTCACCTGTGCCCTCTCAATGCGACCACTTCCAGCTGCTCTGGGGAGACACCTTGGCTGTGTGTACCCGGAGCGCAGACCCCGGGACGCACAGGCCCAGGAGATGGGACCCTCGGGTGGTCAGCATGCGCGAGGCTGCCAACAGAAGCACCTTCCCTCCTCCTTCCTCTGGAGCCAGAGGAGTGATGGATTTGGGGTGATCGGGTTCTTTAGCAACAAGAGGTGTTTTCAGAAATAAATTCAGACATAGACAGCTAGAGGCAGAGAGTAGCTAAATTTTTACTCAAAAGGAAGATGAGGGGGTGAGCAGGCCTCCTTCCCCTGCTGGTGATTTGTCCCTCGTGCTGCGGGCGACACTGCAGGGGCTCAGCCAGGCTCTCTCACCCAGCTTTGCAGTGGCAGACGCTGTGTAATTGCTGTTCATTTAATGGTTAAGTCGTGCAAAACAGACCACATCCGTCTGCCTGGGCACAGCTGCACGCTCTCGAAGGGAGGCCTGCGGACCCCAGTCCCTGTGAGCTGCAGGAGCGTCTCGAGGGGCTGAGATTGTCCCCACGGATGCAGCCCAGCAGACCAGCCCGAGCACCGGCTCTGCCCCTTGCCAGTGCGCACCCTCGGCCAGGTGCTGCGAGGACAGCGCTGGCCTCCTCACGGGGCTGTGACACTGGACGAGACAGAAGATGGGCACAGCTCAGCCCCAGCCGGGCACGTACACACGTCCAACAGGAGACCCCTGCCGTTCTTGGTGGGACGGCTCTCATGGGAGTGTGGCTTGTGAGCTCCCACACACAAGAGGAGGAGGCCCGGGGGTGGAGGGACAGAGGACGCCGTGGAGGTCCCTAAGGTCACAGGTGGCCCGCCGAGGGTGATGGAGAGCAGGGGCGCACCTGTGCCGCCGGCCAGCCTGGGCGTGGGGTGTCCCCGCGTTTCGGCCCGATGTCGCGGCATCGGAAGACATCCGTGAGGAAGGGCCTCCAGCCCTCCCTTTGGGTCGCCTCTCCCCGTTTGACTAATGGCTGACCTGACATCTTTCAGCGAGTGACCTTGTTGCAGCTGGTAATTCAAATATCTTTCAGCGTCAGAAATAATAAGCACCACTGTGAGATGAACAAGCGAGGCTTAAGTTGAGAGCAGATTAATGGGGTTTTAATATTCCTAATTTAATCACTCTTTTCTGTCGCACTGTGGGCAACATGATGTAGCAGCTAATTATTTTTTTAACCATGATGGGGATCTTTCCTAATCAATTTTATATTTAACATGAATGAAGGGAGGGCAGTGATTAATGAGAGAATAAATCTCACCAAACAGGCACAAGCAAGCAATCAGTTAAAAATATGGCAGGATGATTTTTTTTTTTTTCTTCTCGTGGAGCAAATTCTGCAGGGATGGGATGGAGCACCATGTTTAGTCTCTTCCATTTTCAAGAGAAGAAGTACACGAAAGTTTTTAAAAATGTGTCGGGTGGAAAGAAAAAGCACACCTGCGCTCTCATCTGAAACATTGTATGCTGAGAAGTAAGAGACGCGGTTCACAACTGCTGCCTTCTGCAGGGAGCAGGACGCCGTGGCGGGACACACATTCCAGGCCGCGTCCCCTTATCCGCGGGCTGGCCTTCCGCAGCCTGGACACAGATGATCAGAAGGTCAAGAGTAGCTGCCGTCACTCACATCACCTCCTCTCATCACGGGGCAGTTTATCATCCCACAGCAAGAGGAAGGGGGAATACGGGACAGCAAGATAGAGAGACCTCATTGACATAATTTTTATTACAGTATATTGTTATAATTGTTCTATTTGATTATTAATGTTGTTAATCTATTCCTGTGTCTGATTTGTAAATTCCACGTTATCATAGGTATGAGTGTAGGGGAAAGAGCACAGTACACACACATAGGGTTCTGTACCATCTGACATTTCAGGGGTCCCCTGGGGGGTCTTGGAACACACCCCGCCCCCTCCTGCCCCGCAGATCAGGGGGGACTCCTGTGGATTCGAATGTTGCTGCTGCCCTTTACCATGTGACCTTGGGCATCAGGTTTCCCTCTCTCTCTTTTTTTTTTTCCAGCAGCCTCCAGGCCCAGCACAGAGCCCAACATGTGGTTTGAACTCACAACCCTGAGATCAAGACCTGAGCGGAGATCAAGAGTCAGTTGCTCAACCGACTAAACCACCCAGGCGCCCCCTCATCGTTTAAAAAGGAGCAATGATGTGCCTTCCTTGGGACCTGCTGAGGGCTCAGTGGGTGAAGGCGCACAGCACGCGCCGGACATGTATGCGCCCCCATCGGACTATGATTCGCAGGACCCCGCAAGGTATGTCGCAGGCTGGGGCCCCACGAGCAGGTCCTGAGAGGAGGATCTGCACCCCAAGGGCGTGTCAGGAGGTGTCCGCAGAGAGCAGAGCAGGTGCGTGGGGAGTGAGACTGAGGAACAAGGCCACACAAGGGGACGGTATCAGGCTGAGGCCACCGCGGTTTGGAGACTAAGGTCACAGCTGAGCACGGTCCCAGTCAGGGGCTCAGGAGCTGACCATGTGTCATGAGAGGGGGAGACATAGATTCCCGAGCACTTTCAGTCCTCTTGCCAACCAGCCTCCAGCAGCCTGAGGACAGCCTTCCCAGCCAGAGACCCTGGTGCCATTTGCTGAGCGTGCACAAAAAGGGGAAGGCACTCAAGGTGACACGGGGAGAGGCAGGCGGCGACCGCCCAGGAGGCTGGGCTGCCAGCCCCCCAGTGAGAACATGAACAGGCACAGACCCTTGCTCAGGGAAGGAGATCCTTGGGTCCCAGGCCAACTTGTACCCTGGGAGCCGTGGGTCCCTGAAGGCCTGGGGCGAGCTCGGGGCACTGTGCCCCACCCCCAGGAGGAAGGGAGGGGCAGACGCCAGACTCCTCCAGCCAACGGACCCTCCCCTCAGCATCTCGCCTCCCAAGCAGGGTTGGACCTCTTTGCTAGTGTTTTTGCTCATTCACTCAACCTTTATCAAATGCCTGTGCCAGCCAGCAAGCACACCGAGGTCCAACGGTGAGCAAGGACGAATAAAGCCCTGTTCTCACAGAGCTGACATCCTGGAGGAGACAGGCAGCAATAATGAGACAGAAATGCAGTGCTTCTCAGAAGGAGAGTTTGGGGGGCGCCCGGCTGGCTTAGTCGGTGGAGCGTGCAACTCTTGCTCTGGGGGTTGTGGCTTTGAGCCTCACATTGGGTGTAGAGATGACTTAAAAATAACATCTTTTTTAAAAAAAAGAAAGAGAAAGAAGGTGAGAGTTTGCACGAAGAAAAACAAAGCAGAGGGGAAGCAGAGAGGGCCTGGCGGTGGGGGGGGGGAGGGGAAGGAGGGCAGTGCTGAAACGGGCCTCTAGGGGAGCTAAACAAGGGGCTTTGAGCAAAGACCCACAGCATGTCTTGGAGAAGAGCGGTCAGGGCAGTGGGAATAGCAGGTGCAAAGGCCCAGAGGCAGGAATCTGCCTGGCCCTCAAGAGACAGAAGGGAGCTGCCGTGGGCACAGTGAGGGGTGAGGAGGTGAGGGCTTGGGGAGTGTGCAGGTCTGGGTGAGGCCCTGGGCCCTGTTGAGGACTATGGCTTCCCTTAGAGCCGACCATGTCCCTTGGCAGGTGACAGTGATGAACACTGGCATGGTGCTTAATAGTTTTTCAAAGCTATAATTCTTTCATATACATTTAGCTTTCTAAACTCCCTATTATTTCACCTCTCCCCCAACCTTCCAGATGGGAACCGAGGGACGCCGCTTGCTGGGGACACAGGCCAGTGGCTGAGCCTGGCGTGCCCACCCCCCCAACGCTCCCTCCTCTCCCCAGAACGTGGGACCCGAGAGAGGACAGAGCTCTAAGTCCTCGTGTCCTTCTGCGTTTGGAGCGGATGGCTTGTTTCCCATTTGACCTTAGAAGTTTTATGTAAACATCATCTTGTGTTTAATTTCCTTTGTTTGGCGAGGTCAATTAAAGGTCTCAACATAATTCTATTAAATCGCTGGTCTCCCGAGTGAATAGTTGAGGCCAAGTCATAAAACTCTGCAAGGGGGAAGCAAACATTTGCCTTGAAACCCCTTCCTTCGCCTCAAGGAAAACCAGGGGAAGGAAGCATTCCGTGGAGAAATGGTGCTGCAATCCAGCCGGGGTCTTTGTTCCATTTTCTCGTTCGTGTCCTGTTTGCCCAAAGACAGTCCACATGAAAGCGGGGGCCCTGGTCCCTGCCTGTCCCCCACTCTGGGAATTAGCTCCTTCCTTCTCAAACCCAGGCGCAGTGCAGCGGGCTGGCACGTGGCTCCTCTCCCTCCACCAAGACAGAGGGGGGCAGGGAGGCTCCGGTGCCTTTGGGGGGCGCGGGGGGGTAGTGCAATAGCTCCTCGGGTTCTTCCCACACGCTGGAGGAACACTGAACTCAGAGGGGATATGTCCCTGAGCATTTTTCTGCCTTGGTTTTTAAGCCATTTCTGCTTGAAGGAAATTGAATCCATGTGTGTTTGGATTAATTGCTTAACTCCTAAAAATGTTGTTTTGTAAGAGCAATTTGAGGTCCAAGAACCCTTTAAGTTGCTTTCCACCCTTTTCACACGGCCCTGGTCTGGGGATCTGAGCGAGCCCTCTTGGGCCAGTGCTGTGCTCACAGCTGGATCAGGCTAATGAGGAATTAACAGCCCCACGGGGTGTTCGCTTCACCCCCAAACGAGGTGGGCTTACGAGCCCCACACCGAAATCCAGGAAGCTTCTGTGTCCTGCTAGGTTTGGACTTCGGAGAACAGGGACACCTTCTGTGGTCTCGTGTTTAATCTGAGGCTTCCTTTCCCTGGGTCTGATTTCCAGAACTTGGCTGCCTCTCTGGCGGGGGAAAAATGCCGTAGAAGAAATTTCAGGAACCTTGAAAGGAGGAACTTCTCAAACTAGGAGGTGCTGCGGAGTCCTGCCTTCTGTTCTCGAAACTGTTCCAACGCTCAGGCATCGAGACTGATGGGACACCCCTCTACCATGGCTGGAAGAAGAAAAACCCACCTTCTTGAGTGGCCAAATCCACCAGGAACTGAGGTTGTGAGTGTGGGGGGGTGTTAATGCCCAGCCTGGGCGCCTTCCTCTCTCTACCATCCCCAGACCCCAGGCTCCCCAGCTGCTAAATGGAAGTAACCTCTGTCCTCAAGGTGTTCTGAGAGCCAGTGTAAGAACTCGGACTCCTGGTGCCTCCAGATCACAGGCGCCCCTCCCCCTCCGTCCCAGAGCCACCTCCTCGTTCAAGCGCAGCCCCACCTGCAGTTGGTAGGATAGTGTGTTTCCCTTTATATGAAATGTCCAGAATGAGCACATCCCTAGAGACGGAAGGCTGATTGGTGGTTGCCGGGGGCAGGGGGCGGGAGAAATGGGGAGCACCGCCAATGAGTGCAAGGCTCCCCTTTGTGCGCGGATGAAGCCGGGTTCTGAAGAAGAGGTGGGTGGAGCTATGACGGGGTTTTCCGAAGAGGAGGAGCGGCCACAGTTGACTTTTAGAAAGTTTGCCCAGGGGGCGGTGTAGGTGACAAGCAGGGGACAAGGGAGCCGTAGGGAGCATTAGAATGCTGTTTCAGGAGTCCAGATGAGAAACGAGGTTTGGGGCCAGGAGTGGGCTCCAGGGAAAGAATGGCGTAGGATACGTCGGGTGACTGATTAGGGAATAAAATCTTCCCTCGGTACCAAGAATACATTTTTTCCCCAAATGGCAGGTGAGTCGAAACATCCCAGCGAAACGCTTTGCCTGATAGACTTTACCTTTTGCTCCCCGCCGAGCCTTTATGGTGCGAAGCGCAGGGCTCACACCCAGCCTTACCCGGCCACCTGTCCCCTCGGCCCCGGCGCACCTGTGGCTCCAGGGTCCCACGCGGAGCCAGAGATTGCACACGGGTAACTCTGAGTCTCCCCGAACTTTGCTTCCAGAATCGGAGCTACACTCATTTCTGTGCACAGTCAAGCGGCTGTGGTGTAATGATCTCCATCCTTCTTTGACACACCGGCTGTTGTATGGTCCGAACTTCCTAGTTCTGCCCTGTCTGAAACCTGATGCCTTTTCTGAAGAGTACTTGGCGCTTATTCTGTGTGCCAGGAGTTGTTGTTTGTTGTTTTTTGGTTTTTTGGTTTTATTTTTTTAGGATTTTATTTATTTATTTTAGAGAGAGAGGGAGATCACAAGCAGGGAGAGCAGCAGGGGCAGAGGGAGAAGCAGACTCCCCGCTGAGCAGGGAGCCCGATGCGGGACTCGATCCAAGGACTCCAGGATCATGACCTGAGCCAAAGGCAGACGCTTCACCGACTGAGCCACCCAGGGGCCCCTCTGTGTACCAGGAGTTTTGAAATGGCATTTGGTCCAAAGCAAGAAAGTTCTGGTCTCATCTTTATAAAAGTATTTTTTAAAGGGGGAGAGGCAGTAGTTAATGATGCATAAGCAACTCTAATGAGAATATCAAGTCTGATAAGAATGTAATTAGGAAGAACTATAGACAATCTGGTAAGGTATTTCGAACATCAACTAAGCCGCAGTTTTGCCCAGTTTGCTGTGTATTTGGCTCTCCTTTGGGTCCTTGCATCGGGGACAAACACTCAAGAGGTAGAGTTGTGGACTCTTACATGGAAACTTGTCACGTGTCAGGTGGTCAAGCCCCAGGTCCGGGGGGCTGACATCCACCCTCACACTCACACCTGCTGCATGGTCAGCTGACCCAGGCCTGGCCAATCAGTGAGCTCCGTCCTCCTGATTTCCTCCGAGGCAGGCTGGTGGGAGGGAAGCCCGGAGAGTCTGTCTCCGCTACTGCTTGAGGAGGGTCTGCCTGGAAATGAAGCTGGCCCAGAGGAAAGCGGACGTGAGACACAGCAGTTCCTGAGGATATGGTTTACACGTTGAGGTCCAACCATGTGGAACATTCCAGACTTTTCAGTTATGTGAGCCAAAACACCTCCCACCTTTTTTTAAAAAATATTTTTTTATTTATTCATTTGAGAGAGAGGGAGAGAGAGAGAGCACGAGCAGGGGGAGCGGCAGAGGCAGAGGGAGAAGCAGATTTTCCGAGGAGCAGGGAGCCCAACGCGGGACTCGATCCCAGGACCCTGAGATCTTGACCTGAGCCGAAGCCAGACACTTAACCGACTGAGCCCCCCGGGCCCCCCTAAAACAGCCCCCTCCTTCTTTTACTTCAGCCAATTAAACTAGTCTTTGATCCTTTATCATCAAGAGTCCCTCCGGCGCCCATGTCATGTGGCTACTGTTTTTCTATTAAAAACCATGCAGAGATCGATGGCTGCTCACTTGCAGCCCGGCCCACCATCAGGTCCCTCTGCCTGGTATCAGAAGGCTCTCCCCACCCTGGCCTCCTTCTGCATCCTGTTTCTCTTTAGGGAACCAGCAGCACCATCCTGTCGGGTAAGACCTCTTTGTCCCCTGAGCTTTAAAGATGCTTGCCTCAGACTCGGGTTCATTGGCCTGTGGGCCCCCACCTCCCTCTGCAGCTTCCTGGGGACTAAGCCCTGTGTGCAGACACCTCAGTGTCCCCCACGTGGTCCTCTTACCATCCCCTTGGCCCAGGAACACGGGTCATCCCCTCCAAACGTTATTCAGGGGAGCATTCGTGTGTGAGCCGCTACGATGTTTGGGCTGGGGAGGGAGGGAGGTTCCCACCACCGCACACCCGACAGCCGACCCAGGTTCAACCTCACAGAGCCCGTTCCTAGTCCTCCTTTGGCTTCCCCGGCAACTGGGATCCCCGCCCACCCCTGACAGCCCCCAGCGGGTGGCTCGGGTACCCGCATCCCTCTGCTTGTGCCCTGCGTGAGTCTCCCCAACTCAAGCCCCCTCCGTGTTTCTCCAGCCGATGCACCCCGCCCCTGCTGTCTCGCACCTCCCCCTCTTCACCAGGGCCCCATCCCACCCCCCCAGCTGTGGATCCTCACTTCAGGGACTGGAAGAGTCTGTTAAGGACCCTCTTTTTCCCCTGCATCCCTCAGCAAGATGAGGGAGCAGGTGAGATGTATTTTCCTGCCCACGGGATTTATAGCACCCTTCCCCGGGAGGCAGGGCCAGCCGCACTCATTCTGGGTTTCCAATAACCATCTGTTTTCTCTCTGCAGCCTGTGATGAGGTCCCCCCTCGGCCATCTCTCCTCTAGGCCCAGCTGACACTCTGTTCATCATTCCTCCTGTTTCCAGACCCTTCATCCTCCAGGCCTCTCCCGTGAACGCACTCGTGTTTGCTCATGTCCTTCAACTGAACGCTGGCTTCAGGCTGCGACGAGCCCCGTGGCCTGCGGTTTCTATGAGCTGGTTCCACGCTGCTATCAGTGCAGTCCACGCCGGGCTGGTGTCTCTTCCCAGCGGTGTTCCCAATGGCTCCCGTGTACACCTCTGTCCACTGGCAGCAACTTCCCACAGGGGCATCCTTCTGTCGGGTCAGGCCTCCCTGGCTTCTAATGATGGGATAACAAATGGGAATGATCTCTGGCAATGTTTGACCCACTGGTTCGTGCACACTCTGGCTTATCGTTTAATTACTTTTGAGTCTCGACTCTATCAGCATTCATTTTAAGCATCTCTCCCAGGTTTATGCCATTTGCAAATTTGAAAAGCACATCCCCTACTTCTATCCACTTCCGCTGTAGAAGTGCTGACTGGTACCAGGACAGAGCAGAGCCCTGTGGCCCTCCACTACAGCTCTCCTCGCAGGCTGACACACTGTGCGCAGCGTCCAACGAGCTATGAATTTCCCTATGGTTCTATCATGTAGTCTTTGACCACCTAATCTGCAAATGTTTATGCAAATCCGTGTGTTTGCCTGAGACATTCTTTGGATCCATCAATCTAATAGCTCATTGAAAATGGGAAAAAGATTCGTGCGGTGTGTGTTAGTCTTAGCGAGTTTCCAGTTTTGTGTTGCCTCCCTTATGCATTCATGGGCCGACTCTCTAATAGTCTTATCCTTTTCTAAAGATTTACAACACATTTGCTGGCCTATTATTTCTAGAATTTTCTTTTATTCCTTTCTTTTGGAAAAGCAGGTCAGGTGTGGTTCATGGCCAGTGTTTCAACACCTCCCTGGCCCTCCATAATTTTTTGAAATTACCAGCAGTAGCTCTAAGACAATTGCTGCTGGCAGCTTAAACACCCGGGGAGGCAATTCATCGGGGTCTCGGGAAGGAACTCATTTACAGCAGCTCAGGTAGCGATTTTTCTCTCTTTGCTTACATCTGGTTGCAGTCCCGTCTTTGCATTTAATTTAACAAACAGCCTCTGAGCTCCTGCGGCATGCCCTGTGCTTTGTTTTAACCTTTTCAATTTGAAGACCATTCTCTTTCCTGGAACAGGCAGAAACAGGATGAGCATTGCACTTGTCTGCCTTCTCTCTTTTCTTGAGGGGAGACCGTGGGTGTCCCTGTTCACCTTGATCTGAAGGTCGCTTTTAAGGGTGTGTGTGTGTGTGTTGTGTGTATGGCGTGTTTGTATCTTGAGATTTCCAGTTTGTTCCCGACTCTGTGCTGCTAGTCATCAAGTTCATGCCCTTTTCTCTTTCCTCCAGCTCTTTGGGTTCATTAAAAAAACAAAAACAAAAACAAAAAAACACTGAAATGAGGCATGATTGACATACAAAAAGCTGTACATATTTAATGGATGCAGCTTGTTGAGTTTGGAGATAAGTACACGCCCCTGAAACCATCACCATAATCTATGGCACAAACATAACTATTTTCTCCAAAGTTTCTTCCTAGCTTCTTTACTATTATTATCATAACACTTAACGTGGGATCTACCTTCTTAGCAAATGTTTAAGTATAAAATACAGTACTGTTTACTATAGGGGCTGGGATATCCTACGATATGCAGTAGATCTTAGGACCTATTCATCTTGCATGACTGAAACCTTGTACCCTTTGACTAATACCTCCCCATTTTCCCCTCCTCCCAGCTGTTGGCAACTACCATTCTACTTTCTGCTTCTATGAGTTTGACTATTTTAGATTCCTCACAAAAGCGGTATCATGAGGTATTTTCTTTCTGTGTCTGGCTTATTTCACTTGGGCACACTTGTTTTGGTCTATTTCTAGGTACTGTGTTCTGTTCCATTGATCTATTTGTCCAATTCTCTGCCAACGCCACAAACAATCTTGATTACTATAGATAGATAAAAAGTCCCAGAATAGGGTAGATTTATTCCTCTTGTTTTACTCTTTTTCAAAATTATCTTAGCTATTCCTTTAATTTTCCATAAAAATTTTTAGAATAATCTTGTCTACAGCTATGAAAAATCTTGCTGGAATCTTAATAGGAATTGCTTTACACTGTGTCAATTTGGAAAGAATGGACATCTCTACTATGACCAATCCATTAACATGGTATGTCTCTCCATTTATTTAGGTTTTCTTTTATTTCTTTGATCAGCGTTGTGTAGTTTTCAACATATAAATCCTATGCTAAATTTTCTTAGGTTTACACCCAAATATTTCTCTTGTTTTTTTTTTTTTTTTTTTTGAGTGGTTGATTGTTTTTAAATTTTGGTGTCCATGTGTTTATTGTTAGTATATAAAAATATGATAACTTTTTCTATGTTTATCTTATATCTTGTCACTTTGCTGAACTCACTTATAAGTTCCACGATTTAAAAAAAAATTATTCCTTGGGGGCACCTGGGTGGCTCAGTCAGTTAAGCGTTTGCCTTCAGCTCAGGTCAGGATCCCAGGAGCCTGCTTCTCTCTCTCCCTTTGCTGCTCTCTTGTGCGCTCTCTCTCTCTTTTTCTCTCTCTCAAATAAATAAAATCTTTTAAAAAAAGTATTCCTTGGAATTTTCTAAGTAGACAATCATGTCATTTGCAAATAGTTTTATTTCTTCCTTTCAGATCTTTATGCTCTTTATTTGTTTGTCTTGCCTTATTGCACTGGCTGGAACTTCTAGGATTATCTTGAAAAAGAGTGGTAAGAGTAGACATCCTCCCCTTGTTCCCAATCTTAGCAGGAAAGCATTCAGTCTTTTACTAATAAGTATAATGTAATTGGCAAAGACCCTTCTCCCAAACAAAGTCCCATTCATAGGTTCCTGGAGGGCATGTCTTTTGAGGATTTCCACTCACCTCAGTGCAGGTGGTGAGTTGCTCTGGGCATACTTGCCCACACCTTGCCTTGCCAGCATCCAGTCAGGGGCTGAGCACTGTGGCCTAGGAACTGAGCAAACTACGAAGTGGGCCTGTCTCTGAAGAGAGACCACTTCCTACCAGCATTCGAGGTGGAAGGTGAGACCTAATTATGTCAGGTGGGAATGTTTTGCAGGCAGGAGAGATGGGCAGCCTTGCTGCTCCTAGAATCAGAGGCAGCTCCACCTGAGGGAGGGGGATGGAGAAGCCGGAGCCTCCCTCCTTGGGTAGAAAGAATGCTAAGCTAGGGCTTGGGCAGACCCAGGGGAAACTGCAGACATTCGGGGACTTGTCAGCAGGGCTGTGAGCTGGGCAAGGAGCAGGCTGGATTTGGGTAGCTGGGCAGTTCTTCCGAATCGAGATATTTTTTAACTAAGACTTAAGTCCTGAGTTGGACACCAAGAAGGACTCTATCTCCTCACCATCTGTAATTGCTTGTGACCTTATAAATCCCCTCATCTCTGTGGGTCATGTTTATCTCATTCCTGTTAGCTGGCTGGAGGCTGGGTTGTCATCCACCATCCCCAAATAGTTATCGAGTCTCTATTTTGCAATAGACATGATAAAATACAGTCCCTGTCTACAAAAACTCCCTACCCTGGGGGAGAAAAATAAATAAAACATCATCCAAAGGCAGCTAGCTAAGCATTGTAACAAAGGCTGCATGTGGATGGCTGCTGGGGGCCAGGCTAGGGGCTCACACCCTTTTTACAGATGTGGAAACTGAGACTCCTCCCAGGGCAAGGCCACTATTGTAGCCACATAGCTGTTAATGGTAAGGCCAGGATTCCACACATAATCCATGTGTTGTCAAAGTCTTACTCTTTCTGAAACCACATGCTGCCCATGAGTGCAAGTGCAGGGGTGTGGTGACAGTTGGGGGTGATGCCTGTGTAAAGAAAGGGGGGAGCAGAATGGGGCAGGGAGGGCCCCCCCGGATGCTCTTTCACAAAGCCTGGGGGGTTCTCAGAAGTGAGCTCCAAACTCAGACCTGGAGGAGGGAGGGGAAAGTGTTCTGGGCAGAGTGAGCAAGCAGCTTATACAAAGGCCCAGAGCCTGGACAACATGAAGCTGTTTCACTGTGGTTAGAACATTCCAGAAATAAGGCAGGGTGGGGGTTGCATGGCAGACAGGGCCAGATCAGGAAGAGGACTCCTGAGCCATGTTCTGGAATCTGGTCTTTACCCTGAGCCACGGAAGGGCCCGGGGTGTTCTGGAACATGGTGGATGAGCATGCTGCCTGGCTCCATCTGAAGGATGCCCAGGCCCACTGCTCACCTCCTCCTGTTCCTTCCAGTCCCCTCTTAATTGTTTCTGCCCAGCGCCCAGGCCCCCAGTTGCAAGTCCCAGTAACCCATGCTCTTGAGAGCACCAGCAGGAATTGGGGCTAAGAGAGCAGAAACGGGGGTGTGGAAGTGCAGAGGGAACTATTGTCTGGAAATGACTGGGATGCCCGCCCTGCCACCCAGAGCAGGGGTCAATCCGACAGGCCAGGCAGCAGCACCCAGGTGAGGAGGTGCAGGTGCGTGGCTGGCCTGCAGGAGACAGAAACAGTGGTGGGAAATGCCCTAAAGGATAAGGCAGCCTGTCTCTGGCCTCTCTGCACCCCTTTTGCCTCCTGGGGGATTGGGGCTCTCCCAAAGCCTGGCACAGGAACCCCTTCTACTCTTGCGGGGACTCAGGTCGTTGGTTGAGCCCAACCTTGAGAGATCATGCAATTCATATCATGCCTGGGGGTGGGACCAGACCCATGCTGAGCCAGACTGGCAAGGCAGCCCCTCCTCTGGGCCCCCCAAGGAGAAGTTCCCAGGTGTCATCATCAGCCACCCACCCCCACAGCGTGGAGAACACAGACCCCCAGCCCTGGCCCCTCTGCCTTCCTACTCAGCCAGCAGGTTGCCATGGTGATGAGCCAATGTGAGCATCTCTGTCTTTAATGCCAGAGTCTTTCCAGGCTCTGCCCTGCCTGGCCCCAAACGCAGCCCTGGGTGGCGATCAAATAGCAGGGAGAGGAACTGGGACCAGCAAGGGGAGGGAAAGGGTCAGGGATGATTGCTGATCTGGACACCGCCCTGAGAGTTACTTCCCAGGGGAAAGTGCCAGGAAGATGTACGAAGCAAGGACTACAGTGTCGTTAGACTTTTATTTCAGGTGGAGGGTGGTGGGGAGAGGCTGGGGCTCTGCCTTTGAGCTTGTAAATGCCTATTGGGGCCCAAATGATGGAGCAGGGGCTCCCCGCTGAGCTAGGGGAAGGCCAGTAGGATTGGCTTCACCTCTGCCCACACCTGGAGGAGTAGGGGGGTGGGAGTGGGGAACCTGGAGTGCTCCTTCTACCCTGACCCGCAATCTGTGCAGAACTGAGCTCCAGCCTGAGTCCCGTGGTTAGTCCTCTGCAGACTCACGTTTGTCACCTGCTAGAGCAGGGTGCAAGGGACTTGGGCTTTTCCCTCTGGCTCTCCTGCTTTGTCCAGGCATGAGCTGGTCCAGCTGGAAGACCACCCTTGAGATGAGGGGGTTGAGGTTGCGGCAAAACTGGTCTGCCCACCCAGCCCTGTTACCAGCAGAGCAGGTCCCTGAGCCACGTGCTGGATACCCACGAACGTGCATCTGACAGTCTTGAGGGATTAACGGGATCTTTTTCCTAACCTCCAGCAATGATTTCCAGAACCTCCTTCCTCTCTCTCCGGTTCCCAATTAAGAGGGGACTGGAAGGAACAGGAGGAGGAGGGCATTGTGGGAGGGGACAGTACACCGCACTCCCCAGGTCACCGATGCGACGTTTCATCTTGTGTCCACTTGGCCAGACAGTAGTACCCAGTTATTTAATCGAACATTAATCTAGGTGCTGCTGTGAAGGTATTTGGTAGATGTGGTTGCCATGCACAACCAGATGACTGAGAAAACAACACCTCCCACCAAACTGGTGGTGAGCCTCGCCTAATCAGTCGAAGGCCTTCAGAGCCCAAACTGCGCTTTTCTGGAAAGAAGGAATTCTCCAGACTGAGGCAGCAACTCCTGCCCAAATCCCACCAGGCCTGCCCTACAGATGTCAGGCTCACCAGCCCCACAACTACTTGAGCCAATTTCCTAAAACAAACCTCTCTCTGAAGAGTCTTGGCTGATACACCCATCTCTCTGTCAGCTGTCTGGGCAGTGGTCAGTTCTCTCCTTCCTTCCCCCTCTCTGTCTCCCTCTCTCTTTCCCTTTCTCTCCCTTTCTCCTTCTCTCTCTCTCTCTCTCTCTCTTCCCTTCTCTCTGTGTGTCTGTCTGTCTGTCTGTCCATCCTAGCTTCTTTAGGACTTTTCTAGTACCTCACCAACTGCTTGGATTCTTTAAGAACAGATAAAAGCCCAGGAACTGACACTCAAACAAGAACCCACTTCCTTCCCTCCTATGTCTGTGGTCTTGGATCTCTCTCTTCCTCTTGTGATTCTGTCCCTGGGGGCCCAGGAACCAGGTTGGGGGGTGCTGAGATGTCCTGGGGGCTAGGGAGGCTGAGACAATGCTCCCTCTGTGGGCAGGGCAGAGTGGAATGGAGCTGGGGAAGGGGGGCACGCTGGGCCATAAGACATCAGTCCTCCGTCCCACAAGGTTTTATTTGGAAGTCACACAAGGTTTTATTTGGAAATCGGAGTCTGCAGCCAAATGGAGGCTGGACACTGCTGGTTTGGGCTGCCCTCAGTCTAGGCTGATGACCGAGGCCAAGGGAGGCACGTGGCTTAAGGGGGCCCTAGCAGCGGGTAATGCAGCACTGTGTTGGCACTGGGGTCTTCCGACCCTCAAGTCCATGATCTGCCACGGGGCTGCCCGTGCCCAAACAAGCTGGATGGCGGTGGTGGGTATGAGCAGTAGAGGGCCACAAAAGCGGCGTGAGGGTCCAAGGAGATGGGGAGGGAAACCAAAAGGCTCTAAGGAAGAGATCACACTGGAGATGACCTCGAAGGACAGTCGGGCCATGGCCTTTAGAAGGTGAAGGGGGGAGGGCATTGTGGGAGGGGACAGTAGGAGCACAGTCTGGAGAGGGAGCAACAAGGGGACAGTGGGGGGCATCCTGCTCCCTCTGTGCTGGAGCTCAGCATCTACGTGGGGGTGGCCGGAAGAAAGACCTGAAGGTTGCTTGCGCCACATGTGGATGACCCTACCCTTCCCGCAGCTGGGTCTGTGCTGGGCGTGGTAGGCAGTGGGGAGGTTGAGGGTTTTGAGCACGCAAGTGGCACCCCCAGGGTAGGACCAGAATGGGAGGGCAGCCTGGGAGGCAGCTGGGACCAGGACATTGGGAGGAGGAGCAGGGCAGAGGGGAGATGCGGCCTTGAACTAGGGCGGGGGTCTAGCTGTTCAGACAAGGGGACCCGGGGGAGAAACACAATTAGGGGGTCCCTCCCAGAGTGGTGAAAGCTGCGTCAGGAACAATAGATACGAATCAGCTGGTACTTGAAATGGACAAAGGGGTCTTCTATTTAGCAGAAGCTGCTTGCAAAGCAAGGAATCATCTTATAATTAGACTATGACAATGTAAGTTTTAATTTTGTATTTAGACTTATAAAATATCTGAGGCTGTCATCTGTATTTGTCCCCGCTGTCACTGGACCGTTCATTCCCCCAAGCCTGAGCCCGAGGGATGGAAAGCGGAGCCCCTCGCTGCACTCCCACCACCCCTGCCCCACCGAGTCGGGGTGCCCGCGTGTTGCAGACGGCTGGAGCAGAGAGGGGACGGGCGAGCTCCTCTGGCACTAGGGAAGCTTCCCGGGGCTGTTGAAACAAATCCCCACAACCTGGGGGCCTGAAAACAACAGAAATGGGTTCTCTCAGAGCTCTGGGGGACACTAGTCTGAGATGGGGGTGTCCGGAGCTGTGCTCCCTCCCGGGGCTCCAGGGGAGCCGCTGTTCCTCCCTCTTCCAGTTCCAGTGGCCACGGGCCTTCCAGGGCCTCGTGGCTGTCTCCCTCCAGTCTCTGCCCCCCTCTAAGTCCTCACATGGTTTCATTTCTTCGCTATGTTTCCCTCTTCTGTTTCTTATTAGGATGCTGGCCATTGGATTTAGGACTCACCCACATAATCCAACATGATCTCATCTGAGGTCCGTAACTTGACTACATCTGCAAAGACCTTTTTCCCAAATAAGGCCACACACACAGGTTCTGGGGATTGGCATGAGGACACCTCGAGGACACCTCAAGGACACCACTGCACCCACCACAGGCTTGGGAGGACTGGGATTTGGGGCAGGACCCAGCCTCCCAGGGAGTGCAGTGGGTGCCTCTCTCCCCCCGTCCCCCCCCACGCCCTCCTTGCCCAGTCAGCCCTCTCCCCCAGTCAGCCCCCTCCCCCAAGACACCCCCACCTGGACTGCCCTTCCTAAGCACACATCCTATCCCCACATTCTGCCTTCCCACAAAATTAGCATATTTTTAGAAGATTTTATTTATTTATTTTTGCGAGGGGGGGAGGGGCAGAGGGAGAAGGAGACTCCCCACTGAGCAGGGAGCCCGATGCAGGACTCGATCCCAGAACCCTGAGATCAAATTAGCGTATTTTGCATCCATCCTTCCCCTCCTCTAACCTGACAAGTCCTGCTCTCATATCAGAGTAAAGCAGGTGTGTATTCTAAGCAGGGACCAGATCCAGGACATAATCAGATGCGGGTTTGAATCCTGCCTCACGGATGAATCCACTGTGTGTTTAAGGTCAAGTGCTTTAACTTCCGCGGCTCTTCCTCTCCCCAGCCATAAAATGGCGATAAGAAGACCCTTGCCCTTTTGGCTAAAAAAATAGTTTCTGGAATGTATTTCCTCCCACCCCATCCCAGCAATCTCTTTCCACTAATAATAGACTTAAGTATTTAAATTTAATTTGTTAGAGGTCTGATATTTAATTTGAAAATCCTAATGAATTATTAATATTTAATAAATAATAAAATTTAATATCTATTAACTTGGGTATATATATATATATATATAAACTCTTGAATTTCTTTTTTTTTTTAAGATTTTATTTATTTGAGAGAGAGAATGAGATAGAGAGAGAGCATGAGAGGGGGGAGGGTCAGAGGGAGAAGCAGACTCCCCGCTGAGCAGGGAGCCCGATGTGGGACTCGATCCCAGGACTCCAGGATCATGACCTGAGCTGAAGGCAGTCGCTTAACCAACTGAGCCACCCAGGCGCCCTTAAACTCTTGAATTTCTTAATTCAATGCCTGTTTTTTAAAAACGGAACAGATAAGAACGGCTCTCAGAGCTGTCAGAGTCTGAGCACATTCTGGAGGCACCCCCCTCCCCCGCCACCCGCTGGCACCCTCCCCCCCCACCGCCCGCCCTGGTCTCCGCCAGTAAACACAGCCCGAGCAGGCGTCCCTGCGGCCCCAGGCCGGCTGCTTGTGGAGGAAGGAGAATCAGGAGGTGGTTGGTGGTCACCCCCTTGCCTCCCCCAGACCCAGGAGAAGCTGCGGCTCAAAGGAGGCCGAGTGACTGTTGATCAACCACGTAACCATCACCAACTGGTACGTTCCAAGCGGCCCACAGCCAATGGGCCTCTGCAGGTGTGGCTGCTGCAGGGGGGCGACCGCCCTCCCACCAGGGCCAGGGAAGGAAGGAGGCTTCTTACAGGGAGATCAAACTATGTACCAATCGACGCGCCAAGCTTTCTGTTTGAATATTAATTGGCAGTGATGTACGGCTTGTGTCTGGTTACACTGGGGCTTAGTTACCGATGAGGTTCTGGTACGGAGGTTCCTGAAAAGTACCTCGGGGCGCTCCCGGGAGCATTCAGGCTACACCATCCTCACCCAGGGCCGCGGGCTCTTCTGTGTCACCCCAAAGGTAAATCATTTGCCTTTCACAGGGGCCACGCACTAAGTGACAACCCACAGGACTGGTTCTAATCATGTCACACACTTAGAAGAGAACCGTTTGGGGTGAGTGAGCCCTGCGGGTCCTTTAACCGTTACTTGGTTCAGGGGCTTAAGGCAAACGGGAAGGTGTCTCCCTAGGTCTCCCTGGGTTTCCTTGTCCTTTCAAGATGCATGGGGCTTTCCCAGGTCATTCCGTCCTTGGAGGAAGAGACAGGAAGCTGGGCCCTGGAGCCTGGAATCCTGGGCAGGGCAGGGTCCGGGCCCAAGCGCACAAGCACCCTGGCCAGGAAACGTCCTGAGATGCTGGGTCAGCGGTGGCCAGGCCGGGGTCAGCATCCCCGGGCCCTCCCGTAGTCAGGCAGGCACAGCCAGGCGTGGGTCACACTGTCACCTCATTGCATGGCCTGCACATGGGCTCCTGCTCTGGACGGAAGCCCTTGGTAGGCATCTGCCCTGCTGGCCCACCTGTGCATGCCCAACCCTTAGCACCATGCCTAGCACATAGTAGGTGCTCAGTTTGTGGAAGGGAGGAGAGACTCGGAATCGAGAGGCCGGAACAGGGAGGCTCCAACCTCTCAAGGGAGTGAGAATTCTCTAGCAAGGGGACAGAGAAGATGGGGGGGCTGGATTCCCTATCAAAGCTTCCTGGGGGGCAGGGGTCAGTGCCCACGGCCCCCCAACCCACATTCCCTTCCACTCCTGACATAACACGGGTCCTCCTTCCTTCCCGCACCCCCCTCCCGCCCCTCCTTCCTTCCCGCACCCCCCTCCCGCCCCTGCTGGGTCAGGATGGGCCGAGGGAGCCGGAGCAGGAGCCAGGGCTGCTGCAGGGGGTCTGGGGGGGGAAGGCTGATCAAAGCCGCCTCGCCAGGCGCCAGTTCTCCCACCTGCACGCCGTGGCTGCCGCACGGCTATGGCTCTCTGAAGGATTGCAGGGCGTTTTAAATGGGGGAGAAGGAGCATTTCTGATCTCATTTTCCAGTATTTCAGCTGTGCCATAATCTATTTACCACACAATTTGTGTCACTTTGATAAGCGGCTGCTTCAAGACTGCAATTATTAAAATCAAGAGCGGGGACAGCTTTCAAGTCTCTCAAGAATTGTAATAAATGTTTGAAATTAGTCATTACGGTGTTTGCCATGGTTCACATCATATACTCCATCTTGGTGACAAACGATCACGTCTTGCACATGCTCTTTTTGGCGACGGTGGTGAGGGCCTGGCTCTGAGGCTCCCCCGTGTGGGACGGGGGCAGGACGGGCGCCGGATGGCAGCCCCTTCCTGGGGCCCCAGGCTCAGCCCCGGAAAAGCTCTTCCAGCCTGAGCTCTAAACAGGAGGGAAACGGCCCAGGAGCACCTTTTCCTTCACTTCCTCTCCTTTTCCTCCCCTCACAAACCATGGGCTCTGTTTCTCCGTGGGCGGGCTCTCCACGGTCTCCCCTCCACCCTCCACCCCTGCCCAGGTGTGTCTTCTGGGTTTCCTGTGTCCTCTGGGCTTTTGCAGCCATGGGAAGGAAGCTGGCCTCAAATACAGCAACTTCTCGGGGGCCCTAGTTCAGCAGAGCATGGAGCCCCAGGGAGGGGAGAGGAGGGTCCTCGCAGACATGGGAGGGGTAGGGCAGGAGCCAGGCATGGGAGGCCCTCCAAGGACTGGGTTCCCGCCTCCGTGGTGCGTGGGGGGCACGTCTCAAAGTGACACCAGGAGATGATGATCAGAGCAGGAAAGTGTTAGAGGCGCCAAGAACGGGCTCAGGGCAGCCGAGGTCTGACGCTGGGAGGGAGGGGGTGGGAAGGTCCAGGGCAGATGCATTTTCTGATTAATGAGGAGACTTTCCTTCTGAGGAGTACCTGGAACTGTTGGGGTGCCCTCTGGCTGCCCCCTGTTGTGGGAGCTGCGACCCCACAGGTGAAGAACTGATTGGACGGGACCAGCAGGTCCGCTGGAGAAAGGGAGTCACAGCGACACGGGTGAGGGTGCGCAAGGAGTGGGTGGTGGCACTCTGGGCGACAGGCTTCTGTTCTGCGCGGGAATGCGCCTGGGTTTTTTTTGTGAGAAGCTGGTCAGAGGAAGTTCTTTGTGTCCCGTGACAGGCATGCAAAATGGGCATTCTTTTCCTTTGAGAAAGGGTTTTAGCAGAGCAGGGACCCCGAAGTTCACGTGTTTGAGTGTCATTGTTGATGAGGCGTGGGGGTGAGACAGACAGACAGACAGACAGCTGTAACTACAACATCCCAGGGAGGCTGGATGTGTCCCCTCACAGGCCGTCCTGTTTCCCGGCTGGAGTTCCATCCCAGTGAAAAGGCTTTCTCTTTACTCTAGTTTTATATATAAAAAAGGAACACAGAAAATTTCTTTTGGCCTGGTTTTATATATTTACTTGAGAAAGAGGGTGGGGAGGGAGAGGCAGAGGGAGAGAGAGAATCCTAAGCAGGCTCGACGCCCAGCACCAGCCCAGCTGATGGCACCCCCCTCCCCCCCCCGCCCCGCCCCGGTCTCCGCCAGTAAACACAGCACGAGCGGGAGTCCCTGCAGCCCCAGGCCAGCTGCTTGTGGAGGAAGGAGAATCAGGAGGTGGTTGGTGGTCACCCCCTTACCTCCCCCAGATCCAGGAGAAGCTGCAGCGCAAAGGAGGCCGAGTGACTGTTGATCAACCATGTAAGCATCACCAACTAGTACATTCCAAGCTGCCTACAGCTCCTGAGCCGAAACCAAGAGTCAGAGGCTTAACCGACGGATCCACCCAGGTGCCCCTTTTGGTCTGGTTTTAAAGGAAACATACCCTCACCGCAGAGAATTCGGAAAATTCAGAAGAGAATGAACACAAATATGTTTTTGCAAAAGAGCTGTATTTCACCATCCTGGAGATGACATGGTCACGTGTCAATGTCTATTTATGTGCATCTTTCTGCCTTCTGTTCCATCTTGGGTCTTGGTTTTTGGCTCCACGGTGGGAACTCTGACTAGGGCAGGGCCCCCACCCCCTAAAACGCCCCCCCTTCACTGTGGCAGCACCTCTAGGACGACATGCTCAAAAGTGTGCTGGCATCCCGAGGCCTCTTGGCCAGTGAGAGGCCTGGCAGTGGTTAGCGCCCACTTTTCTGCAGGATCCATCACAAGAAGCAGTGCCTCCGGACCCACGGTCAAGCCTAAAATCACCAGGGGCAAAAGAATAGCCAATAATAATAATAATCCTAACGGCCTTACCTGCAGGCAGGGCATCCTTTCCAAGGACGGGCCTCGGTGTCTTCGGAACCGCAAGGGGCTCTGGCTAAACAGGTGGGGGTCTGGGACCCACGGAACCAAATTCTCTTTAATGAAGCCACATGGCATGACCTAGAAGTGCCCCAGGTAATCCCAGGCAAGACTGAGAAGAGCGTCCAGTCCTCCCGGACATCCAGTGACACAGGTGTCACTAGCCACAAGTTTAATGAGGAATGGTGAGCCGGGAGAAGGGAAGTGGCTTGGCCAAAGTCACCCGGCCAACAAAACGGCATGGCGGGACTGCACCGTGGCCTCTGGCTCTTCCTGCCCGGGACAGAGAGAGATGCCAGCGAGGGGCTGCACCGCACACCATTGGCTTGTCATGCCATTTACTTATTTGTTTTAAAGATTTTACTTATTTACTTGAGAGAGAGAAAGAGAAAAAGAGACAGAGAGAGCGCAAGCAGGGGAGTGGGAGAGGGAGAAGCAGGCTTCCCGCTGAGCAAGGAGCCCGATGCGGGACTCAATCCCAGGACCCTGGGATCATGACCTGAGCCGAAGGCAGACGCTTAGCGGCTGAGCCACCCAGCCTCCCTCATTTATTATTTTTTTAATAAACCTTTTATTTTAGAATAGTTTTAGATTTATCAAAAAAAAAATGTGCCAATAACACAGAATCACCATATACCCAACACCTGTTTTCCCCGACTGTTAGCATCTAACATTCGCACGGTACAGTTGTTGAAATCAGTGAGCCAGTGTCGATAACATCATTAACTAGAGTCCATGCTTTAGGGGTGCCCGGCTGGCTCCGTGGGTAGAGCACACGACCCTTGATCTCGGAGGTGTGAGTTTGAGCCCCATGTTAGATGTAGAGATCACTTAATAAAATCTTAAAAGACAATAAATAAGTAAAGTCCCTGCTTTACTCAGCTTTCCGGTTTTTCCTTAATGGCCTTTTCCTGCTCCAGGATCCCATGCAGGACACCGAGTCACGCTCAGGTGCTATGTCTCCTCAGCCTCCTCATGGTGGGGCTCATCTCCGATCTCCCCTTGCTCTTGATGACCTTCTCAGTTTTGTGGACAACTGGCCAGGTGTGTCGTACAATGTTCCTCACTTTGGATTTGCTCCATATTTTCCCCAGGATTAGACTGAGTGTGGGTTTCGGGGCAGGAAGAGCACAGAGGTGGAGTGCCATGTTGTATCCTATCGAGGAGCCATGACTAGGGGCTGTTGATGGGGAGCTTGACCAGCTGGCTGAGGTGTGTTTCTCGCCAAGGTAAAGGTGCTGTTTTCATCCCTTTCCACGCTGTGCTCTTTAAGAGAAAAACACTAGGCACAGCCCATACTTAATTGCTGGAGGGTGGAGCATCTACCTAAATTATATTAGGAGTTCTCCTGCAAGGAGGATTTGTCTCTTCTCTACCTTTTTTTAAATTTATTTATTCAGTCATTTATTTATGTCAGTATAGACTCATGGATATTTATTTTATACTTTGGGCTATAATTCAATACATAATTTATTTCATTGCTCAAATTGTGGCAGCTTTGGCCATTGGGAGCCAACTGGTACAGCCACTTTTGTTTGACAGTTTGGCGGCTTCTTACAAAACGAAACATACTCTTACTATAGGATCTAGGAATCGTGCTCCTTGGTATTTACCCAAAGGAGTTGAAAACTTATGTCTATAGGGAAACCTGCACACGGATGTTTAGAGCAGTGTTATTCATAACTGCCCAGACTTGGAGGCAATCAACATGTCTTTCAGAAGGTAAATGGACGAACAGGTGTGGCCCATCTGGACAATGGAATATTATTCAGTGACGAAAAGAAATGAGTTAATAAGCCATGAAAAGACGTGAAGGAATCTTAAATGCATGTCCCTAAGTGAAAGAAGCCAATCTGAAAAGTCTCCATGCTGTATGATTCCAACTCCTTGACATTCTGGGAAAAGCAGAACTATGGAGACAGTAAAAGGATCAGGGGTAACCAAGGGGTTGGGGGGAAGGAGGGATGAATCGGCAGAGCAAAGATTTTTAGGGCAGTGAAACTACTCTGTGTGATGCAATAGCAGATACATATCATTGTACATTTGTCCAAACCCATACAATGTACAATCCCGAGAGAGGACCATAATGTATGCTACGTACTTATGGTGATATTATGTTTCAATGTAGGTTCATTGTTTGTGACAGATGCACCTCTCTGGTGGGAGATGTTGATAGTAGGAAAGGTTGTATGTGTGTCAGAGGTTAAGGGTTTATAGGAAACCTCTGTATCTTTCTCTCAATTTTGCTGCAAACCTAAAATTTCTCTAAAAAAGTCTTCACAAAAATAAAAATAGAAATGTATATACCTGTGTAACCACCACCACAATCAAGATATAGAACACTTAACATCACCCGCAAGAGTTTCCTTATGTCCTTTTGGGGACACTACCCCCGTTCCCCACAAGCTTGCTATCCCTATAGTTCTGTCTTCTCTAGAATTTTCATATAAACTGAATCATAGACTATGCTATCTTTTGTGGTTTACACCATCTCTGCCTTCTTTCATTTAGTCTAAAGCTTTGGAGGGGCACCTGGCTGGCTCTGTTGGTGGGGCATGTGACTCTTGATCTTGAGTTTGAGCCCCACGTTGGGTGTAGTTTTATTTAAAAAAAAATAAAACTTTTGAGATTCATCCTCATCTCATGTATCAGCTTTCCTTTTATATCAGAGGGTAATCTTCTGGTGAACGGATGTACCTCACTTTGTTGACCTAGTCACTAGATAATAAACATGCTTCCAGTTTGGGCCCATTATGAATAAACCCGCCATGAGCATTCTTGCCCAGATCCTTGTGTGAAGACATGTTTTCATTTCTCTTGGGCAAATTTGGAGGACTGAGGTTTGTGGGGCATAGAGTAAGAGTATGTTTAGCTTCACAAGGAACCGCCAAGTGCCCTTCCAGCAGAGCTGTGTCATTTCTCAGTTCCCCAGCGATGGATGAGAGCTCTGGTTGCTCCACATCCTTGCCAACACTTGGAATCTTCAGTCTTGAATTTTAGCCATTCTACTTGCTGTGTAGTAGTATCTCATTATGGTTTTCATTTCCTCTCTCTGATTATTAATGATGTTGAGCACTTTTACATGTATTTGTTCACCTTGTTTAATTATTTAAAAAGTTGAATTATTATATTTGAGTGACTCTTGAAGAGAACATTTTGGAAGTTTATAGTATGCGCAGTGGAAGTCTCTTCCTTCTCCCCGTCCCCGTCCTCCCCCAGAAGTGACCATGTGATCTCCTCCAGGTGTCCAGCCTTTTAGACTTCAGCCTGAATGTTCACAGTCAGCCTGCACGTCTTCCCATGCCAGGGAAGAGCTATGACCCTACTTCCATTCGTGTCTCCGTCTCCCTCCACCCTCCAGTCCAGCCCATCACCAAGACTGGTTTTACCCCTACCTCTCACCCATCCCTTCTCTCCACCTTCTCTACCTCCATTGAATCCGCCACCACCTGCTGCCCAGACAGGGGGCCCCAGGGTCCTGACCTCCTTCTAACCCATCCTCCAGGGAGCAGCCAGAGCACATTTTTCAAAGTGCACCTCTGAGCACGTCAGTACCCCGTGCTTAAGCCCTTGGTGGCTCCCATAGCTCTGAAGAGAAAGCCCACCCACCTGCTGACACCACTCCTTTCCATCACTACCCTCAGCACAGGCTGGGGATGGCTCCTGCCCTTGTACCTGGAAAGCTTCCACCTTCTTTGAGACCTTGCCCCCAGCCACCACTTCCTCAGAGAAGGCTTCCTGGACCTCTGTCGCTGGGGGGGCCTCCCCTGTGCTCCTCTGGGTGCCCAGTCCCCTGGCTCTCCTTCCTGACCCATGTCACAGCTGCATGTTTTCATGGACCTAGGGGTTATTGGTGAATGCCCCCTCCACTCCATTGATGAATGCCCATCTCCACTCCCCCAGCTAGACCACACATGCTGAGGGCAAGATGGGGCTTGTTTTGCAAAGCACTGGGCTCTAGCTCAGGTGAGAGCAAGCACAGCAGGGGCTTAGCTCTTCTTGGGTGATCAGGTGGGCTGTTAGGGTTGCAGCTGACACCTCTTCCTGTCATTGCCTGGGGCTCATATGCAGCTAGTGGGGCACCCTGCTGGCACCTTACCTGGGGGAGGCCCCGTGCCCCTCGGAAGTGTGGGGGTCTCTGCCCCGAGGGCAATAGAAGCCAGCAGCCGGGGGTGGGGGGGCACATTTCACACCTGAGACTTGCCTCAGGTCGCCTTATTGAGCTCCGAGGTCAGCAGCCCACACACTTCTGGGTCCCCCCACCTGCCCCCTGGGGTCTTCTCCCCCAGGTCCTCCCACACAAGCCTGACTCAGACTCTGTTTCTGGGTCACCCGAGCTAAGACACCAAGTTGACCCATTCGGATGCTCAGGCTCCTGTGTGGAGAGCCCACCTTGTGGCCTTTGTTTAGGGGGTGGGGGGCACCCCAGATTTTCCCACTTGGTGTCCCCTTGTAAGAATCACTATAACCACACCTCCTGCTTTTCCTTTGAGCCTCCTTCCCCTCCATGCTTCCCTCTACCCTGCCTCCCTCTTCTTCCCCTTCTCCTGGCTTTCAGAATCGCTGTCCAGTCCTTCCTGCTACTGGGATTTAGACATGCAGATCTTGGCTCCCGTTTTGCATGAATGTTTGACCTTGGGTAGAGCTGCTCGCTAGGATGGATGTGTTGTGGCTGCATTTAATCATTGGGAGCAGCCCAAGCCTTGAGAAACCATAGAGACCCAATTCCCCATCCCCTGCTTTGAGATGGCAATGAACTTCTGAGAAATAGCTAATCAATAAATTGAACAAACAATTCTGGCGGCTAACCCTCTCTGTCAGCACCTTAATTACAATTGCAGAGATGAATTGGGGGGCAGGGAGCAATAGCTGGGAGGCAGGTGGGGAGCTTACATTGACCCCTGATTTCTTGCAGGGGGTGCATGAGGGCAAAGTAAAGTTCTCCCCTCAGGGGGGCTGTGGTTTAAGAGGCTGGAATTTGATTTCTGGGAGGCCACAGGAGACAAGAGATGGTCCAGCCATCTGTCTGGCTCTTTCTACCCACACAGAGCCGAGATCGTGCATGGTTTTCCCAGCTGGCAGACCCAGCACCTTGCAGACTGCCCCATGGAATTATTTGGAAAACCATAGGTGCCTCTTGGCTGTAGGAGACAGTGACTACAGCAACCGACCTCCTCGGCCAAGACCCCGCAGGTCGCCCCTTGGCCCGTCTGCACGTCTGAAGGAGGATGGTTCTGGATGGGTCAGCTGGCCAAGTGGCCCACCAGAGAGTCACTGGAGCAGGGGAACGTCCTGCTTCTCCAAGACTCCCTTTCCCAGGGCGGGGGTGGGGGGGTGGGGTGGGGGCGGGGACCTATCTCTTTTAAATACATATTTTAGTTAGAAAAATTAAAAATTATATAAAAACTATTGGACTGCTGCAGACAACATAAAATTCAGACTAGAAAAAAGAAAAATAAATAAAATGTAAATCATTCTAAAATGATTTTCTTAGTCCCAAGAAAGACTGATAAGACTGTGGTGTATGCTTTAGTGTAATTTGCTCGGGGGCCGCCTTCCTGTTCCCAGCTTTATAATTGTGGGAGGGAGTGTGTGCGTGCGTGTGCGTATGTGTGTGCACGCGCCTGCGTGTGTGTGTGTGTGTGTGTGTAAGAGAGAGCAGGCAGCAGCCAGCAGCAAGATGCTGAGATGCTGGGTCGTGGCAAGCTGCCTGCCTTGGGGCCGGAATTTTCCATGGCAGTAAATAAATCTCCTCCGAGAGGTGGCAGGCACAGAGGGGACATGAGTGAGGTGCCAACGTCAGCTCGGTGTTTACTGCACAGACAGAATATTTACAGCTCCATCTTTGGTGTGAAATGTGGCTCTTCTAGACCCCACGAAGGTCACTGGAATGTCAGGAGAATTTATGGGTGTTTTATAGCACATTTGTGCTGGCAAGCAAGGCGACAGGATTCTGTACCTCTGTACCCAGCGCAGAGAGACACCCACAGAGGGAAAGAGGGAGCCGCTGGCTGAGAATCAGACCCCCCCCAATCACGCTCATTTATGCCAGTGTGATTCTATTTGTCCATGTGCGTGTAGAACATATGTTACTCCAAGGCTGGGGAGGGGAGGTTAAAATGTGCAGGAGAGAAGAACAATTAGAAGAATCATGAATCACAATTCTGCTTCTGCTTCTACTATCAGGGCTAATGATTTCTTGCTTTTACATAAGAGATTCTGCATTAATCCAATCCAGTAAGTTCCCAAGGAGATTGGAGTTCTAGATTCCAGAATCCTAGTTCTGGGGCCAGAACCTCCAAGATAATAAAATCCATTGCTGTCATTGTTGTTGAGGAAGGCAAGGTCTAAGGAATTTTGTTAATGCGCCTGCATGCTATTAGAGCTATTAGGGGGGATTATTTCGATGTCAGCTCTTGCACGCGTCCCAGGGAAGCAGGAGGTGGTTCCTACAACCCTTCGCGGTTGGTCTGAGCTGGTGAGCTGCAGGCTTTCTGTTGTTTCTGGCTCCCGGCCGTGGGCGTCCTCAGCATGGGCACTGTGAATTTAGGTCCTCTTGAATTTAGGCATGCGATTATTGGTTCCTGGGCCCCACGCACCCCTGTGGAGGGCCTCCGAAGTTGTGGGTCAGCCACGTGGCTCCGAGGCCGCAGAGGAGAACAACAAAGCCCGCGGCCAGGGGCTTCCATCAAGTAGGGCTCTGGAACCACGTCGCTAGGATATGGCCAAGCTCCCCACCAGAGCCACCACTCTGCCCTTCAGCTGGTCCTCTCGGCTGTGTGACTCTGGCCCTGTCCTTTTCCTCTCTGGACCTGGCCGCACTATCTGTAAAGTTATGTCATTGAAGTAAGTGATCTTCCATGATTCTGGATTTTTCTAACTCTAAGGAGGCCATAGGCACCCAGTCTGAAACATCCTTTATGGCTGAGTCTGTGCTGATCTTCGTGAGTCTGGAGATGGTAGAATTGTCAAAAGTACACAAAAACGAACAAATAGGGTGAAGGGAGAGCTTCTTTTTATAGTCGAATGCCAATGCGTACGGGAGGGGTGGTGGCTCGGTGGAGCTGGAAACACGGTCCATGATCTAGGACTAGTGGGCGGAAGTATGAGGAGGGTCGGGATACCCTATAGTCGCCATGTACCCCCACCCCACTACTTAGCAAACACCAAGCGGAAAGCGTGTCAGCACAGCAGGAAAACCCAGCAGATACTGAACACATCTGCAGCGTGTACCACACGGGGTGTGATGCGCTGAGAAGGGCATCCATCACTTCTGTGGTTTTCCCATCAAAAATGCACACCCCGGGGTGCCTGGGTGGCTCAGTCCGTTAAGCATCTGCCTTTGGCTCAGGTCACGATCTCAGGGTCCTGGGATCGATTGAGCCCCATATCACATCAGGCTCTCCGCTCAGCAGGGAGTCTGCTTCTCCCTCTCTCTGCTCATGCTCTCATTCTCTGTGTCTCTCTCAAATAAATAATATCTTTTTTAAAAAATGCACACCCCGAATCTGATCATCAAACATCAGAACAACCCAAATCAAGGGACAGCCTGCAAAATAACTGGCCTGTATTCTTCAGAAACATTATGGTAAAGAAACACAGAGACTCGGGTGCTGTTTCAGATTAAAGGAAGTTAAGGGGGCATGGTAGCCAAGCACTGCTCGTGAGCCCGGGGTAGGTCCTGACCAGGTAGGACGTGGCATAAAGGGCATTATTTGGATAATCGATGGAATTGGAATAGTGTATTAGCCCGTTCAAGCTGCCTTAACGAAATAGCACTGGCTGGATGTTGGACATCAGGGTGCCGGCATGGCTGGGGTCTGGTGAGAGTCCTCTTCTGGTGACAGATGGCCAACTTCTTGCTGCGCCCTCCCGTGCTGGAGAGAGAGAGGGAGAGGGAGGGAGAGAGAGGGAGAGGGAGAGCGTGCTCTGGATCTTTTCTCCTAAGGATCCTAATCCCATCATGGGGGTCCTACCCTCACAACCTCATCTAAACTCAATTACCTCCAAAGACCTCACTTCCAAATTCCATCACGTTGGGGGTTAGGACTTCAACATATGAATCTGGGGGTGTGGGGGGGACAGAAGCATTCAGTCCATAACAAGTATCAACTATGGATTACATAATAATAGTTTATCAATGGTAAATGTCCTGATTTTGATAATTCTAGTATTATGTGCAGTTATGGTTATGTAAGACAGTATCCTTATTCTCAGGAAAATGCCCACTGAAGCATCTAGATGTATTTAGAGATTAGGGGGCATGATGTCTGCAATTTACTCTCAAAGGGTATGGGGGGAAAATATGCTCAGAGAAAAAGCCTGCGATAAAGCACGAAATGCAAGTAAGTAGTGAATCTGGTTTAAAAAAAAAACAAAACCCACCCATAAATGCAGCTCAGTAAACCGTGAAAATTAAGTTGGTCTTGAATCAAAACCTATGTGACTTGGGATCATTGAGTCCTCTAGTCTTTTGAAGTTGTTCTGTTGTTCATGATCTTTCAGTGCAACCATTAAACATGTATTTCCAAACGAGCGCTGTGTCTATAACCAGGCCACCCAGACCCCTTTGCTCATTCTCCTTTCTCCCATGAGTACTCAGTAGCCAAAGGAACTCAGTTATTAGGTGCATTACCTGGCTAGCCAAAAAGTCATGAACTTCTCCTCCCGGCACCCCTCCCTCTCTTCCTCTTCCTTCCTTCCTTCTTCCTCTTCTTTCTTTTTCTATTTCTCCTTCTTCCTTCCTTCCTTCCTTCCTCCCTTCCTTCCTTCCTTCCTCCCTCCCTCCCTCCTCCCTCCCTTTTTTTCCTTTCCTTTCCTTTCCTTTCCTTTCCTTTCCTTTCCTTTCCTTTCCTTTCTTCCTCCTAGCTTCCAAGTCAATACTTACTTTGATGTGAGAGAATGGCTTCTGTCTCACTTCCCTGGGCTCCAATTTTTCCAGATAGAAGTGGAAGAAACAGTCTCGAAAGTGTTCCACGGGAAAAAATAGCCAATTGAAATTAAATATTGTAATGATATAAAACAGTAAGCAGCTCTGCTTGACAGCTCTGACAGCTATTTGTTCTAGAAAACAGCATGTATGATGTCAGCCCTATAAGGGAGTATGTTTGAATTAAGATAATTACAGCTGATAGGACAACAAAGACTCCTCGTCGTCAATCATCCTTCACAAATACCATGGATAGAACCTTCCCAGTGGCGGGAAAAGTCTGCCGGCGGGAGAAGTCTGCCAACGGGAAGGGGCAAGTGAGTGAGTGCTTGCTGTAGATTCCTCCAGAAGCCAGAGTGCTTTTCCTCTGGGGTCACAGTGCCTGCTGGACTGTCCCCCCTGGGATACAGCTCCCCCTCCTCTGGTCAAGCATTTTGACTGAACAGATGTCTTGATGACACCATACTGACACCCAAAGCTAATGGCTTTACCTGCTGTCCCTTTGGAATTCTGAATTTGAAGTTACAGCTAATCCAGACTCCATTTCAGTGCAGTTTGGAGGATGATTGTACCTATCTAGGATGGCCTGATCACTAAGGGATCCTCTCTGCCCAAAGGTAGATCCCTCCTGGGTTTCTCCCGTTCTGCAGGCTTGAATTCTTCCCACAGTAAAATGCCCCCTGAGAGGGTCACCACTTGGAACCCATGTAGGCTTGAGGGAAGTTGCAGGGGCTGGGGCTGGGGAGTGCTGAAAGCTACTAGGGCCCTAAGGGCCCAGGACAGAGCAGGAGGAGGCTCTGCGTGGGGTCAGGAGACACCACAGAAGACAGAGGTTTCCATGGCTCCAAAACAGGACCCTGGCTGCTGGGAGCCTCTCCCCTCCGCTCCTGCAGCTCCGAGCCAGTGGGCAGGGCAGAGCCTCCATGATGCTCCAGCACCCCCGTCCTACTTCCTCTCCTCCCTGCACCTCCACATTCTGCACCTGCTCATCCCTGCCCGAGATGTGGCATTAGTCCAGGATGCACAGTTTCTCAGCATGGCCCCAGATTTGCTGGGTGTGGAGTATCCTCCTGCCATAAGCCCTTATCTCCTTCTGCACCGGTCAACATCGTCCCCCAGAAATGTCCACCTGGAACCTCAGAATGGGACCTCGTTTAGAAAAAGGATCATGCAGATGTAACTGAGTTAAGGATTTGAGGTGAGATCATCCAGGATTTAGGGAGGCCCAAAATCCAATGACTGGTGTCTTCCGAGAAAGGAGAGGAAGATAGGAGACGCAGGTGCAGAGGGGAGATGCGGAGAAGGCATGTGACAGCAGGGCAGAGATTAGGGGACGCGTCACCAGCCACAGAACACCAAGGATGGCTGGGAGAAGCCGGGACAGGGGCGTGGGTTGGTTTCTCCCTAGGAGTCTCCAGAAGGAACCAACCCAGCAGACACCTTGATGGTGCATCTCTAGCCTCCAGAACTGGGAGAGAATCATTTTCTGTTGTTTGTGGTCATTTGTTACAGCAGCTCCAAGATACTTCCTTCCTTGCACAAATACTGACTGAGTGCCTACTGTGCGCCCTGAGCTCTGCAATGTGCTGGAAGCGACATCAAGACCAGACTTGGGTTGTGGCATTGCTCAGCGCGGCAGGGGCGGGGCTCTGAGGGCTGGAACTCGAGCCCCCCCCCCGCCCCAGACTTCCAGGATACCTTCTGCAGATGCATGCTGGGTCTGCGTGAACGGATGAGGCACCTCTTTCACTGGCCATCAGTTACACTCTTAGTGCTCTCCTGACGCCCAGCTCTTAGCTCTTAAAATTAAATGCTGTTCTTTTAAAGAGCCAAGGAAGTTTGCCCAGGAAGACCAATAACATAGAATAAAAATGAAAACTTCCAGAGATGTTGAAAGGACAATCCAGCAAAGATGTAAGGCGGTGATATGGTGTGAGAGACCCCGCTGGAGCCCGCTCCCCAAAGAGACCCAGGCGCCTCAACATATCATGGAAATGACTCAGGAATGAGGGGGATAACGATCGGAGAGGCAAAACCCACCCTCCGCGTGCCGGATGCCGCATCTCGTGAGTCCTCTTGTGCAGACAGGCTCCTGGATATCACCAGCTTACTGCCGTCTCTATCAGGCCTGTGTCCCTGAGCATCAGCCACGATAACATCCCACAGACTCAGTGGCTTCAACAAGAGAAATTGACCGTCTCACCGTTCTGGAGACCAGAGTCCAAGACCAAGGTGTCAGCAGGGTGGATTCCTTCTGAGTCTCTGCTCCGGGCCTCCTTCCCAGCTACTGGGCTTCGCTGGCCATCTTTGCCGTTCCCTGGCTGATAGATGCATCATCCAGATCTCTGCCTTCATCTGCACCTGACCTCCCCCACCACCGCCCTGTGTGCGTGTCCGCGTCCACATCTCCCCTTTCGGTAAGGACACCAGACCTGCTGGGTTAGAGCCCCCCAGAATGACCTCATTTTCAATTGTTCACCTCTTCAAAGACCCTATTTCCAAATAAGGTCATATTCCGAGGTACTTGGGGTAGGATTTCAACATAAGAATTTGCAGGGACAGAATGCAACCCAGAATAGAGGGCGATGGGGAATTTCTAGCTACTGTTGCTAGGTAAGAAACTTAGTGGCATAAAACAATAACTGTGTTATGCTCTTGAATTCTTTGCGTCAGGATTTGATGGGACACTGCAGGGATGGTTCTTTGCGGCTCTCTAATGTCTGGGAGTCAGCTGGGAAGGTTTGGTGGCCGGGGCTGGCTCAGCAGCTGGGGCTGGAATCAGGCTGGGGTGTCTTGTTCCCTCACAAGTCTGGCGGCTGAGGCTGGCCATTGGCTGGGACATCAGGGCTCCTGCTGGGGCCGCCTCATGTTGCCGGTGCTTCCCCACAGCATGGTGGCCTTGGGGCAGTCAGCCCATTCTCGTAGCTGCTCGGGGCAGCAAAGGGGGGTGTCCCGTTGAACGAGGCAGGAGCTGGATGGCCTTTTCTGCCCCAGCTTCAGAGCCATACAGCGTCACTTCTGCCGCATGCTGTGAGCTCCGATGAGTCACAAGCATGCTTCACATTTCACCAACATGGGGAGAGGGTTTTATTTTATTTTATTTTCTAAAGATTTTATTTATTTAATTAATTTATTTTTTAAGAGAACAGTTTGTTTATTTGTTTGTTTGTTTTAAAGCTTTTATTTATTTGCCAGAGAGAGAATGAGAGAGAGAGAGAGTGCACACAAGCTGGGGGAGGGGCAGAGGGAGAAGCAGCCTCCCTACTGAGCAGGGAGCCCGATGCAGGACTCCATCCCAGGATCCTAGATCATGACCTGAGCTGAAGGCAGATGCTTAACCAACTGAGCCACCCAGGCGTCCAAGATTTTATTTATTTTAGAGAGACAGAGACAGAGAGAGACTGGAGGGAGGGGCAGAGGGAAAGAATCCCCAAGCAGACTCCAGACTCCATTGCTGAGCTCAGAGCCTGACTCCCTCTACCCATGAGATCATGACCTGAGCTGAAACCAAGAGTCGGATGTCCAACCGACCGTGCCACCCAGGCGCCCCAGGAGAGGGTTTTAGATTCCACACTCTGCTCTGGGGAATCCGGGTTGATGTCCTTCTCCCCCATGGCCTCCCCAAACCCCAATCTGTGGAAAGTGGAGATGTGATCTGATAATTCAGAAGCAAGTCAACTTCTGGGTGACTCCCTGGACCTGAGTGCTTCCCAGCTAGAAGGTCATTCATTCATTCATGGATTCATTTATTAAAGACCTGTTTCCTGAGCCCCGACCACACACTGCAAGTGCTGTTCTGAGCATGGAGACTGGGGAGGGAGCAGGACAGGCGGGATCGCTGCTCTATTATGTTGGAATTCCATCAGGAAAAGGCAGACGAGAAACAAACAAGATGATTTTAAATAGCATGAGAAAAATAAAACTGGATCAAACAATGGAGGGCAGGGGGATCCTCAGACCGGTGGTCAAGGCAGATCCGAATTTACAGGGTGAGGTCTGCGGGGTGGGCGGCAGCATCCATCCAGGAGGGCCCCCCAGACCAGGCGAGGAGTTCGGGTTTTATTTAAAGGGGATGATAGGTCCCTGAGGACGTTATGTCAGGAGCGCAACCCCAGCTCCAAGGGCTGGGGCGGGGGCTGTGGGCTGAGCACGTCTAGCCGCGGACCCGGCTGAGAGGGTTCATGCGTGTTTACACGTGGGTGTTTGTTGAGTGAATGGTTTAATTATTGAGGCGCTATGCACTGGCTTCCATTAATAATGCAGTGAATCTCAGTGGCAGATTAAATTCTATAAAGGAGTAAATTGCCCAGGAAAGTGAGCACAGTCAGTGCATTATTGGTCTTTATTAGATAGAAGCCCATGACAGTGGGCAGACGGGCTCTTACAAACACACACTCGAGAGACATGGGAACTTACATCAACTAATTTCTCCAAAATCACATGAAAAAGCAGGGCTCGTGTTGAAGGTGGCGAGGTCCAGGGAGGATCGCTGGCCCGGGAAGGGAAGACCACGGCCAGGGCTTAGCACCAGGGCTGGACGGTGGCTTGCTGCCCGCCCAGAGTTATGGCGAATGAATGCGCCTTTAAAACCTTTATTTCTACAGCAGTGTCCAAGAACCCAGTAAAACAGCGTTAGAGGAAAGGGCTGGCTGTTTCTTGATCCTCGTGGCTCCTGACGCCAGTAACACGCTGCAAAATAGAGCCCTGAGTGGGATTTCCCCAGACTCTGCCTGGCACCCCTCGGGGAACGGGGCACCAGGGAGCGGCTGCCTGTGGTCCTGCCTCTCGGCCTGGGGAACAGAAACCCGGTCCAAGCAGCTCTGGCTGTCTGTATTAGTCTTGGATTCCAGCCTGGAGGCGCCAGGGGTAGATGCGGGGCTCAGCCGCCCGGCGTGGAACCAAGGAGTGGGCTGGAGGGCCGAACCCCAAAGGGTGCTGGAATGTGAGTCCCCAAAGGCAGCCATGCCTTCTCCTCACTGGTGTCCCCACTCTGGGAAGCACCCCGCATAGAGTGGGACTCCATAAATATCTATTGAGTGAATAAATAAATGAACAAACTCCAGCAACAGAAGACACAGACACAGAAGAAGAGCTAAGACGCTCGTGAAACCATTCTAGGGTCTCGTCTGTCCTTCTGGCCCTCTGTGTCCAGGGTCTGGTTGACACACCCTTGTCCTGAAGTCCTAGATGGCCCTCCCAGCAGGAAGGCTGCTTGACACTGTTTATGAACGAAAACCAATCCAATCAATCCACTGGCAGCTGTGTTTTGCATATCCATTGTCTTTCATCGGAAGTCTTGCCTTCGAGAACGAGTCTTGTTGCCCTGGGTGTTAAAACTCCCTGGGGGCAGAGGATCACACACCCCTGTCCCCGTCCCCAGGACAATGATCTTATAGACAGTGCATATACTCCAGAGGCCTGGACACAAGGCATCCAACTGGGTGCAGGAAGACAATGTTAGATATTCTAGTTACATTTATTTTTCAGTGTCATGCTTGTAAATTTTTCATTTTCGTGTATATATTTTCTAATGTGTATCCTGCCAGTTACTCTAGTCCAGTGGTGCTCAGCTAGGGATGATTTTGTTCCCAGGAGATACTGGGCAGTGTCTGGAAACATTTTCGGGAGTCACAATTGGGGTGGGAGAGAGGATTGCTCCCGGCACCTGGTGGGTGGGGGCCAAGGGTGCTGCTAAACAACATAGGATGGCCCCACAACAGAGACTGACCCAGCCCCACACGTCAGCAGTGCTGAGACTGAGACACCCCCCCCAGCCAGCTATTTCAATCTCTCTGTCCCTTAATGTTCACATCCAAAAAAAGAGAATAAGATCAGTAGGCATCGATCTCCTAGGTTCTTAGGAAGGGAGTTAACATGTGTAAAGGATTTGAAACCAACACAAACTCTTACCGTTGTACTTGTCTTGTGGGTAGTGCTCAACAGTTTTATTCTGATAGGAATACACCATCAGAACTCGAAGCCGGGCACCTGAGTGGCACAGCTGGTTAAACGTCTGACTCTTGGTTTCGACTCGGGTTGTGATCTTGGGGTTGTGAGATGGAGCCCCGAGTCAGACTCCACGCTCAGAATGGAGTCTGCTTAAGACCCTCTCTGCTCTCATCCTCTGCCTTCTCTCTCTCAAATAAATAAATAAACCTTAAAAAAAAAGAAAATCTGGAAGCACTGGACTTGACAGAGATAGATAGATGATAGATACATAGACAGATAGATACATGATAGAGAGACAGATAGATGATAGACAGATGATGATGATAGATAGATAGATGATAGATAGATAGATAGATAGATAGATACTGAACTTAGTAAAAACACCAGATAATACTTTTTGAGGTCCATACATTTGCTGAATATTTTTTGTCCAGTAGCCAGTTTTTTTTTTTTTAATTTCAGATACTGCACTTTTATCTCCAAAGTTTGATTCGGGTCTTTTGCATATTTTTCATTCTTCCTCTCATCACATTCATGGTTTGCTTTGTGGCTGTCTTAACACTCTCTTCTGCTAATTCTAATCTCTGTGTCATTTCAGAGTCTTTTTCCATTGATTGATTTTTCTCCTGACCCAGGAACATATCCTCCCCGTTTATTTGCATGGCTCTTCATTGGACACTAGACATTTTAATTTTACACTGCTTGGTGCTAGGCTTAAATATTCATTTAAATACTATTAAACCGTGTTGTGAAACACAAGTAAGTCACTTAAAATCAATTTTATTTTATATTTTAAAGATTTAATTAATTGATTGATTTAGAGAGGGCAAGTGGCAGAGCAGAAGGGGAGGGAGGGAGAGAATCTCAAGTGGACCCCCTCCCCCCCACACTGAGTTTGGAGCCCCATGCGGAGCTCAATCTCACAACCCTGAGATCATGACCTGAACCAAAATCAAGAGTCAGACGTTTAACTGACTGAGCCACCCAGACACCCCCAATTTTACTTTTTTGAGAATAATTTTTAAAGCTTCCTTAGGGCAGGTCCAGAACCACAGTTATTTTGGAGCTAATTTGTTCCCAAATTACCTTAAGGCAATGCTGAAAGGTAGATTCATCAGAAATGATTTTATCTTATTTTTTTAATGTATCTTGTTATTTGTTATTATTATTTTACTTTATATTTGAAAGCCATTTTTGTTGGGTAAAGAATTCTAGTTTAATTCTTCTAGCACTTTAAAGATGTTATTCTTTTGTTTGTTGGCAACAAGTATTTTTAATAAGTCAGTGGTGATAGTTACTATTTCTTTCCCTGCATGCAGTACATTTCTCTTTTTTTTTCTCCTGACTGCTTTTAGGGTTTTCTCTTTATCTTTGGTTTTCAGCAATTTGACTCTGATATTTTTTAGGGAAGGTTTTCTTTTTGTTTATGCTGTTTGTGGTTTGTTGGAATTCTTGGATGTTGGCACTGATATTTTTTTCATCAAATTTGAAATTTACTGCTACTATTCCTTCAAATATTTTTCCATTAATTTTATCCACTTTTTTCCATCTTTAGTTCAGTTTAGAGAAATTCTATTGACCTGCCTTTAAGTTTAGTGATCCTTTTTTCTTAAGATTTTATTTATTTATTTAAGAGAGAGAGACAGAGATAGCAAGAGAGAGCATGAGTGGGGAGAGGGAGAAGCAGGCTCCCCGATGAGCAGGGGGCCTGACGCAGGGCTTGATCCCAGGACCCTGGGATCATGACCTGAGCCGAAGGCAGACGCTTAACCAACTGAGCCACCCAGGTGCCCCAGTGGTCTTTTCTTTTGCAGTGTCTCTTCTGCCATTAAGTCCATAATTTTTTTAATTTCTAAGTTCTAGAAACTTCGTTAGATTTTTAAGACTCTATAGTTTCTATTTCTCTGTTGAGATTTCCCATCTTTGTGTGTGTGCATCTGTCTATAAAGATATATAGAGAGATAAATAGAGATAGATATCTTTCATGAGAATTTTTTTGGACACATTTATAAGAGCTGTGTTTAAAATATTGTTTGCGGGCGCCTGGGTGGCTCAGTTGGTTAAGCGACTGCCTTCGGCTCAGGTCATGATCCTGGAGTCCCAGGATCGAGTCCCGCATCGGGCTCCCTGCTCGGCAGGGAGTCTGCTTCTCCCTCTGACCCTCCCCCCTCTCATGCTCTCTGTCTCTCATTCTCTCTCTCTCAAGTAAATAAATAAAATCTTTAAAAAAAAAAATAAAATAAATAAATAAATAAAATATTGTTTGCTAACTTCAGTCTCTTTGTTACCTCTCGGTGTTTCTACCAGCTGAGTTTTTCTCCTGGCTATTTCATCCCATTTCACTGCTTCATATAGCTAGTAATATTGGTGATACTCCATAATTGATCATCTGGATATTTTGTCTTTATTTAAAGAGCGTTAGCTTTTGTTCCAAAAGGTGGCTAATTTACTCGTGGACACCAGCCCCATCCTGCCCTGGCTGGGTGAATCTGTTAGGGTGGATCTGAAGTAGCTCTTACTGTAGGTAAGAGCAGCCCTGTTCCGAGGGCGTGGTCTCTCTGGAGTCTGGACTACATTCCTGACTACCAGTCCCGTGTCTGCACTTTGGCTGGTCAGAACTTCAGCGTCCCCTGCTTTTGGAATCCCCACTTAGCCCACAGACCTCCAACAGCTATTCCGTGTCAGGCCTCATGGAGGCTTGCCCCGTGCATAACCTGATTAGCCTTTGGCCCCAAACTCAAGTGAACTCCATGCCAGTTTGGGGACCCACTTCTCTGCATAGCTCCCCCCCACTCTGGTATCCTGCCCTGCAAACTGCAGATTCCGCAGCAACGCCGGACTCTGGTCTCTGCTTTTTCCCACCCAATAAAAACAGAGCTCTCTGTTTGGGCTCCACACTTTGATTCAGCAGAACTTTATCTTTCCATCTAATGGGACAGGATGGCCTCACAAGCGCAGGACTAAAGCAGTCATTGATAAGGCAAGTGGAATCACCTTGATTAACTTGATGAAACTGAGCTCCCTCTAGGGCTGGGGCGGTCCCGCCTCCCTAAGCACGCGCGTGTCCGATGCCTGCCCGGAACCAGGTTCTGTCAGTCTGGCAGCGCTGCCCCTGGCCCCCCAGCTCCCTGTCCCCAGGTCCAGTCTCGGGGAAGTCCGGCTCCGCTCGGGTGTTGGTCCTCTGGGGTTTGTCTCTTTGTTGTAACCTTCTGTACTGGGTTGAATGGTGTCCCCCCACACCGCCAAAAAAAAAAATGTATGTCCGCCCAGAATCTACAAATGGGATCTTGTTTGGAGAAAGGGTGTTTGCAGAGGTGATCAGGTTAAGATGAGTCATGCTAGAGTAAGGAGGTCCTAACCCAGTGACTGGTCCTTGTAAGATGAGGGAGGCTCATGGGACGCCTGGGTGGCTCAGTTGATTAGGTGGCTGCCTTCGGCTCGGGTCATGATCCCAGGGTCCTGGGATTGAGTCCCGCCTCGGGCTCCCCATTCAGCAAGGAGCCTGTTTCTCCCTCTGCCTGACACTCCCCCTGCTTGTGCTCTCTCTCTCTCTGACAAATAAATAAATAAAATCTTAAAAAAAAAAAAAAAAAAAGATGAGGGAGGCTCAGAAGGAAAGTGACATGAAACCCAGAAAGGTGGCTGGGTGAGACAGGCGTAGATTGGAGGGACACGTCTCTAAACCGAGGATGCCGGCAGCCACCCGAAGCTACGAGAGGCAAGGAACAGATTCTCCCTTGGAGCCACTGGAAGGAGCCAACCCTGCCCACATCTTGATCTCAGTCTTCTGGCCTCCAGCACTGTGAGAGATGACATTTCTGTTCCTTTAAGCCACCCAGCTTGTACCTAACAGATATTCCAGTAAGAGACCATTTTATTAAGCTGGTTCGAGTGAGCTTCTGCCCCTTTGAATCACAGGAATGGTCTTAGCCATAGCTCACCCCTTTCTCCTTCACATATGTTTGGAAGTTCTGTCTCCTTCGGACATGGGAGTCCACGCACACCCTCTCCCCCACCAGTGACCTACTCTCGCCCTTCATGTGCCCTTCACCCTCAGTCACATGACCTCCTCTCTGGGCTGCGGAGCCCAGAGGACATGGGCCCGGTCTTCCCAGCACCAGCATCTGCATCCCAGTGGCAGCCTCCAGGGCGAAGAGGCTGGTGGGTAGCCTGGCGCCTCCCACTGTGCATGGTGCATGATGGACTGGTGCCTCTGGGGGATGGTTTGGGGCAGGAGGATGAGGAATGAATCTGTCTGTGGATCTGGACTGAAGCCGGTCAACCAGGTTGAGTCTGGAGAAGCCAAGAGTCCCCGTGCCCCAGGGCCCTTCCCCCATGCCCCAGCCCCTGCCTTTGGAGCTGAGTCCCTTCATCTGCCGAATGCAAACCCGAAGTGAAGGACCCCCGGGACCCAGGATTATGGACACTTACAACTAATGCCAAATAAACAAGACAAAATTATATGTAATTACTCCTCAAGTCATTTACTTGTACCAGTAATTGACCTGTGTGTCCTTTAATCTTTAATGCTCTTTTAAAATTCAGCCTCAGGGAGTCATCATGGTTATTGACGTTCGTCATGGTAAGGACTCTGGAGGCATGAGGCTTTGGTTAAGATGTCTTCAAAGAAATAACCGATTTAAGAAGACATGACTCTCACACTTCGGGATGAAGAGATGCAGGGCGAGGGGCTGTGACTGCCTGCATTTTCCTGGCCAGGAGGACAGTGGCGAAGGTGATGATGAAGGCCTAGCAGGTGCCCCAAATGATCTCGATAAATCTTCCTAACAAACCTTCAGGAAAGGTGCAATCATTAGCCTCATTTTACCGGAGGGTGGACAGGTCACATCCCCTGCACTCAGCCACACGGCGGCTCAGTGCTGACGCCAAGCTGGACCTCTCTCCTGTGGGAGCCCCAGACCCCACGCTGCTGCCCCCACAGTGGGGGGCCCCCCTGCCTCTGCCTCACAACAGGCCCCCCCCAAGGACACCACATAGGCACCCACCCCTGGACGGGTCACCTCACTAACCTTTGGTTTTCTTGTCTGCAAAATGGGGGTGAGGGTTCCTCCTGCATTGTCTGCCGGGAGGATGAAATGGGGTCATGTAAGTGTAGCTGAGTGACAAACAGCCTCTCTCTTAGTTTCCTCCCAAGCCAGCCGGGGTAAGGGATTCAAGCAGAGTGCGTGCATTCTCCTTCTCATCTCCTGAAGACAAAAATGTGGAGAAATACCTTTATTTTATTTTATTTTATTTTATTTATTTTATTATTTTACCCCTTTGAGTGTTACCAAAGCCAGTGTTCTGAAGGTGCTAAAAAACAAAACAAAACAAAAAATAACCCCCAAAACCACAAGTGCACCCAGGGACGGTTTTGTGTGGGAGTTACAAATCTAAATCTCCCTTCAAACAGACTTGACGTTTTGGCGATATCAGATAAATTGTCTTTGGCAGCTCAGCTTCTCAGAGGCCAGGTACTACCAGAGCCACCTTTCATATTAAATTTTATTATCTTATTATTGTAAGAACATTTAACATGAGATCTGTCCTCTTAACAAATGTTTAAGTGAACAATACAGGACTGTTACAAGAGACACAAGGTTGAACAGCAGATCCGTGGGACTTTGTATCCTGCATGAACTTCTGCGGAACTTCTCCCTGCCCCCAGCCTCCGACAATCACCTTTCTCCTCCCTGCTTCTCCGAGATGCCTCGGATGCCCGGAGTCATGCACTATTGCTCCTTCTGTCCCTGGCTTATTTCCCTGAGCATCAGGTCCTCCAGATTCGTCCATCTGGTCGAAGGGGCAGGACTTCCTTCTTTTTTAAGGCTAATACTCCATTGTAGGCACATGACATATTTCCTTTGTGCGTTCATCTACCCATTTCTCCAGAGAGAACACACAAATGGCCGACGGACATAGGAAAAGATGCTCCAGGCAAGAGAGCACCACTCTGGTCTCAGGGCCAGGGGGAAGGAAGGCAGGAATTCAGAGGAAATCACAAGGAAATCGCGGGGATTAGGAAATCCCTAATCATCAGGGAAATGCCAATCAAACCTGCAGGGAGATACCATTTGCACTCATTAGGACAGCTACTCTTAAATATAAAACAAACGATAACAGGTGTTGGCAGGGATGTGGAGAAACTGGAGCCCTTTCGCACTGTTGGTGGGAGTACAAAACGGTGCGGCCGCTGTGGTCCAGCACCACCTTTAAAGCTACCCCGTGGTCCTTCCCCCTCCCGTCCTGGTCCCAGGTGCTCCAGCCAAAGGCAGTCGGAGGCTGAGGAGTGGTTTCCGGATGCCGCTTTATTAGAGCCGAGGCTGGAGTGGGCCTGTGGTTAGAGCTCGGCTGGTTAGGAAAATGAACGTCTGGTGTCTGGAATCTGGACTGCTCCTCCTCCCCCAGGATGTGCTTTGAAGGGGGTCCGAGAGTGGAGGTTTCTCCTTAGATTTCAGGCCTGGGTTGGGCGACTCCCGAGTCTGCAGGCCTTCCCTGGGGCCCACACCGGCCCCTCCACACCTCAGGGTCCAGCACGGGCTGCCCTCCCTGTCCTCCCTGCAGAGCCTCCCCCCTGAGCCCCCCGCCCTGCTTCCACCGGGCCCTCCCCAACCAGCAGGTTCCTGGCCCCGAGCTTCCTCCCCTCCTGGAGGGTGGCCTCAGACGTCATCCCCTACCTTTCCCCTGGGCGTCAGGTCTAACCCGATGTGAGCCTCGCTGATTCCTCCTCGGATTCCTCGCGATTTCCTCTGAATTCCTGCCTTCCTTTCCCCTGGCCCTGAGACCAGAGTGGTGCTTTCTTGCCTGGACTCAGCGTCAGCTTACTCCCTGGTCTCTAACCTGCCCCGGGATCAGCAGCCCGGCGTGTCCCTCACTTGGCTGGCCCCCACCCCCCACGCCTCTTTCTCCCCCTCCCTGTCACCAGTGTGCATCCGGCCAAAGCCAGGTGTCACTCACGGGGACCGTGCCACACCCAGGCCGGATGCCTCCTCCTTCCTGTGGTTTCCTCGTTAACATCTGCTCCCCTGCTCGAGCTGCGTCACCCTTCATCTTTCAGCTCAATTCCTGCCGCGGACCCACGGACCTGGCTCCGGGGACGTACCCCATGCCCCGGCCTTCCCACAGCCGCTGTCCGCACCAGCCCCCGTCCTCCTCCCTGCGTCCGTCCGGAGCTTGGGGTCAGCACCAAGCTGGCCCCACATCATTTTCCTCCCTGGACGGCAAGCTCCAGAAGGCAGCATCCGCATCCTACTTTTATCTTGCAGCCCCTGCCTGGCAAGCCGGCACACTCATTCCCCACCTGCCTGAGGAATTGGCTGAATAAATTAATTTGGGGCTCATTTTCCAGCTTCCTGCCTGAGTGGGGGAGCTGCCTCCCTGACCTGCGGGGTCACCTGGCCCCAGATCCCATTAAATTGAGGTGGAGGGAGTGTGCGCGGCAGGGACTTGCCCCAGAGACCCCGCGCACGGGATCAGGCTATTTAAGGAGGTCAGCGCAGCCGGGAAGGCTCTGCAGCTAATCGCCCTCGACATTAATCACAGCGCGCCGCCGGGGGCTGGCCTGTTAGAATGTGTTAATTTGGTAATTACTGAGGAGGGGGAGGCTGCTCTGTAACCCTATGTCATTATTTTTTAACTGCAATATGAGATAGAAATGGAAAATGAGAACTTCCAGCAGCTTAAATCTAGTCGATGCAGATGGTCTGGGTCTGCCTTCCTCTCCTGCCAACTGCCCTGTCCCCTTGCATGTGTCCAGCATCGACCTCTCCCCACCCCACACCCCCAGGGGGAGTGGCCCCAACACTGAGGGGGGGCGTGTCAGCGTCGAGGTCTGTTTCCTGGAGAGATAGGACCGGGGCCCACGTCTTATGACGACTTCCACAGCGGCCGAAAGATTCCAGACACCCACCACACCTTCCGCCGAGGCCCTGCCTCCATCTCGGGCAGCCTCCCTTTCGGGCTGGTGGGCCCCCCACTCCCCTGGGGCGGGGAGAGTCTTCTTTTCACCCCATCCTCCTAACTACTGTGCTTGATTCTCTCTCCTCCCTTGACTGCCCCCGCCTCCCCAGTGATGGCTCAGACACCAAGTCCTGCTGGGAGGTGCTTTGTGGGGCCCGTGCTAGGTTGTTGTATGGGGGGCCCTTCCAGGCTCAGCAATGCTGCAGGTGAGGTGCGCACAGCAACCAGGCTGGGGAGCGCTGTCCTCTGCCTTGGGAGCCCCAGGACGACCTGTACTCCTGCCCTTCAGGCATCTCTGGAACCTGATTTTCTCTTGATTCCCATTGTGCAGAGTCTGGGTGGAGACTTGACTTTTCACTGGGACAATTCCTGCAGCCTGATGAGGCTTCTCCCCTCAGCCAGGCTCTGCTCCCTCCAAGTGTCTCCCTCTGCCATCCAAGGACACAGACGTTGGGACCAGACAGATTTGGCTTAAAATCTTAGAGGAAAAGCCAGAGGCCTCCCGATGGCCCTCCAGGGTCATCAGTGACCAGGCCCCCTTCTGGCCCCAGCGTCTCCCTCACTCTGCTCCAGCCAGCTGGCTGCCTGTCGTGCACAGGTCTGGGGGGCTCCGGACTCTGCCATATGCTTAAGTTCCCCAGGGAGTCTAATGTGCAGCCAGGCTTGAGAAACAGCATCTCCAGGGTGAAGCTCAAGGTCACTGGGTACTCATCAGACCTGGCCCCGGTCTATCTGCCCGGGATCCGAGCCCTCCTACTCTGCACTTAAATCACGTCCAGCCACAGCTCTGTCATGCCTCTGGGCCTCGCACTTGTAATCCCTCCACAGGAAAGAGCCTCTGTTTCCCTTCTGGGTATTTTCTCCAGCCCTGCAGCTGGCCTGCATCTCCTCGGTGAGACCCATCGATCCTGTAGGGTTCCCTGTCCTGCAGGTCAGCGTGGCAGACTCTGGCCACCTCTCATCCTTAACCCACTGCGTTTTCATCTTCTGTTTATAGGCGCTTATACTGTGGCGACACGGGGGCCTCGGTGCCAGAGAGCCCTGGGCTCGAATCCTTAGCGGCCCGGCTTATGTTCCTGGACCTCAGGTAAGTCCCCTAACAGTTCCGAGCCCCAGTTTCCCCATCTGTGAACCACAAATACTCACTGAGCCTGTTTTTACTGAGGACCTACCATGTGCCATGGATTTCAGACCCCGTCTGCTCCTGTCTGCTCCTCGTCACGACCCCGGGAGGCACACCTGACGTTACAGTGTGGGTCCCACTCCGCGGGGTCCCACTCCATCCTCACGAGTCAGGGGGCCGCGGCCAAATTACTCAAGCCCCTGCCCCGCCCCCCAGGCCTCAGCTTTGTCTCTGCTTCTGTGGGCACCGTGCCCACTGCATGGATGTTGTGAGCTCCATTAAATAGCACCTGCCAAGCGCCGAGAACACTGGAAGCCCTCCACACCCCTCGGCTCGTGCATCATCTCCATCTTCTAAGTAAGCACCTGCCGCGGGGAGAGACGGATCTTCTACTATCAGTCTTGGAGCGTCGCTGAGGATATTACATGAGATAACGTACATAGAGCTTGACATGAAATATATTACTTGATAAATGTTCATTCCCTTCCCTCCCTGCTTGCCCCCCACCTCGGCCAGATTCCGCAGGGGTCATGCTCCTCGCGGACTGTGAGCACGTCTTCCGTATCCAGCGCCCAGCAGAGCGAGCAGCACATAGGAGGGACTCAATATACATCAGGATGATGAAACTCACATTTCTGATCTATCCACCTGCTTCCCACAACGCGAGCCCCTCCTTCTTCGTCCGTTCGCCTGCCTCCCATCCATTACTCATCCAGCAGGGTGAACACCCATCACTTGCCAGACACTCTTCTGGGCAAAGGTCCTGGACCTCGAGAACTGACACCCAGCGTCCAGAGAGACAACACCTGCCTGCATCGCATAACCCAGGTAGTAGGGGAGGCGATGAATAAAAACAGCGAAGAGGAAGGGGGCAGAAATGATTTCCTGCCCCAAGGGCAGGCGAATGTTTCCCACACAGTATCTAGAAAAATCCTCTTGGAAAAGGTGACACTTGATCATTTTAAAAGTAGTATATATCTTTGTTAGCATTTCGGAAAGTACCGAAGAAGACCATGTTGCTCCATAACCATCACTCAGAAATCACGCCACCCCAACACCTTAGCTTTTGTCTTCATGTTTGAATGGACAGATTTGTATTGTGCTTTTAAAATTTAACATGACACTAGTCATTTTGTAGCTGTGTTTGTCTTTCCATTTCCTGTGTGTCAATATATAATATGTATTTTTTTAAAAATTGGTACGATAAATATATATGAGGTGTTTCCACCTTTGCAAAGGAAGTGCATATGATTGTACGGATTCTAGGCAATCAAGATAAGGAAGAAAATAGAAAGAATTTATAATCCGACCATTTAACATGTTGGTCCATATCCTTCTTATTTTTTCCTTCCTTATAAGAGTGGAACACGCATAGAGTATGTTCAGGTTGTATCTGGCCTTTTCCCGATAATGTCTGCGAGGCAGGAGGAAGAGGTGGGATTCAAGGGACAGAAAGTGTCATTGTCCAGGACGCAGCATCCGGACCCTTGTGCTTTGTTTTCTGCCACTGACTTTGCCAAGTCTCCAGGTTCCCCGTGTGCAAAAGGAAGTCCAAAACCCTTCCTGGACATGAAGCCTGGAATAAACACCAGAGAGCAGAGGGTGGCCATGAAAGGCGCAGGGAGGAAGGATGCCTGCCTGCAACTTTCCCTGTATGAACATGAAGATGTTACCACGTGCAGACACCCAGCACCTGGGGTTGGGTTAGTACGACGCTCCTCCAAGAGCACGTCTGTTGACTTTTCACCTCACCTTTTCTTCGCCCATCCTCTTAACATCCCCGAAAGTTGGCACAGCTCTGCCCAGAGAGGTCAGGAAACCCAGCTAAGTCCCATAGCTCCAGAGTGGTGGGGGGATTCGCACCTGGATCCACGGGGCCCAAGGCCACGACCTTAACTGCCGGCTGTTGAAGACAAACTCCCCCGACATCTCCAAGTGTGGAGGGCAAGGTGCCCATGGTGTCCTGGGGAATAGAAACTCTGCTTTCGGTGAAACCGCTCAAGTTAAATTGTGAGGGTGAATTTGCTGAATGAACCCTGATGTTGGCTTCTTGCTGAGTTGACATCGGCCCCTGGAAACAGAATTCGGTGCCAACAAGACGTCAGCCAGAGGGAGACGTCAGCCAGAGACGTCAGCCAACAAGACGTCTGCTCCGGGCTCTGCCCCGGGCTCCGCTCCTTGAACAGCAGGTGCATGGGATTCTAGTATGCAGCCCAGGCTGAGAAGCCCTGACCTAGAGAGAGAGGCATGCGTTTCTGACCAGCCCGCGTGTATCTATTTTTTAAAAACTCCTTCAGAAATGTGTACTAACTTTTTTACTGAAAAAGTAAACACTTTCAGAATATAAAAATTAAAATAGTGAAAAGAAGTGTGTGCCCGAGTCCCTGTCCCTCTTGCCCCAGGCCCCCAGGCCTCCTCCTCAGAAGCAACTATGAAGAATGATGACCCGCGTAAACTTCCAAACTGTGTGTGTGCACGGGAGCACCTGTGTTTGTGTATATCTGTATTGTGCACGCCAAGCTGCGTCCTTCCTTTTCAAATGACGCATGTCTGCAGTCTCTTAAAATCTGCTCGTTTGGAGCGACCCCAACTTTTTCATGGCTGCATAGCATTCCGGTGCTTGGCCGAGCCCTGGTGTATTAACCAGCCCCACACCGATGGGCGTTCTGGCCTCTCCAGCATTTTGCTCTTGCAGAGGCCACTGTGGGAACGGTCCTGTGCCACCATCTTCACATACATGTCCAAAGATGCCTGTCTGAAGAACAATTCCTAAAAGCAGAACAGAATCCATTACTGCTCCGAAGGTCCCAGCAAATGGAACAGAAAATAAGAAACAGAAATAAGAGGTACACAAATCAGAAAGGACAAGACAGATCTGTCATTATTTTCCGACAACAGAATCCTCTACCCAGAATATCCAGCAGAATCAGCCGACAAATGGCTAGAACCAATGGACAATTCGGCAACGTGACCAGATGGACGCTCAGCGTAAAAAAGCAGTTGTCCTCCCAGGCCCAGCAGCACTTCTCAGACTGTGGGCTCCACCAGCACCAATCACCTGGGGGGCCCAAACCATAGGCTGCCGGGCCCCGCTCCCAGCTTCCCACCAGCAAACCCAGGGTGGTGCCCGAGAATCTGCATTTTGACGAGCTCTAGGTGCCAACCTTTGGACCCCGCTCGGTGTCACGAGGATCTAAAGGCTTTGTTCCCACTTGCATGGCACCGAGGAGTGCTGAGAACAAGCCTCGCTCCCCACTTCTCTGCCGAGGCTGGCTGCTATGGAAGTCTCTGCTGTTCTACCCGTTGGACAGGGGGAAAGTCTTATTTTATTGTTTCAATTTGTATTTCTTTAATTATGAATGAGGCTGAGCATCCTCCCACACATTGGGCCTTGATTTTCACGGCACCAGATGTTAAAAGGACATCCACAGGGCAATGGGAGCGTTCACATCACCGGATAGCAGCGCCTTTTCCCCTTGAGTCCTGTCCATGCCTCCGGCTCTGCCTTCCCCTCTCTGGTTAGCAGGGCACAGAAGGTCCCATGGGCCGTCTCCTGCCTCCAGCCTGGAGCCCCGGGCAGCCAGGATCCACAGCCCTCACAAGAGCATCTTCCAACCCTGAGCCATCTTTTTGGCTCAAAGAGCAAAGATTTTTGAATCAAGAAAACCTAGTATCTCCGACCACATCTTCGCTGAAAATGCAAAGTGATACCAGAGGGGCAAAGGAGTTGAACTGCAGGAACGCGCGCGTCTGAACTGGGGGCTTTCTTACATGTTTAAAGCAATGCTTTGACACTCAGGAAATAGTAAGATGGATCGGAGGAAGGCAAGAGCCACCCTGTGTGAGGTGGGGCTGTTCACACCATTTCAATTGTGCAATTTCAGCAATGCGTCCTGGCATGTTTGTTAATAAAGACACAGAGCTGCGGCAACACATGGTGTTTCTGTTTCAGCCCATTGTCTACCTCCAGAGAAATGTTATTGGAGTCATATTGCATTTTCAGGTCCGATGAAGCTGCGGTAATATAAGCATTTTATGCAAATGTGTTGTGGTGGAAAGAATAGCATGTCATGTACCATAAATCTTAAGGTAACCGGAGCCCTGGTTACTCCTCAGTTTTAACACATCATGATAGGAGGCAATTATTTTGAACCAACAAGCTGCCTTTCATGGAATTTTGTCTCTGCTTGAAGCTAGAGCTTGTTTACTAGTGCAGATTTATAGGGTGTGGGGATAAGTGAGCCCAGGTGACCGTGAGCATGGCATGGAAGGAGGCAGGCATCCATCTGCCCTTCTGGATCTGGGGGTCAAGGTCATGTCACGAAAAAGAAGGTGGGCGCTGCGGCTGCAGCAACTGGGACAGAGTCTTTGCTCTGCCATGTACTACCCGGATGGCCTTGGGCAGGTGTCCTGACCTCTCTCGGCTTCGTTTCCCTCATCAGCGAAAGAGAGATGGCTGTGGTTGTTGGGAGGATCGAGCAGGTCGATGCACGCAAGAAGCTTAGCCCAGCGGTGTACACAGAGTGCACACAGTCAGTAAACTTGCCATTATAGCGTTAGTCCATTTAACAACAAAGCCATCAGGGGCCCTGTCCTCAGAAAGCCCAGGTGGGAGAACCAACTGAATGTATGTGTTCGTGTGTGTGCGCGCCCTGGGGGTCTGGGAGGGGCTCTGCTGGCCCGAGGGCCGAGTCCGTTGCTGTTGGCATGTCTGGGCCTCTCTCTGTACATCGTCTGCAAAGAGCCTGCCACGAATTTCCCCCAAACTGGCCCCTCCCCCACACCACCCTTTCCTCGGAGATCTATGGCTCCTCCCCGGGGCTGAAGACGGAAACAACCGAAAGCCCGTCTCCCGTCAGCACTGTCACGCACCTGCGGCTCGACAATGTCCCCTCGGATCTGTCTCAGCTCGCCTCGGCCCTGGGAGCTGGGGGGCTGCACTCCTGGCACCTGGCAGCCCACCTGGAGAGATTTATTGGTCACCTGTGTGGGACGGGCGCAGCGTTGGTGGTGGGGATGGCACGGGCGAGACCAGTCTCTTCCAAAAAGGGAGAGGCGCCCGGGCGACAGTGACGTCTCAGGACTGTGCAGCATGCTGGGGGCGCTCCCCGTGGGGTAACTGGGAAGGCGTCCTGGACCGAACCCTGTGACTCTCCGCGCGGCACAGAGTTGCCCAGCGTCCCCGGGAGCCTGTCCCAGCCTGACCTCACTCCGTGTGTCCTCCCTTTGCCCCCACAACCAAATCCAAGCACCCTTCGGTGTGTCACGGGACACAAGGAGACTAGCCCACCCAAATAACCCTTTTACACGTCCCCCCTCTGCTGTCCCAGGCCTTTGCAACTTAAAGACAGAAAGAAAACACAGAGAAGGTGAGGAGAGTATGAAAGGCTGCAACGGGGGAGCTGTTAACCGAAAACATAGTTGTTCACACTTCTTAAACTTTGACTGATAGCAAGAAGGAGATGTTGCAAAACCCAGGTCCATAAAAGTGTCTGTGGACCCGAAACGGACATTTCATGCAATCTGACCCTTTCTATGCTTTCTATTCCTGTTTGAATGCTCTGCCTGCAGGCCACTCAGGGGATGCCCCAGCCCAGCGATGGTTCTGGTGGGGAAGTGGGAGCAGTCACGTGGACAGAATCCAGGTGGGGCAGAGCCGGTGGTCAGGTGGGTGCCTGACAGCTGGCTTCTCGAAATCCCATAGAGCCGGCCCACAGGGCGGGAGGTCTGTCCCCGTGGTCAGTGTGTCTGTCCCGCCTGCAGGCTCCTACCCTGCTCTTGGCTTAGAGGCAGGAGGGGTCCCTCCACTCACGGCCCCAAATTCTGGTGGCTCAGAGGACCTGCGGTGGGGGCCGGAGGGCTCCTCACCGGCTCAGCCCCTGTTTTGTTTCCCTCATGGACCTCTGGCAATTTGGAATCATTCTTTTAAATTGAGATATAACTGGGCACCTGGGAGGCTCAGTCAGTTAAGCGTCTGCCTTCGGCTCGGGTCATGATTCCAGGGTCCTGGGATCGAGTCCCGCATCGGGCTCCCTGCTCAGTAGGGGAGTCTGCTTCTCCCTCTCCCTCTGCTTGCCGCTCCCCCTGCTTGTGCTCTCTCTCTCTCTGTCAAATAAATAAATAAAATCTTTTTAAAAAATAGAGATATAACTCACATAAAAAATTAACCATTTTAAAGTGAACAATTCAGTGGTACTTAGTATATTCAGAGTTGCACAACCACCACGGATCTTGAGTTCCAAACAGCTGTCATTGCCTCAAAAAGAAGCACCATCCCACCAGCAGTCACTCCAATCCCCCCTCTTCCCCAACCCCCAGAAACCACGACTCTACTCTCGGTCTCTATGGATCTGCCTCTCCCAGACGTGCCATATTATTGGAATCATGTAATATTTGTCTTTTTGCGGCTGGCTTCTTTCACTGAGCATCACGTCCTCCAGGTTCATCCACATGTAGCAGGTGTCAGTGTTTCGCCGAGGAACATTCCATTGTGTGGATGCACCACATCTGGTCTCTCTGGTCCTCACTTGCCTTGTTTCTACCTTTCCGCTGCTATGAATAGTGGTCATCGTTTTTGAAATGGGACTGATTGTTTTTTTGTTTGATTTCTCTGCTGGCCTGAAGGCTTCTCAAGGGCAGGCGAGGGTTTGGTGTTAATGCTGTTGCATCCCTCCGGCTCACGGGTTGTACCAGAGAGCCCACGGGAGTAGGGGGGAGGAAGGCAGGGGCTCCCAGCTGAGTGCAGAGGCCATCCAGCCCTGCCCGCACCCACCCTGCTGGTCAGTTCATCCAGCCTCCCGCAGCCCCTGACTGAGGACAGAGCGGTCCTCCCTACCTTCCTTCTGCTCCCTGCCTGGGCACCTGGCACCCCACAAATGGAGACAGGAGCAGGGCAGGTGTCCACCGCTCGCCCTCCTCAGCCCTGAGGGACATAGGTCCACCCCACCCACGCAGAAATCATCGCACCGGACTCCTGAGGAAAGTGGCCGCATGCAGGTGCAGAGAGCAGCTCCCCGAAACTGCGCGAAATGGACAAAAATGCACCTGGGGTTCTCAGGAGGGAGAGAGCAGTCGCTGTGGTCATTGGGGTTTGCAGCCTGGAGAGGCGCGAGGCAAAAATGGTTGTGGCTCAGACCCTGGCCCTTCTTTAAAAGTCTTGCTGATGTGGTATTTTTTTAAAGATTTACGTATTTATTTTAGAGAGAGCGTGGGGGGAGAGGGCCGGGGGGAGAGGGAGAGAGAGAATCTCCAGCAGCCTCCCCGCTGGGCTCGATCCCATGACCCCGAGATCAGGACGTGAGCCCAAACCGACCGCACCACCCAGGCGCCCCGCTGATGTGGTATTTCAAAGAATCAGGGCCCCACTGCTGTAGGTGAACAGGTCTATTCCGGGAGAAACATGGGAGGTTATAAATGCCCGTCTGTGGGCACCGCTGGAGTGCCAGGCACCTGGGGGTGCTCTCCGCGTAGTAGAGACGGGGCGATGCGCAGTGCACATACCTCGGGAATTTACGTGGGCCAGGAACCAAGATAGACACATCCCCCAAGGACCCTCCTGGGCCAGTGCCTCCCCATGTCACTGGCAAGGACACCGGGGTGCAGAGTGGGTGAATAATGTCCAAGCCCACACAGCTCCCCAGGGGCAGAACAGCCTTCAAGCCCTGCAGACATGCGGGGCCGTATTTACCACATATGCTCCCTTTCCAAGACCCGAGACAGCTGCCTCTGTCACCCCAGCTCCTTCAGCCACGGCCCGGGGCTGGGGGTTGACTGCCAGGAAGAGCCCGTGGCACGGGACAGTCCCACCCCTGCTCCTGCCTTGTCAGGGCACTGGGACGGGAAGCCTCAGGTGACCCCCGCCCCCTCCCCAGGCTGCTGCCCCTTTCATTGCACTAACGCGCAGGGCGACACACTGCCCGCCTCCCGGCTGCACAGAGCTTGTGTGTATTTCCCCACTGGCGCGATTAACTGTTTGTCCAGGCGAATCGTCAGTGATAAAATCTTGCTCAGTTACAGTTTTAAAGCTAAATTTTAAATCTCTGTGTTTAAGAAATCCATCCTCCCACCCACCACGGGAGAAAACGGAGTTGATGGGTTTAGCCCATTTCCGTGTCTATAGACCCAAGTTACAACTAGGTGTGTGCCAAGGGGACGGGGGTCTGCATCCACTCCGCTGCTCGCTGCCACATCCTGATGTGGGTGGGGGTGCCCCTGTGGCCGCCCGCCGTGCATGAATCTCGGAAGCAGGACCAAGCGCTGGGAGGCCTAGCTGCAGTGGTGCACCCTCCCTGATGACAGCACAAATCTCATCTGAGTGCTCAGAGGTGGGGACAGAAGTCATCCTCAAAGGTGGGAAAGCACGAGGGGCAGTGGGCGTGAGAAAGCAGAGGAAAGCCAGCTGTTCCCTAGGGCAGCCATGGGAGGGACAGGGGTGGGCGAGGGGCTTCCCCTCACTGGGAGGGAGTCAGAGACCCCAGAAGTGCACTGGTTCACACGGCCTTCCTGGGACCCGACTGCAGCTTGCTAGGGGTGAGGAGGGGGCAGGTGGCCTCTGGAACCCCTTAGCTCTTCCTCTTTCTTGCTGTTCCTGAATCCCCAACAAGAGCAGGCAGAGGACGCCCCTGGGTGCCACCAGGAACATGCAGGTGAGTCAGGCATAGAAGTAAAGAATTCAGACTGGAAGGGGCCACCAAAGCCCCCATCTCCCCGCTTCGTTGTCCCCCCGTCCAAGGGAACACGGCTGGGTGGCTCAGGGCGGAATCCCCACGTCTCGGCACCTGCTACGTGTTTGCCACTCATTGTTCCAGCAGACAGCACACATACTTATCACCCTTCCGTGTATTACACATGCACATCGGTGCCTATATTGAGGCCTCTTGTCCCCCATCGGGTCTGCCCAGGTGCGCAGCGTGGGCTGGAGGGAGCAGAGACGTGGCTAGGGCAGGTGGAGGGCTCGGCTTGAGGGAGGGAGGCGCCGACCAGAGGGACGACGGAAGTCGTGGAAGAGGCCTGCGCCGGTCAGATGGGGGACCCAGCAGTCGCGTGTGGGGCCTGGTGGGCGGCCGTGCGTGGTCATGGCGAGGCTGAGGGAGGGGTCATAGTGCCTTTAGGGTTTGGGTGCAGGGGTCCCAGTGGCGGCCGGGGAGCCAGCTGAGGGGGCTGTGGTTTGCTGGGGAAGGTGAGGCTGACTTTGAGTCTGCTGGGCTGCAGGGGAAGGCGGTGTGGAGACCTCTCTGCCAGGCTCCTAGGTTCCTGAGAGGCAGGAACCCCGCAGCCCGTTTCCGGCTGGGTGTCCCTAGCACCTGTCACAGCAGCCAGCGTGGGTCTGACACTTAGCAGGTGTTGGTTGAATAATCCAGGTGGAAGTGTCCAGCAGGAGGTGAGAAGGGGGGCTGGGGCTGCAGGGGACCGACAGTGTGCATGGATCATTCCGGAACTGTGAAGGAGCACCTCTTCCAAACTGCTGCCCCTCGGCCTGGTCCACACCGAGAACGGTGGGCTGGGGCTCAGTGCTGCAAGGCAGGGCGGTGGGAAGCAGGCGAGGGGCCCGTGGAGGGAAGTCAGAGCAGAGGAGAGGGGAGGCCAGCAATGCCCGAGTGATGGCGGTCAAGGAGGCCCCTGGATTGGGGGTGTGGAGTGCTGTGGGTGCACTGGGACCTGCATGCAATTAGGGTGAGCAAAGCTGGAAGCAGAATTGCTGGGATTAGGACTAGAGATGGCGGGGGTGGGGGGTGGGACCCGAGTGCACCGCTCTCTGGGGAAGACGGGGAGCAAGGTGGACAAAGCGCAGGACGAGGGTTTGGGAAACAGACCTGGGGAGACCTTGAGGGCGCAGGAAGGAAAGGGGATATGGGGCTCAACCCCAGGGGCACCACCGACCCCTGCTGTGAGCCAATGGCCTGGGGCCAGTGCTGGAAGGGCAGTTAGCAGAGGAAGCATCCCCACTAGGCTCACCTCTCAGGGAAAAAGCGAAAGGATCAAGCTGCTCCCTTCCCGGTGGAGCTTAGATGCAGGCGACAGCATTGCTCATTTGCTGGCCTTTCTCTGAGAACACATGAAACTGGGGGGAGTGAGGAGGAGACCTTCAAACACTGAGTGAGGCTGGAGGAGGAAAGGCTTAGAAACAGAAGAGCGGGAATGCGAGAACCTGGAGCCACAGGCCCCAGGCAGCGGGCGGGATGCTGGTGGCAGCACCCGGCCGCGGGGAGGGCCCGGCAGAGAGGGCGCCCCGCAGCCTCCCCTCTCTCCCTGGTTCCCACCCGCCCTCCCAGACGTCTGAGCACGGGCATGGCGGGGCACCCCAGCCCGCCCTCCTAACGCCTGTCCCTGCTCTGGGCGCCCCCGCAGCCGGCCGGGGCCCCTCCAACTGCATGGTAGTCTGGGGCTCTCCTCCCACAGCCCTCCTTCCTTCTGCCTTCTCTTTCCCCGGGGTCCCCGCCTGATCCTTCTGTTTACCCTCCGCAGGCAGTTCCCCCAACACAACCCTGCCACATCAAGTTCCATCCCGGCATCGGGCCCCCCGGGGGGTTTAAAACGACTCCTTCCTGGGGTCTCAAAATAGCAGCTGCTACTGCTCATCCCCACGCACTCTCCCTTCCACCCCTCGACGAGACACTTGTCCTCGCCGGGCCCTCAGCCTACCTGAGCGTGGTTCAGCACTTGTTCGGTGCTCAGAGGCCCTGCCCCATGCTGGGGTGCTGGGGTGCTGGGTGGGGCTCCTGCAGCCCCCTGGTCTGAAGGGAACCCTGGGAGGAGACTAAATGCCGGCTGGTCGGTGGTGTGCCCATTTAAGGCCATGACACGAGTGACCCATGAGTCCTACTCCGGCTGCATTGGGACAAAGGTCCAAACACCAGGAGGAAAGAGCCGTTTTCTGCCACCTCAGAGCATGTTTCAGGTCCTAAGTGCAGAGGCGGGGAGGGCCAGAGAGCCCACCAGGTGGTCACCCTGGGAGACGTGGCCCCTCCACCGCCTGGCCACTCTCCTGCGAAGGAGGAGGGGAGAGGAGGCTGAAGCTCTCTGCGAGCTTCTGTCCTTTCTATGCCTGGGAATCTAGGGTGGCGGAGGACCCCCGTTCCTGGACCTGAGCACTTCATGCCCAAGGTCCCAGCATTCACACCTGGGTTGGTGCCCTTCCTGGTCTTGTCTGCAGAAGGGTCTCCTCCCTGAAGGGAAGGGAAGAGGTTAAGTTAGTGTCCTGGGGCCACCAAGACAAAGTACTCCCAATGGGAGGTTTGAAACAACACAAATGTGTTCTCTCAGAGTTCCGGAGGGCAGAAGCGGGGTTAGATCCCTGTGGAGGCCCTGAGGGAGAATGTTCCATATCTCCCAGCTTCTGTGGGTCTCCTGCAGTCCCCGATGCTCCTTGGCTTGTGGCCCCGTCACCTGACCTCTGTCTCCACCTCCCCATGGCCTCCCCACCTGTCTCTTACAAGGTACTCTCGTGGGATTTAGGGCCCACTTACCTTAATGCCATCTGCAAAGACCTTTATTCTACAGAAGGTCACACTCTCAGGTTCTGGGTGGACGTGAATTTTTGTGGGGGAGACACTATCCGACCCACCACAGCAGGAGAGGGGAATGAAAACAGTCCCCGAGAGTGGATGGGGGCACCCGGTGTGCCACCTGAGCAGGAATGGGCCCAGCCGGGTCGACAGGGCAGAGGGGAGGAGAGCCCTCCACCCCACCTCCCTGCTCAGCCTCCCCTTCTGGAGCCTTCCACCATCCCCATTTACCCTCTCGCCCCTGCTTGGGCAAGGGGGGACCGTGATGACGCCTTCTGATTTAATCAAGTTATTAAGAATAAATGATTCGGGAGCAGAGACAAGCGCTCTTCGGGAAGGTGATGAGGACCAGCAGGCAGCAGAGAACAAAGGACTGAGGGGCCGCCACCGTGGGAGCCACAGGGTTGGCTGAGCAACGGTGGGGGGGGCGGGGGAGGGGAGGGGAGGGCTGGGGCCGGGAGGAGGCCCAGCCTTCCCTTCCCTTCCCTACCCCAGGAAGCGGCCCCGATTTAATATGCAAAGGTGGAGAGGCGGCACGCATCCGCACGGCAGGCCGTATTTCAAACAAAGAATATACAACAAAGGGCCGGCAGACGCGGGGATTTGTCAGAATTCAGCGATGGGAAAGATTTATCTAAGCCGAGTGGAGGGGCCTGTGACCTTGGGCTTGAGAGCTTTAAAGCGAACAGGCGGTGGTTGAAGATGGAACAAAGAGCTGCTTGTGATTATCATTATTTAATATCATGGCCTTAAACTGTCGGGAGGGGGGAATTAGGTGACACAAGAGAATTGTTTTTTATTCCAGGAGATGTAAGGGAGATGTAATGGAGGGGAAAACGCAGGGGAGGAGGAGGGAGAGGCTGGGGAAGGAGAGAGAGAGAGAGAGCGTGCGCCAGTGAGGGGCGGGGACAAACGGGAGCCGCTCCCTCCCTCCAGAGGGAGGTCCAGCCTCAGCCCAGAGCAGGTGTATCAGGGAGCGCTGGGCCCACGGGGCCAGGGGCAGGGGGAAGGAGGTGGGGGGCTGCCAGCACCCCCAGGCTGGGTGTCTGGGGCTGCCGGGAAGCCTGGGCACCCCCTCAAGGAAGTGTGGCCCATGGGGGGGTGTGCAGCCTGGGGGGTCTCCAAGGACCAGGGTCCAGAATGGAGCAGAGAGCTGTGGGGTCCTTCCGTCAGGCCTCCAAGAAAAGGGCAGTGTGCCTCATGCCAGCATCTGATCCCGGGAAGTGTGGGTCCTCTGAGCGGTGGCACACAGGGGTGACTGCGGGCGCAGGGGGAGGAGGCTGGCTGGGCCGCCTGGCTGCCGAACAGAGCCGGAGCCGAGAGCGGTGTGAGCCCGTGATGGGTCCCAGGTCAGGCCGGACTGGTGCCAGCCAGCCCAGTTTCCCGGGGCCGAACAGGACACCTGGATTCTCTCAGGACACATCGGCTTCTCGTCCTTCGTAATTGCACTCTTCTTAACATCCCCCTCTCCTGAGTTGTGCAAGTTCCAGATCCAACTAATGGGTTGGGGTGGGATCAACCAGGTGGTGCTCACAACACATCCAGGCAGAATGATTTCGCTTCTTCCTAGAATATGCCAGAAGCCTGTGTCAGCTGTCTGGCGACTCTATAGGGCTTTAGAGCCCGGGGTGCGGTGGGGGGGATTGGGGGTGGCAAGCAACAAGAGCAGCTCCGTCCTGGAGCCACACAGGGACCCCCGTCACCTGCCCCGGGGTGGCCGGCCATCCACAGCATGTTTCCACTAGAAAGATTTTCCTCATTTCACACTAGCTGCTCCGGCCACAGGCCAGCTCACCCTCCCGAGACCAGGGAAGCAGAGAGAAGACAACAGTTTCTGAGTCACGCTGGAGGGGAAGGAGGCCACGCAGGAAAGAGGGCTCTGGTGTTTCGAGGGGGCATCCCAGTGTCGGGGGGTGGGGGAGGCACAGCGCAGAAGAGAGATCGTCCTTGTCCTCCAGGAAGTCAGAGGCAGAGGTTACCAAACCTGGCTGTGCATCGGGGCGGCTCGGACCCCCACCCTGAACTTACCGAAAACCCTGGAAGGGAGGACCAGCGTCTGTGTCTTAGCAGGTGCTCAGGACACTGTGCTGCCCCCAGCGCAGCACCAGGCCAAGGACCAGTCCTGGAGGAGGCAGGGTGCTCGGCTCCACGGTGCGGTGGGCTCCTGAGTCCAGGCCCCAGACGCCTCCACAGGCCGCTGTCCTTGCGGTCTGGCTCATCTCGCGGCGGCAGGAGGAGCTGGGAGGCCTTGGGTGGGAAGGGGCAGCAGTTTCTCCTTGACCTCCGCTCAGCTGCGGACATGCCCAGCCCAGGAATTCTGTCTGTAAATGGGCTAAGACTCCAGCCGGGGCGGGGGCGGAGGGCCCTGGAGGACAGTCTCCACATGAGGGCCCAGCTCCAGAGACCAGGACACCGGCAACCCTCCCGTGAGCACAAGGGACGCCCGGTGCTTTTTGGTGGGTGGTCGCGTGGCCTTGGCCAGCCCAGGCTGGAGTTGGCGCAGCCGGGTCAGCGTGGCCACCTACTCAAGGTGTGGCCCTGGGCCTCAGCCTTCTCTTCTGTAAAGTGAGGCTTAAGGATAGGAGGAGGAGTGGGGTGAAGTGAGGGGGGCGGCTCTGGAGGCTGCAGGGGCCTTGTCCCCCACCCCACCCTTGTCATTACCTCATCAGCCACCTCCTCGGCCCCCTTTGTCTGGCCAGAAGGAAACCTGCCTGGGGTTGGGGCGGGGGCCTTAACCAGAGGGAAGACACACCTGTGCTTTTTCCTACAGATGGGAAGCCATCAATAGTCCGAGAGGCCACCCGGGGAGTGTGGCTGGGCCCCTGGAGACCTGGTCCAAGGCTAAGATGTTTCTAGTTGACAAAAGGGAAGGTGCAGCCTCAAATAGGTCCCTGCGTCTCCCTCTCTCTGTCTGTCTCTCTGTCTCTCTGTCTCTGTCTCTGTCTCTCCCTCTTTCTCTCTCTCCTCCTCTACTCCCCCCACCCCTAGTGCCCCCAGAACGTGTGTCGAAAGCTAGGGCTGAGGCTGTGACCTCGTATTATCTGGTCCTCTCGCTGCTGTAGTGGTGATTCCCAAAAGGGAATTTCTCCCCAGCCTGGTCATGAAACACCCACTGGGGAGACTGAGTGCACCTGAATTCTCCCTCCTGTTGGAAAATCCTTCTTCTTATCCAAGCTACATCCCTCGTGCTGCAGCTTAAACTTGTTTCACGGTCTGTTTTCAGTCATTTTTCTACTTACAGACTCTGATAGATGGAAAGCGGTCCTTTAGCAAACACTGAATTCTGTGTCTGGACTCCTCGCTCCTTCTCTGCCGTCGAGGAGCCCACGGGGTCTGGTGCTCAGGGATCCTGGGTGAAGCCCTCTGCTCGGCCGTCACCCAGTCTCAGCAGGACTCAGGCTTGCGGTCCTCTTCCCCTTCACTTCACGTCATTATTAAAGATGATGCAGGTCTTGGAGCACGAACCCTTTGGCTCTGGAAAAATTATGTGTGACACTTTACATATGGATCAGGTAATTAATGGATGCCCCGATTTCCTCCACCAGAACATAAAGAGGGTGAGGACGGCACTCTAATTCCAGATAATTAAAGAACGATCGAGTCGGCTGGCGCTGCTCGGGGAGCGTGGGTTGCTGTCATTAACACAGCCTCCTCCTCTCCATTCTCCACACCTCACTGCAAACCTCGGGGCCTCGGCTCCCCCGGGGCTGATGAGCTGGAGTGCCCAGGCAGCCCGCCCGCCATGTAATTGAAGTGGCCACATCTGCTGCACCAGAGCTTACCGAACGGGGTGGGGCATGCTGTCACCAAGGGGAGGCGCTGGCTGCCACTGGCTGCCATGATCCCCCTAGGGTCAGCCTGCCTCTCTCTGCACCGCCCCCCCAGGTGTGTGTGTGTTTGGGATGGAACCCCAGAATGACCTCTCCAGTTTAGCATGCCCATCAGGAGACTTCCCGATGTCTGAGAGGCCTTGCCTTCCCCGGAGCTGAAGCCTCCCTGGGTTTCGGGAGCCTGTGACAACAATCAGTGGTCCGTGACATAAACAAACAACCCTGTTCCAAAGGATCATCATTCCTGCTGCAGTCCAGGGGCACCGGGCTGCTGTTCCTCCTGGTGAAGGTGCAGGTGGCAGACGGGCACCCGGAGAAGGCGAGAAGGCGAGCTGGTGCTTAGCGGCCTCCCTGGGGGAGCGGAGCTGCCGCTAATTGTGGCCGAGAGGTCAGACAGCTCCTGGTTCAGCCCGTGCATCTGTCACATTCCTGGTGAATATCAGCCCTTCCACTGTCAGCCGGAGCCTTTGGGGTCCCCGTGATTCTTTGCCTGTCTCTGCTCACTCCTGGTGAGTGGCCTCCAGAAATGCATGCGTGCTCGTTTCCACAAATGCGGACTGAGTGCATGTAGGCACCGGGCTAGTGTCGGACCGGAGGTGGATTAGAAGGGTCTGCTGCACAGGACACGCTGTGGGCAGCTGGGAGCAGCCCTGGAAACAAGCCCGGGAGCAGTGCGGCCGGTGGGCGAGCAGGATGAGTGGGAGACTTTGGGAGGAGTACCGGGAAGGGCAGGGGAAGGGAAGGAGCTTGGAAGGGCGTGCACAGTGGGCCAGCTGGTGGGTGCGCCGTGGGAGCTCTGCAGGTCACCCCACCTCTCCTCTGCCTCAGGTGGCCAACGTCCTTCTCCCAGAGGGCCCTTGGCCACAGCCTTTGGGAAAAGGCCTTGAGAAGTTTAGGGGCATGGCTGACTGGCAACCTGCCTGCTTTTCCCTGCGGGTCTGGGACAGAGTCAAGTTTTTGCTGAAACCCCCTTTTCTCTAAGGTTGAGTCCAGGATGCTTCCACTTAGTGAGGTTTTTATTTCTCCCCCAAATTCCAGACTCATAACCACCTGCCCACTCAACGTGTCCACATGGATGGGACCTCAAAGTCAAGGTAAACTTCGCCTCTTCCTCTTTTAAACTGCTCCCACCTCTGTCCTTCCATTCCCAGGGGAAAGGCTTAGAGTCATCCTTACCCCTCCTTCTTGATTCATCCTTAATCCAGTGACGAGTGTCCTGACAAGGGAAAGGCAGAGGGGGTTTTGAGGCTCAGAGACACAGGGAAGAAGACCATGCGAAGCCTAGCCTGGAGGGAGCCATGAGCCAAGAACATTCCGAGGCAGCAGGAACGGGACGAGGCCGGAAAGATCCTCCCCTAGAGCCTTCAGAGGGAGCATGGCTTTGCTGACACCCTGATCTCAGATTCTGACCTCCAGAACTGTACAAGAATAAACTGCTGTCATTTTAAGCCCCCCAGTTTGTGGTGATGCATATGGCAGCCTAGGAAACCAATGCAATCAGTTTAGGACCGGAGGAATGGCATGATAATTATATTTGTCACCATTTGTTGAGAATGAATGCACTTTGACCCAACAAGGAAGGAAGTACTGCTGTCCCATTTCACGGATGAGGAAGCTGAGGCTTAGCAAGTTTACACAACCTTGAAAGCCCTCCTCTGGGAAGAGGATCACCGGCCCGGGTCTGGGGGTAGCTTCTTATGCTCAGCTGCCCACACGCGTGGACTCCGATGAATCACCAGATGTTCCCTCCAGTTTGTCCTGGAAGCCAGGTGGCCTTGTGGACACCCACCGCGTGGGGTGCTGCTCTCTGACTTTGGGTCCAGGAGCCTAGCTCTGCAGCCCAGCCCTGGTGCCCACTACCCTGGGCCCGAGGCTGGGGCAGCTTCAGAGAAGGACGGAGCCTCCTCCTTCCTGTCTGTCCTCCCAGCCTTTCCCCCACCTGGCCTGACCCCAACTGCTTGACATGGCCTGAGGGACACTTGACTCCCAGCCTCTCCCACCTCCCCAAGCCTGTTCGGGCATCTTCTTTGTCGCTCTCGGTGGCTACCCTGCACAGAAGCAAAGAGAAAATTGGTTTTAGACTCTGAAGCCATGACCAGAGGTGGAGGTGTTGGGATCGATGCTGCTGGAGTTCAGAGGAGCTGTCTCCTGGATCGATCCCGTATCCAGCCAGACGGGCACTCTGAAACGCAAGTGCCCGTGAGGTCATTCACGGTATCACCACCACCTCCCTTCGAGAAAGAGGCTGCAGAAATAAGCCAAGGAAATTGTCTTCGCAGACCTCCGTACACAGTAGGCGCTCAAGAAACATCGGCTGGATTGATCTGGAAATCAGCCTGTGCAAACACAGCCATGCATGTGATCCCTCCGTCAGCTGGACGGCTGGCGTTTGAAATCCACCTCTTTCTGCTGTCTCTTCCCAAAGCCCCCGAAGGCTCACCCAGGCGCTGCTCTGGGACAGGGCGGAGAAGTCTGTACGAAGCGCGTGTTCTCAAGAGAAAGCTTATCCCAGTGTCAAGTGAAAAACGCAGGATATACAATTGCCCTTGTGGAGTGATTTCAGCCGTGTGAAGAATGTGTGCAATAGAAAACACCTAGAAGTGAGCCCTTCGTGCAGAAAGAGGGGTTTATAGAAATAGATACATAACTGCAAATGGATGCCTTTCTTTCTGGAAAAAATACACAAAACCTATAGACCCTGGTGAATTTGAGGGAAAGGGGAGAGAGTGGGGCTGACCGGAAGGCAACTTTCTTTCTTTTTTTTTTTTTTTTAAGATTTTATTTATTTTTTTGAGAGGGAGAGAGAGAGAGCACAAGCAGGGAGAGAGAGAGAGGGAGAAGCAGGCTTCCCGCAGAGCAGGAAGCCCAATGTGGGACTCGATCCCAGGACCCCGGCTCATTACCTGAGCCGAAGGCAGACGCTTCACTGACTGAGCCACCCAGGCGCCTGGCAACTTTCTTTATAGTTGACTTCCCTTATAGCCAAAGGCAATAGAAGTAATTTTAAAGGCAAAATAAAATACTCAGGCAGCAGGCAAAACCATGAGTTGGCGAGTTTTGGGGGGGAGAAAGCTCCCAATCTTCCCATCCCCCATCACCCAGACACCGGTCCAAGCCACACCTGCTCTGTCCTTGGTTTCAAGGTCCCTTTTGGACCTGAGCTCCTGGTTCCTAAACACCTCTCCTCCGTGGGGATCCAGGCTAATATACTCTCCCAAGAATGGTTTCGTGGCACTGGAAAACCCAAATTCAAGGTAAAATCCTCACAGGTAGTTGTAGGAGAAGTTGTGAGGCAGACGCTAGACAGAGAACAGGACACATGGTGAAGAACACAGAGTCTGCAAGCCAACCACCTGATTGGAGCCCCAGTCCCACTGTTTACAAGCTGTGTGACTTTGGGCAAGTTACTTAACTTCTCTGTGCCTCGAGTCCTCATCTGTAAATGGGGTAAAATCGGAGTTCCTAATGCACTGATCCATTTATTAGTCTTCAATGAGATGGTCTCCGTAAAGCCTTGGGACAATGCGTGGCATGTCCTGACTGCCCCCTAAAGAAAGGGAGCTGCATTTATTGTGAGTAGCCGGTGTGGGGGGAGAAGGCTCCTCCCGGCGGCCGCCCTCAGCACCACGGCACCTGCGTTTGGTGGACTTCACACCAGCCACTGACGCGGGGCCCACGAGAGACCTAGGATGTCCCTGTGACTTCTGTTGCTTCGGAATGGGGTTCCTGGGGATCTGTGGGTGACAGGGAGGGCCACCCTTGAGCAGTTTCCTCCAGCCCAAGGGCGAGGGGTGGACGGGGGGCGTCTGCCTGCCGTCCTGGAGGCGCCGGGGCTGCAGACAGCAATAGGTCCATCTGTGAGAGGCGCGTCTGTCCGTCGGGGGCGGGGGGGGGGGGGTGTTTCATTTTCGTTGTTTGCTTTTGCTTTGCCAGAATCAAAGCTGCCTTTCCACAGATCAGCAGGGGACCGAGGTGCTGGGTGTCGCAGAGCCGGGACCGGGCACACAACTGACTTTCCTGAGGGCTGCAGGGGCCAGTCTGCGCGCTTGTGAATTGACCTTCCCTGCAGGTCACGGGCACAGAGGGAGGCTGTGTCTCCCGGAGGCCCCTTGGTCCAGTCTGCGGGGGGCACCAGGACGGCTCTCGGCCCCTCCACCCTTGGGACCTCTGCAGGCTAGCGGGGCAGCTCCCGGATCTCGTTCCTCGTCCCAGTGGGTAGGGACCTGCTTCCAGGACTCTGGGCTCCCCACTACCACCCCTACCAGCTGAGCCACCCCAGAGCCAGGGCCTGGGAGCCTGAAGTTTGGGTGAGAACCCCCAGGTATTCTAATGATGAGGCAAGTTGGGGAAAATGACCTTAGCCCTGGGCTAAGGGCCAGCTTAGTGTGTGGCCTTCCCTGGGCCTGTCTGCAGGGATGTCCTGAGAGTGAGGGCTGGGGCTTTCTCCCTGTGTCCCCTGGGCCAGTCCCAGGACCAGGCAAGCAGCCGGCTCCCGGGGTGTGTGCACTGAATGAACAAATAAGTAAACATGCTCTCTCTGGACCTGGGGATCCTCTTGCTGCAGTCTGGCTGAGTAGGAAGAATTCCGATCCCCAGGGCCTGGGGCTTGTCCAAACCACAGGCACCTCTTCTGGCAACACTGTGTGACAGAATGACAAAGCGTCGACTGGCTTTTTGCTTTTTTTTATTTTTACGGGGCACGTGTATGTGTGCATGTGTGTGGTTGTGAGTGTGCACCTACGTGTGTGCGTACGTGCACGTGTTTGCGTGCGCACCTGTGTGGCAAGATGCCAAGGGCCAGAGGGTTGGTGGGATGGGGGCGGGTAGGGTCTTTGTCCCCCGTGTTTGACAACTCCCTTGTTCCTGCCTTCTGAGATGGACAAGTCCCGTGACCCCTACCTGGTTCAGGCTGCTGGTCCCCAGAGCTGGGCAGAGGAGCAGGGCACAGTGGGGGATCAAGGGACACTGCCCAGGGCAGGGGGGTGGGGCCGCTAGAGGTTCGTGGAAGAATGGAGAATGAATCACCATTGTCCTCATGGAGCCATGTCAGTGTCCCCCCAAATCCCCTGCGGTGGGGGTTCCTCGAGTCGTGGCCTGCTGAGGTTGACAGGGAGATTTTGTCCAAAGAAGGCACAGTGGCTTCTCCCTAACTCCCCTGCCATAGCTCCCCTCACGGAGAAGGGTAGCAGAGAAGTCTGAGAGCAAAAGTGAGTGCTTGGCAGAGAGAAAAGAGGTCCCCACTTCCTCCACACACACCCCCGCCCCCCATCCTTGGCAGCACCGGAGGGAAGGAACAAAGCGGGGTCTGGGGGGCCTCGAAGGCCCAGGCCTGACCTCCCTGGGGCTTCTCCAGACCAGGGCTCAGGGGACCCTTCTCACGTGCTACAGGGCTCTCAGAAAAGCGGGGGGTAGGGGGGAGATGGCTCAGCGGGAAAAACGGGGGGTGGGGGGGAGATGGCTCAGCTGTGGCCTCAGCCATCTGACCAGGCCTCACGCAGAAACCCACCTGGGATGGAGGTCTCCAGTGCTAGATCAGTGACTTTCCCTCCAGAATTTTCCAGTGGTTCCTGAAAGGGGCCAGCAAGCTTCTCCTAGCCTCTTTCCTCCTGCTCCCATAATGACCCCACAGCTCTGTCTCTGGGGCACGACATCCCCCTCTCTCCTTCCTTCCCTTTCCTCTCTGGGCCTGCGTCTCCATCTCCGGCCTCCTCGGTCCCCAGTCCCTCTGGCTGTCTCCCCTCATCCCTGCGTGCAGCCTGGAGAAGCAGGACCGAGCTGACAGTCCGCGCCTCTAAGGAAGAACCCACATCCACGGGCTGCCCCTTCCTCTGCCTTATTAATGCAACCTTCCCCCAGCGCTGTCTCCCCATCTTTTCTGGGGTCCATAAATAAATGTAAGTAGCTACAAGAGGTGCTTTCATCTGTACTCGCTGGGGACCTGGGTCCATCAAATGGGGTGCCAAGGACGTGAGTGAAGCCTCGCAGGGGGCAACAGTGCATGCCTTTGATGGCCTTCTCCCTGGGTTGCAGGCCTGGGTTCTTATTTACCTCCACGCTGGTCTTAATATCCCCTCCCCTACAGGACCATGTGATGAGGACAGACACAGGGAAGCCTACCCACGTGCTTCCTGGGGGGTCTGTGGACCCCCACGTAAGGGCAGGGTGCCAGGAAGCAGGTGCCACCCACTGGGGATGCTTGGGTTTTGCAAAGATGGCAAGGGGCATAGATTCTCTACGTGGGCATAGGGAGCAGGGCCCCGGGGCTGCCTTAACCAAGTGTCACAGACTGAGCAGCTCCAACACAGACATCAGCTGCCTCCGTCCTAGAGGCCAGAATCCCAGTGTCCACAGGGATGGTTCCTTCCAGGGTCTCTCGTCTCAGCTGTGGCTGGCGCCTTCTCCCCAAGTCCTCACTGGGTCGTCCCTCTGTGAGTGCCTGTGTCCTAATCTCTTCTTCTAACAAGGACACCAGCCGGATCAGAGCAGGGCCCACCCTGATGACCTCAATTCAACTCCATCACCTTTTCAGAGGCTCATCTGCAAATACAGTCACACCCTGAGGTGCTGGGCATTGGGGCTTCAACATACGGATTTTAGGTGGTACATGATTCAGCCCATAACAGAACATAAATAATCACAATATATGTTTTAAACCAGAAATTACCTTCAATCAGTCTTCACGAGTTAAATGAGCTGTCAGTTTTCATGCTTTGGACATCATTATCATCTTATGACTCGCGTTCTGATGGACGTCCGAACGTTCTTGAGCCCCTGCTGTGTTCCAGGTCCTGTCCTGGGAAGGAGGACATGTGGATGAGTCCCGGCCATGGTCCCTGCCTTCCAGGATCTCAGAGACAGCAAGGGACACAGGTACACCCATGAATAACAGCAGGTGGGGCCCATGGCACTTCCCATAAAGTGAGGAATTTATCGGGGACAGTGGGGAGCTGGGGAAGGATGTCAGGCATGGGAGTGACATGGTCACCCAGGGATCTGATATAAAAATTCACAACTAATAAATAATTCATCCAATTTGCTATTTTCCAAAGCATGGAGTCTGAGTGAAAGGGGTCCCAACTGGACCCCATCACTGTGTGTTCTGAAGGAGTCTCTCTCCTTCTCTGAACTTTGGTCTCCTCAAGCAGTGAGTGGGCCTGGGTCAATGCCATGCGTTCTAGCTCTAGGACGGGGAGTCTAGGAATGGAGAGGGCGGGTCCGGAGCAGAGAGGGTGGGGCGCTGCCAGCTCGCTCTGCCTTTCCACCTCTCCCTGCTGATCCTCACGGCAGTCCTGAGCTGGAGAGATTACCATCCCATCTCACGGATGGGATCACAGAGCGTAAGGTGGGGGACCTTCCCGAGCTGCAGGGCCAGCAAGGGGCTGGGCTGGGATTCGAACGCAGGGCTTTGTGACTATTAACCCATGCTCTGCACAGACTGCATTAACAAGCCATAAGTCTGGCTACTTGCTGGCCGGTGCAAGCTCTCCCCCATCTCTGCCCCATCTCTGGGTCCAGGTGTCACTTGGACACTGAGTCCCAGAGTGGCTCCGCCCCCAGCCCTTCCTTGGAGAGCAGCTGGGTCTGGGTTGTTGCTGCCAAGAACTCCCAGTGGGGCGGCGGTTAACGCCCCCGGAAACCCCGCAACTCCGAGGGCAACGGACGAAAACACAGGGCGATAACAGGTAAGGGCCTGATGAAAACCACCCTGTTTGGGATCGTTAGCTCGCTTCCCTCAAGAATGTGCTTGAACGAGAGGCCATGGAGGGTTTGCCTCTCTCGTGAGCTGCTTCCAAAAAGTACTAAAGAAAAAAGAGCTCCCCACCCAGGCTGGAGAGCCACCAGCTGTTCAAAGCAGATATATGTATTTCTGGAAAAAAAAACGTTGTCCCGGTATTGAAAAATAGAAGAGAGAATTCCAGAAGGATCCTGGGACTAATTTCTAATTTGCAGCAAAGTGTTTGGGAAACTCACTTGCTCATAGCAGTTAGTCCTTCGTGGGAGGGGCTACTGGTTTGTGCCCACTGTGTTGGGCAGGGACGGGGAGGGGCCTCTGCTGGGTGGGCTCCTCCATGACGCCCCCCCCCCCCAGGGCCAGAAACCACACCCCCGCCAACCACCAACTGTGTCCATTCTGATATCCATTCTGGGACCACAGACTCAATCTCTGACTGGGTCCGTGGACCTCGGGGACTTCATTTAATTGGACCTGGCCAGGACTCCCCTGATGAATGACCCCCACGCTGTCCCCCCCACAAGGGGCTGTGGTCATTTATTGTCATTGCTATCGATTACTACGAGCAGTTTATTTAACGGGCTCTCTTGTGCCAGGCACCGTGGAGGGTCTCACACACATTATCTCTTTTACTCCCCGAGACTCTATGGAATGGGTACCATTACAATATGCACTTTGTAGATACAGAAATTGAAAACTCACAGGAGTAGGGGCGCCTGGGTGGCTCAGTTGGTGAAGCGTCTGCCTTCGGCTCAGGTCATGATCCCAGGGTCCTGGGATCGAGCCCCGCATCGGGCTCCCTGCTCTGCGGGAAGCCTGCTTCTCCCTCTCCCACTCCCCCTGCTTGTGTTCCCTCTCTCGCTGTGTCTCTGTCAAATAAATAAATAAAATCTTTAAAAAAAAAAAAAGAAAGAAAGAAAGAAAATGCCCACTGAAAATCACAGTCTTTGCAGTTCTGTCCTGAATCTCTATTTTATACTAGAACTTGCCCCCTCCCTCTTCCGACCCCCCTTACCTTGTGCACTGGGTCTCCACAGCATTCATGTTTCCCACACACCATGCATAATGTGCACATTTGTTGTGTTTGTTGTTCATTCCATCTGCCCACTACTGGAACATAAACTCTGGGAATCTTTGTTTTGTTCACCGACATATCTCAAGCACCTTGAACAGGGCACGTAGTGGGTGCACAAAATCCCGGGGGTGGGTAGTAAACGGAGGAAAACCCCTTCCACTAAGTCAAAGCTCTCAAGCCTCTTCCCCGGGGGCTGGATGCTGAGCAGGAGCTGTGATTGGCAGGTACATATGTCTTTGATTAATAAAAATGGGGAAACACGTTCACACTTACTTAATGCATTCGGTTTTGTTGGCAACATATTTCAAAATATGGAGTCCTCGCAGGGGAGGCCGAGGGAGTTAAGGACAATAATGATGGGGAACGCTGGCCCAGGAGCAGGAGAAGGGCCAGCCCCAGGTTTGAGGCCCATCCTGCAGCCCCATTCACCGTGGGTCCTCCCGCCCATTCTGTTCCCTCCTGACTCCCTCATCGGAGGCGGTGTAAAGATTCCAGAAGACAATCCATGCAAAGAGGTAAACTTTACATCAAGCTGTAAATTCAATATGTGTTAGTCATTAGGGAAAAAGCAACATCAGGAAAGACTCTGGATCATTCCGCATTTGAAGATAAACCCTCCTTTAACAAACATGTAGCCCGGGGCAAAGTACATCCTCATCCACGCTGGGCACTGCCGCAGGCTCACGTGGGTCACGCACCCAGTGCTCCCAGTAGCACACGGGGTCCGCCATAGATCGGTGCTCAGTAAGTGTGTGTTGAGTTCAATGAAGCCCCCAAGCCTCAGTGTCCTCAGTTACAAAAAACAACACTAATACCAGTTATACATGCATAGAGGTCCCTCTTCTCATAGACTAGAGCATAGAAGGATGACTATGAAGAAGGAGGGGAGGAAGAGAGACGCAGGAACTTCGGCGTGACCAGATGTGAGTTCCATTGCTGTCCCTCCACTTATCAGCTCTGTGCCTTTGGGCCAGTGACCACTGCTCGGTCTGTTTCCTTCCCTGGCAGGCAAGAACGTAAAGCCTACCAGTGACCATTATGAGGACCAGGCTCATGGTGGGTGTTCTGGAATCCCAGTCTCCCCTTCTGAGAAACAGAATATGGCAAGTGCCCTTGGTCCTAGGGGAAGGCATGGCCGGTTGCCTCGGGTCCCACTGTGGCCGTCTGACAGCATTTCCTGGGGCTCTGCGTGCTGTTCAGATTTTGCAAGTATCAGAGCTGGCCACCCTCCGTCCCCCCACGAGGGCACGTCGGCGGCCAGCCTGGGGGATTTAATTTGGAAACAGCACTGTTCTGACTTGTCAAACGCCACTGCCTCTACTGCCTTTGGCACATGCGGTCCCGGCTGCGGGTCCCCTGCCAAGAAAGCAATACCATGGGCAGAAGGCGTCTTTGTGCTCCTGTCCCCTGAGAACTCCAGCGGCGAGCGAGGTGAGCCCTCCTCCTTTGGAAAAGAACACAGCACACCCCGCGAGAATCCGGGCCCCGTCTTTATCAACAAGGAGCCTTCTACAGTTGCGGCCGGGTCACTGGCTCAGCTCTCCGGCTCTGATGTCTGCCCTGGAGCGATTAGTCTTGGGGCCACTGCCAGGATCCATGAGTCAGTTGGCCCACAGGGCAGTGTTGGGGAGCCCCAGCCCCCCTTGGAGGGGGGACCCAGATGCCCAAGAAGCTGGCAGCAGAGTGAATCCCAACCCCTGCTCGTGAACAGTCAGTCTGGCAAATCTGGGGTTTGGGGAGTTTGAATCGCTTGTCCCGAGTCGCACGGCCAGGACGCTGGTTTGGGTCCCAGGGCGAGTTCTAACCACTGCACCGCACAGCACCCCTCACCCCCCCCCCCCCCAGTGAGAACTCCCCTCCAGATGGGCCAAATGTCTTCGTGGCCATTCCCTACTCCGCTGCCTCCTTTGATGGCCCTCACGGGAGCCAGCTTAGCCAGGGGGACTCCGTGCCCGAGGGCCCCAAAGGAAGGGGACCCATCAAGCTCTGGGCCTGTTCCGAGCAACCTGACAAAGCTGCCTGCCGCAGGGTCTCACACACCTGATTCCGGAGCACGGGGTCACAGGTCACCCAGGATGTTGAAGGGACAGTCCTACCCTTCCATCGGGCTCCCCGTCTTCCCAGTTACAGGCCTTCTCTGTGGGCCTGGCTGAGCAGCCAGGGTTCCCAAGGCTTCCTGGAGCCTTCACCAAGAGCAAGGTCACCTTCACCTCTCGCCTGGCAGGAGCTGCCTTGCGCACTCTTGACCCGCCCTGCCCTGCGAACTTGCCGCTCCCGAGCCAGGACGGTCAAAGCCCCAGGTTCCAGAGTCTGTGATTGGCCTTCGTTTAGCTGATTGTGTGGTCTAGGGGGGCCTGATGCAATTAGCTGCTCTGTTTCATGAACCTAGGAAAGAAAAGAGAGAAGGAGTCGTGGGCCAGGTACAGGGCTGGTCAGGATTTCTTAGGGTAGGATGCAGACATGTGCGTATTTGTAGGGAAAAGATGGTAGAAAGAGAAGCAGGAAGGGGCATTCCCAAGATCAATGAGACACGGCTGGCAGGGCGTGGGGAGCATACGGGGAAGCTGAACTTTGCAAGGGGATGAAGGGGCTTTGCCCAGCACTGGTTTTAAAAGCCATTAGGAGCAAAGGTGTTCTCTAAGACCTTTTGTGGCTTGAGAGGGAGGAAATTCCTTCTCCCCACCTCCCTTGTCCTCATGGGGACAAAGATCACAGTGACTATCCCCCTGTCTTCCTGCGATGAGCTCGACCCTCTCCAGATGGCCCCCCACCTTCTCCAGACACTTGCAGGAGTATGTGTAGGTGGGACCTGCCCATCGTAAGCCGAGTGGGGCAGCTCCTGGGTGGCCCAGGGCAAGGGGAAGCTTCTCAGTGATACATGGAGACCCTTTCTGCTCAAGAGACTTCGAGGAGTGAGGCGCTCCCTCTCTGGAGCCTCACAGGATCAGGAAGACAGCTTGCTGAGCCTGATGGTGGCAGCCCCGTGTGGCCCCAGACCCCTGGAGACGCCGGGGTTTCCCCTCACTCCCCTCACCTGCCCCTGTCCTTCTGGCACTCTCTCTGCACCTCCAGAGGGAAGGCAGTCCAGGTGCCCAGGGCGACATGTCACACTGGGGAGCACAGCTGGTGTCACGGGCAGCCTCCCATCCCAGGACGCTCTGGCTCTTTGGGAGGAAACGGGAGGCAGGCAAGAGATGGGCATGCCTGTGAGGATTTGGGGGCAGACAGAGAAAGCTCCACCGGTCACTGGTCACCGGAAACAGGAGAGATTTATTGGGAGGCTGTGGTGGGGGAGGGGTGCCCACGCAATTGGGGGGCGGGCAGCAGGGCCTACAGCTTGGCCTCACACCAGGCAGCTCCGCCCAATTCCCTGTCTGCCGGGAGCCCCGGGCTCAGGGGCCAAAGTCCCAGGACATTGTCTGATTGGCTGAGCGAGGACACGCCCACCCCTGGCTGTCCTGGCAGCCAAGGAGAGCCGGTCCCTTTGTCCTCTGTGGAGGGAGGTGGCCTCACCCTGCCCTGAGTACTCCACTTACTGGGTGGGGAGATAAGGCCCCAGAGGGACGCTGGGTCCCCTGGGCAGCGTGAGCATGGAGGCTGGCGCCAGGCTCCCCGCACGTCCTTTTAGCAAGCTCAGATAAAAGGCTTGAGCAAGCAAAGAGGTGTCTGAGTGCAGAACCTGATGAGACGTAGGATTCCGGGTGGGGAGGGGATGGGCAGGCCCTTTCCAGCCCCCGGTTCCCACAACTCCTGCAGACCATGTGTTCTATTTAGAAAACTTGGCAACTCAGGTTCAAGTTCAGATAGCAGCCCTTGCGCTAAGTGCTAATCTCTGCGTCACACGGTGTCTCCAAGAATGCCGGGGCCATTCCCTATTGGGAATGCAAAAGGGAATGGGCTGGGGCTTACCTTTTCTTTCCTCCACCTCTGAGCTGGCCATCCTGGAGCACTGCATTTGGAGCCCCTGGGGCACAGTTGCTGTATTTGATCAGCCTTGACTGGGAAACCTCTAGGACCAAAGGAAAAAAAAACCAAATTCTCCGTCCCATGGAGTCAGTCCTTATTTCCATCAAGAAGCCTCAGTTTCTTGTATTTCTATCCTTGGGGGCTGTGGGTTTTCCTCTTAAAATTTAAGCTTTTTGGTTGCCTCTTTGCATAGCCAGACCCACGCAGAAGAGGCAGACGGTTTCCAAGGGGAGGGAGTGGAGGCGCCTGGCCAAGCCCCTAGGACCTGGGTTGGGATGGCTGAGCTTCACGGCTCATCCCAAAGTGCCTGCAAGCTAGCCCAGCCAAGCCTTTGCTCAGTGTGGGGGCCTTCCCCAAAAGCCAGCTGCCGCTGTATGCCCTATACCCCCTGCACCCCTCTCAGCCCCTGTCAATGCTGGATGGGGGTAACTTGCCCCTCCGTGCGTTTCCCCGGGCTGATTGCCACCTGCAGCAGGGGCTTTGTATTCTCAGCGTCCCACTCCTCCTGTTAGAGTTCGGACGGGAACCCCCTTGACCCCTGCCCCGACCCTCCCAGCCTTTTCTGCACCCAGGGCTCTAATGAGCACTGCAGGTGGAAGCATTTCCCTGCCCTCCCCCCCTCCCCCCCTCCCCCCGCACCTCACCACCGCCCTCCCGTCTTCCCCCTGCCCTTTCTGCTTGTGATTGCTTGTGTTGATTTGCATGCCATTTTGCTTGTGGTCTCCATAGCAACAACTACCAAATGGCCTAAGGATAATAGAGGGGCTGGGGGGAGTCCCATGAGGGGTTTTGACTTTAAAAATGAACTCAATTCCACCGCATGCTTGGCACAGGGTGGCAGCCCCTCCCAGCCTCTCCATCACGCAAGCCCCTAGTGCCCCTCGCTGAGGACCTGGTCCCTACCTTCCAAGAGGGAGGGGAGGCAGCATCCTGAAAGGAGCCGCGTGTGTGTGTGTGTGTGTGTGTGCGCGTGTGTGTGCGTGTGTGCGCGCGCGCGCGTGTGTGTGTGTGTGTGTGTGTGTGTGTGTGCGTGTGTCTCCAGAACAATGGCGAGAGCAGAGGGAAGCCAAGGAGGCCAGGGAGGAGAAGAGAGCACCCACCCACCCACCCAGGGCAACCAGAACCCTCTGGAAGAGTCTCCGTCTTATGACAAAGATCTCAGCCCAAGTCTTTTCTTCATTGTCCACCTTTGCTCCAGCCTTGCCCCCTTTTTCCACCCTCCTCCACACAAGACATGAAGCATGATTTCATGTCTCAGGCCTAGCTTCTGGGTCCAGAATCTGGAGAAATAATTCTCTAATTCCTCACACGTGTCCAGCCCTGAGCTGTTCACAAAATGCATTCAGAGCCACAAACCTCGAGCCCTGGCAAGGCTGAAGGGCCAGGACTGGGGTATTGTCCTCCTTTAAAAATGAGGGAATGAACACTGGTGCTGTGGACAGAGGGGGCGGGACCTGGCATCTCCCAGCCCCCGCATCGCCCCCAGTCAGCTGCAAGCTCCTGCCCTCTTCTGAAATTTGCACTTCTGAGTTGGACTAGACTCTCCTGATTTTATTTATTTTCAGAGCATATTCCCAAATAATGTCTCACTTCCTATCCCCACAGTTCTGCGAGTCAAGGGGGTCTTTGCCATCCCCCCACCACCACTCTGTGCAGTGCTTGGCGTCCGCCCCTGACACCCAGGAGCATGGTAAGAGTATGGTGTCGGGAAGAATGTGCCATAAAATAGAACAACAAAAGACAACATGAAAACACATTGCTTAGGGAGCAAGAATAAACCCTTAGCAGGTGCACAAATGAGACCCAGGGAGGTTAAACAACTTTTTTGAGCATGTGTGCGCACACACACACAAACATGCACACACACACGTGCTCACACACAAACACACAGGCACACGGTGCGTGTTTCTGTTGGGACCAGCTGTCACAGAAGGACGAGCCACACCTGATGAAGATCTTCCTACTATTTCCCCAGGGTGCTCGGCCCTCTTCCCTCTCTGTCTCCTCACTCCTACCCTGCGCCCCCAGGAAGAGGAATGCTCAGAATTCTCACCCTCGGGCTGGTGGTTAGGCTTACAGAAGTAAGCATATGGGAGCAGGGGACAAGAAGCGGGTTTTCAGGGGGCGGGCAGAGTGGGCGTAAGCAGCAGGCCTGGTGCCTGGGGGGCGGGGTCAAGCCCACTAGGGCTTGGTTTAGGGCAGTGGAAGGCAAACTGTGGCCTGCGGGCCAAATCCAGCCCCTACCCTATTCCTGTAGTTATTGGAACACAGCGTGACTGTGTGTGCGTGTGTGGTCTGTGCCTACCTTTGGGCTACAAAAGCAGAGCTAAAGAGTCTAAAGCCTAAAACATTTACTCTTTGTCACTTCAAGAAAAAGTTTCCTGGCCCCTGGTTTAGAAGATGGATCGCATGAATGTTTTCAGGTTCATCTTCTTCATTTCCATACAACTGGGTCATCTGATCTCCAACCACTATCTGTCAATCACCATTTTGGGGGAAGCACTTACTTAAGGAACATTTACGGAACCTCTGCTATGAGCTAAGAGCTAGAATAACCAAGGATATACATCGAAGGCACACGTTGTCCTGCCCTCAGGGGGCTCGTAGCATCCCCAGGGACTGTGGCCCAGGAGCACACGGCCGGATATAGCAGAGAAGGTGGCTGGATGATCCAGTGCAGGCAGGGCTGAGGCGCTAATGGCGGGGAAGGCTGGGAGAAGTTAGGGAAAGGTTCCTGATAGGGGTGACAAGGAGCCCAATCTCCCAAGACCACTAGCTAACAGTGGAGGAGGAGAGTCTGAAGACGCAGGGCTTGGGAAGACGAAGGGTGCCTTCAGGTTGGGATGCGTAGAGTTTGAGGGGCTGGCGATACATCCAAGTGGAGATGAGCTCCACACCACTGGGTGCACAATGGGGCGGGATCCAGGAGAGAGAGTCTGGGCTGCAGGGCTAGATTTGGGGGTCAATACTCTGTGGTTGGTGTGGTAGAGAATGCTACCTTCTCAGGGATAAAAGCTTGGACCACACGGGTAGAGGTGAGCAATCATGGCATTTGCCCTTGCCGCTCTAAAGATAAGACAGCACTTTGTATTTCAATAAGTATGTATCTGCTCTCTCTCTCCAGTAGACTGTAAACAGCTAGACTTTGCCCATGGTGGGATAAGCCCTTACTCTCCTGCCTTACACCACTAAACATACATCAAACATGGGAAACAGCAATTTCCAAACACGAGACAACAGGCGTCGTAGAACAGGGATCTCCGAGGGAGGAAAGCAAATGAGGTGGGACCTGCAGGTGCCCCAGCTCACAGCCTGGAGGGGGTTTGCAGGCCACAGTGGAGGAAGGGAACTTCCTGGACCTAGGGAGACAGTGTTCAGAAGCTTTTCAGGCTCAATAATTGCCCCTTCTTCCACCACCATCCCAGGGGAGCCAAGGAACAGAAACCTTGACCTTGGGTTCCCAAATGACCAACCAGGGAAAGACGCGGTCTGTGGTCAGCGGGAAGAGAGCCCCTAGGTCTGCAGGCTTGTGTGACAAGGTGCTTCAGAGGCTCAGTGGGGACAGGGGCATTTAAAATGGGGAGGTCAAAGCCGGTCTTTCGGCAGCAGAGGCCCCAACACGGGCCCGCGCAGCATTTGTGACGATCTTCTTAGTAACCGTTATCAGACTGAGCAGAGCAGTCTTGAAACACATCATAAAAACCCACTGTTCAAAGGAAAGGTAGATGAGTTCAGATTTTTCCAAAAGCCTGGCTCTGAACCCCAGGTTTGGTTGCACAGTTTGCTACGCGTCCCTCCAGCTCAGCATTTGCCACACGGAGAGATTGTGACATTGCCCGCGTGCACACTTGTGGTTCACGCTCTTTGAGAGTGGTCTGACTCACGTTAGCAAACCCTCGGCTTTGGACAGAGCCTGAGAGATGCACAGCAGGGCTCAGTAACTAGGCCTCCATCGATTGGCAATCTCAATGCGGGGCGTGTGTTTATGTCTTTTCCTAGGACTCCCTAAGAATAACATACATGTATTTGAGCTACAATCAACACAGTTGTTAGGATGATCATCACAGCCATACAGTGGTTTTGGTTGTGTTGTGTTTTGTGTGAAGTGCTGGGCCTGTTGCTGAAGACCGACCAACACATTCTGTGATAAAGGAAAGGTCCTGCATCTGCTCTGTCCAGTAGGGTAGCCCCCGGCCTCCTGTGGCCACCGAGCACTTGGAATGTGGCCAGAGCAGACAAGGGACTGAATTTCACATTTTATCTCATTTCCACTAATTTAAGTTTAAACAGCTGCATGTGGCCAGAGGTTTCCATCCTGGAGGTTGTTCGAATGCTCCCCGGGCTTCTGCCAGTGGGGTCTGGGTCTCCTTCCTCCCGGAAGTGCCTGGTAAGCCGTGGGGAGGCCAGACACCCCCATCTGCTGAGTTGACAGGTGCAGGCAGGGGGAGGCATGAGTTTGCCTCCGAACAGCACAGCCGGCTTTGCTCTGTGAGGATTCCCATCCCCACACCCCCCACCCCCCCCACCCCCCGTCTCCCACCCCCTTCCCCCACCCCCTTCCCCCACCCCCTTCCCAGGACCCCGCACGTGGGCACTGCCTCGGACATTTGGCACTCAGGACCACTCCGCTTGCCAACTCCCACCCACCTGCCTCCCTCCCTCCTTAATTAACTCAGCCGCAGCAGCTTTGTTTCCCTTTGCCAAGATCAGGAGCTGGCATCCCGGCATGTGCCCGCCGCAGCCCAGCGGACGTGAAGGCAGCACCAGCCTGGCCCCGCCCCTCGCCGGAGCCGCCTCCCTGCATCCTCCCCAGAACCTCGGTCCCGGGGGAGCTGCTGGCAGGCGCAGCGACGGTCCCTGCGCTCAGGGACCTGCACGTTAGTTGAGCGGTGAGCTGAGTCGGCACAGGCTGGGTTCTGGCTCCTCCCCGGATCCGGCTGGGCAGGCAGGCGAGAGACGTCTCCATCCTGGGAAGGCCTGGCAGGCAGCCCAGGGGGAGGGGCGGGGCGGGAGAGGGAGGGGGCGGAGGCTCCTCTCCAGTTAACGGGGCCCTCCTCCCGGCTCCGCCAGTGCATCCTCTGCCGCCCCCCTGTCCCAGGCCTGCCGGCAAGGTGTCTGGTCTACAGTGCCGTGGGGCTTACCGCAGGGCGCTGAGGATGAGCAGATTTCCAGGCCCCAAGCCCAGCTATTCCAACCCCGAGATCCGGAATGGGCCCAGGGAGTCTGCATTTTGAACAATCCCCCAAGGTAACCCTGAGGCTTGTGGTCCATGGGCCATGTTCAGAGAACACGGCCCTAGACCTCCTAACCAGGGAGTGGCTGGGCAGGAGGGGACCCTGCCTCGGCTCATCCAGGCCCTGTGGTACAGTTGTAGACGGAAGCCCAGAGCCCCAAGAGGGGCAACCCACAGCAGCCGGTCACCCAGCGAAGACGAGGAACGAGAGGAACGAGCTCCAGCCTCTCTCCTCTTCATCCCGCAGCCAGGACACAGTCCTGAGGCAGAAGACACCCTGCGGACCCTCCACTGACCCTAAGTGTCCAGGAGGTGAGGAGCCTGCCCAAGGGTGAGGTCAGAGTCCCCCGGGGGCCATGCCCAGGGTGCCCGCCCCACTCCCCAGATGCAGGTTAAGACTGTCTGCTCTTGTGTCCCCCCAGAGGTGATGTGGAGAAGCCACCTGGCCTTGGCCTGTCCCAACGCCACAGGTGACCCTCCCTGCCCAGGTGACCCTGACTGGGTCCCAGGGGCCCTGCTCCAACATGCAGGTGCTACCCAGGAGATGGGGCCAGTGTGGACACAGGACCCACGGGGGCGTGGGGGGGACAGGGCCAGTGCAGACACAGGACCCATCGGGGGGGACAGGGCCAGTGTGGACACAGGACCCACCCGGTGGACAGGCCAGTGTGGACACAAGACCCACCAGGGGAGACAGGGCCAGTGTGGACACAGGACCCACAGGGGGAGCAGGGCCAGTGTGGACACAGGACCCACCAGGGGAGACAGGGCCAGTGTAGACACAGGACCCACCCGGGGGGACAGGGCCAGTGTGGACACAGGACCCACGGGGGGGGGCAGGGCCAGTGTGGACACAGGACTCACCCGGGGACAGGGCCAGTGTGGACATAGGACTGGGGGAGAGTGTGCCTCCCAGTATGGCTTCTCTGCTGTCCCCTTACATGGCCCTGGTGGCTGTCTACAAACTGGGGCTGAGTGAAGAAACACAAGGGAGTCTGGCATAGGGAAGCCTCGCCAATATTTGTGAAAAAGGAGGGAGGGAGGGAGGCAAAAGGGAGAAGGGAGGACGATGGGAGAGAGAGAGGAGGAGCAGGAGGGGGAGGGAGGAACCATTTTTTAAAAAGCTAGTGGGGGAGCAGAAGACAGACTGACGTGGATGGAGAAACCTCCTGTTCTGGTTCCTGCCCCCTCCTTCACTGGCAGTGTGGCCTGGGGGTTCTCTCCTCCCCACCCTCTCGGGGACCTCCCCTCTCCAGGCCCGTTTCCTGGTCTGTAAGGCATGGGTGGGCCCAGATGCCCGGACATTGGCTGTGACCTTCCAGGCTCCCAGCCCTCCCCTGTCACAGCAGCCCAGGGAGTGGTGGGGGGGGAGGTCTTCTCCGGAAACGGCGTTGATGGCACCTGAGATCCCTCCAGGCTCCCTAACCGGGCAGGGAGTGCAGGTGAGGCTCATCAATAAAGACAAGAAAGGATGTCAGCCTGCGTCTGAAGCCAGCAGGGGCCCAGCAGCCTGCTGAGCTTTGTCATAAAATACGTTGTCACCTGGGGAAGAATCATCACGGATGAAATATTTCAGGAGACAAAAACAAGAGGTGCATTGATTTTTCCACGAGGTCAGACAACTTCTGGGAAGCCTCTTGTAACTCAGCTGTCACAGCACCTCTCCCTGACCATCCATTGGCCTGTGATGATCTCAGCGGTCTCTGACCCAAGGGGGCTCCCTGCCCCGATCACAGGCTGTCCTTCCAGGAGGCCAGCAACGTCATCCGGCCTTCCCAGACTCTGGGGACCAGGGATGACCCAGGCCCAGGGAACAATTCCTCTCCAAATTTACCCAAATTAGCTCTGAGGAAGTTCTGCACAGGTGGCTACAGGAGAGATTCTGCTGATGAGCAACATTTGTCATTAGTGCTTGGCACACGCAGAGATGCCTGCCGGGGTCCCTGACCGCCACCCCCATCCACAAAGCCAAAGCCAGAGAGCTCTAACATATAGTATATTAACAGCAAAGTCGCATGGTGAGGCCCCCAGATCAAGAGGAAATTGCCGTTGAAAACACAGTGTGTGACTCACAGGGCCCAAGAAGAGGGGGTACACCATGCCTTTTGGGGCCACCTGGGGAAGCACCAGAGGCAGCAAGGGGAAAGCACAGGCAAGAGGCTTTATTGTGGTTTCCATGGGAAGGACGCTGTGGGTCAGGGAAAGCAGATGTAGGATTGGCGAGTTTGAGTAATTTCAGGGGGACTCTGGAGCATAGGAGCTGTTCCTAGTTGTCTCCTACCTGATCCTGGGGTGACTAGGGCAGGTGGTTGGGGCTCCGAAGCATGAGAGCCCAATAAACAAGAGGGTGGGGAGTGGCTTGGGATTGGTTGGTTTGTATTTGAAAAGCACATTCGGGTGAGTTGTTTACAATCTTGAGGATTGGGCTCACCCTGGCTGGCTGGGGGGGTGTCTCTCCAGGGTCAGCAAAGCCCCAGGTGTCAAAGCAACAGAATACCCACAATAAAAGACCTGGGTGTTTAAAGGTTGAAGTGGATAGCCTTCATTTACATATGCAAATCAGAACCTGTCCAACATGGCGGACACTTAAGCAGAGATTGTAACTTTTTTTTTTAAGATTTATTTATTTATTTATTTGAGGCGGGGGAGGGGCAGAGGGAGAGGAAGAGACAGAATCTCAAGCAGACTCTGTGCTGAGTGTGGAGCCCGACACAGGGCTCGATCCCACGACCCAGAGGTCATGACCTGAGCTGAAACCAAGAGTCAGATGATTGAGCCCCCCACATGCCCCATGATTGTAACTTTTTATGGGTCCTAGCACGTGCCTTTCAGGAACAGGAAGGATGTAGGCATGAGCCGTCCACTATGACGGCCACCGGCCACAAGTAACTCTTAAGTACTTGGCATGCAGCTAGTCCAAAATGAGATACGATCTATGTGTAAAATACATGCTGAATTTGGCAGACTTAGTATGAATCAAAGATTGAAAATACCTCATTAATAATTTTTATATTGACTATGTGTTGAAGTGATAATATGCTATTTATTTCTTTTTATTATATCTACTAGAAATCTGAAAATGACCTCAGTGGCTCATAATCTATTTCCATTGGACGGCACTGCTCTTGACCTCCCCAAAAGAATGGGCCCAGGCACACACAACTCTGTCCTACCTGGCCACGCTCCTTCACTCTCTCTTTCCAGAGCTAAATGGACCCTGGAGAAGGGGTCAATCCAGCCACTCCAGCCCCAGGCCCCAGACACACACAGACCCGTCTGGTGAGAACCCATAGCCTTGAAGTCCAGATCTTTTCCAAAAAGATCTGGACTTGACCCAGCCTGCTAAAAAGCTTCAGAAAAAAAAAATCAGGGGCACCTGGCTGGCTCAGTCAGAGGAGCTCCTGACTCTTGATCTCAGGGTTGTGAGTTCAAGCCTCGTGATCAGCGTAGAGATAACTTAAAAAAAAAATCAGTATACAATAAGGATAAAAATAAAATCCTGGGGCACCTGGATGGCTCAGTCGTTAAGCATCTGCCTTTGGCTCAGGTCATGATCCCAGGGTCCTGGGATGGAGCCCCGCATCGGGCTCCCTGCTCCGCGGGAAGCCTGCTTCTCCATCTCCCACTCCCCCTGCTTGTGTTCCCTCTCTCGCTGTGTCTCTCTGTCAAATAAATAAATAAAATCTTTAAAAATAAATAAATAAAGGGGCGCCTGAGTGGCTCAGTCAGTTAGGCGTCTGCCTTCGGCTCAGGTCATGATCCCAGGGCCCTGGGATCGAGCCCCGCATCGGGCTCTCTGCTTGGCAGAGAGCCTGCTTCTCCCTCTGCCTGCCACTCTGCCTATCTGTGCTCTCTCTCTATCTCTCTGTCAAATAAATAAATAAAATCTTTAAATAAATAAATAAATAAATAAAATAAAATCCTTTTGGCCTTAATTAATTGATTTGATGGAGAGGTGGGCAGTCAGGCGTTTTCTACTTTGGCTGAGAATCAATTCTTTTAACTGGTATGAGGCTTCCTAGGGACTCCGAACTTGCCCAAGCCACTGCTGGTGTGCACGGGTAGCGCAGGGCTGGGGCTGGGAAGGGCTTGTCCAACTGGTGGACCTCTGTGAGGGCTTCCTGAGTGAGGCTCGGCGTCCTTGCTCTGGAGCCCAGGCCCTGGGTCTGATTCCCCTGGAGCCACTCTTCTCGTGGCTTGACCACACGCCTCCTCTTTGACTGCATGTAACTTTGCCTCTGGGCGTTTGATTTGCACTGACCTTCTAGGAGAGTGGGCTCAGTGCCCTCCTTCCGTGAGGCCTTCACGTGGTGCTCCAGACCCTGTTAGTGGGAAACCCAGAGACGTCGATCAGGACAGGTCTGAAATCCGGACAGGCCTGAGATCTGGACAGGCCTGAGCGCAGGCGGCTGGACTTGGAGCACATTACCCTCTGGGCCTCAGCCAGCTTTGGAGAACATGACCCTGATAACCCCTCTGTCGTATGATGAAGATACCTGGTCTTTGTCCCCAGTTCCCAGCACAGAAAGCCCTCAGAATTTTGAGAGTGTTCGCAAATCCTGCTTGGGGCAGGTGCTTAGGTGGCCTCAGGAGGGCTGGCCCCCACAAAGACTAACCACAGGATGAAAGGTTGGAACCAGGGGCCAGCCAGAGGCCCAGGAGGGACGGAGTCTACCCTTTCTAGTAACACTGGAATCAAAAGTATAGCACCGTCCTGATTCCGTGAGTCATTTCAGTGAATTGTCAAACCTGAGCGAGTCAGAAGAACCCCTGGGTTTGTGGCCAGCTGGTCAGAAGTGAGGGTGGTGTGGGGACCCCTGGCTGGCGTCTGACGTGGGGGCAGTCTCCTGAAGGACTCAGTCCTTGATTTGTGGGGTCTGACACTGACTTGGGGGGGCCGGTGCCAGCATTGAACTGCGGCTCACACAGTTGGGGTGGGAATAGAAGACCCGTATAAGGTCATTGTAAAGATTAAATGAACTAATCAATGTAAGAAGTCAGCGAGTGTCATGCCCGACACCAAAAACTCAGCAGATGGTAGCTCTGATATTTGTTTGAACACAAATGTCTTCTTCAACTTCTGCCAAAGCCTGAACAGTAGGACCGGTCCTGGCTTCCAAATGACTACGAGGTCTGGGGAAGGCCAAACAACCTCTCGGTCCTCTGTTTCCCCATCTGTAAAATGAAGGCCAGACAAGGTCACTTCTACTGTGGGCTCCGGCTCTAAAATCCACGATTGGGTGTGCCAAATGTTACCTAAAAGTGTGCTTTTAAATCTCAGAAATGAAATAGTCTATGGTTCTCAGGGCTTACTGCTTAATAAAGAATTATATGGCAAGAAAGAGATTCGTTTTCGTGGAAAATCCTAACTGACTAGCAGTGTGCACATCTCCTCTGGGACCAGTGCTGAGGTTCAAACCGCAGTGTGGCCGTGCTCCAGGTGAGAGCTCACCCAAATCGCATGCAAAGCACCTGGAAAATCTAATGTTCCGGAGCTAGTTCCATTCTTGAGAGAGAGAGCGTCTGTTCTCACGGACTGGAGATACCCAGACCCGAGGAGCCAGGATTTGAGCGGGGACCTTCAGCAGCCTGCATTCCACGTCCAGCCTGATTTCAAAATGCCGTGCAAACTGTCCTAGACTGAATTGGGCTCTGCTGAGTGTGTTAAAAGTATTTCATTGCATGCCAATCCTTTTAAGTCCGTGACCGTGTGCCCTCAGATAACAGGACTGCGTGTACCTGTGAAGTGCTGTGTCCCCAGATGCTTCCAAGCTCCCGTTCCCTACCCTCTTTTTCCCTGTTGTCCCTTCTTTGCTGCCAACCCCCACATCACACCACCTTCTTTCTCTCCTCTAGCTCTTGGGCTTGATAGTTCAACACATTTTTGCTTCCAGTCCAGGTTCACGCTTTACTGAGGGTCCAGCCCCAGCCCGGACACGCGGACCCGAGGATCTAGCTCTGGCGCTCTGCTCACTCTGGAACCTTGCTTCATCCCTGACGGTACAGTAGAGGGGGACAGCGGTTGTTTCTACTGGTCATGACTTAGCTCCCCCCAAAACAATGCAAATACTGTCAGAATCATGCCATCTTTGTGCTACAAGGATCTGGGTGTCTTCTGAAAATCCCCCTTTATTTACCGTCCGGGAAGATGCGGTGCATACAGATGGGGTGGGGTTCGGTGGCAGCTCGGGCAGTGAAAGAGATCCCCCAAGGCAGAACAAAGAGATAGACGTTTACCGAATACACGGCAAGGGCACATCGGGCAGGACAGCAAAGGAGAGACGGTCTGCCAGGAGGTGGTGGTGAGGGACTATAGTTACAGGGCAGAGTGAGGGAGTATGGGGATGGATGGACTTTTCCCTTTTTTGGTCATCTTAGGAAGTATGCCTGGTTGTAACTGGTCAGTTAGGGCCTTTGGCTATTTGGAGGCGGGTTGCTTGATGAGCCTGTTTGCGTCAGCTGGTGGTGGTCCTCGTGCAGACCCTCTCCGTCCACTCCAGAGCCTCGAGGCACACGGCAGACGCCTAGCAGTACATGCTCAGTGAGCCGAAGGCATTACTGGCCGGCTCGTATTTTCTCTGGCCGAATCAAACACGATTCTTTTCACTTCCCTCAGGGACTGTACCGATCATATCTCCAGCAGCACACTGGAATCAGGGCCAAGGCAGAATGTCCCGGAGTAGCCAAAACCCGTATCATCCTGTCGCGTCCCTATCTCCAGCACCTGGGCCTCACTCGCAGTCTGCCCACTTTATCCACTTCCTCAAAGAGTTTGAACACTGAGAGTTTGGGTTTATGACCCACAGCACATTATAAGAAGCCGTTGGGGGCAGGGGGACAGGGAGAGAGCCAGGACAGAGGCGGACAAGAAGGAGGAGGGAGTCGAAAACATACAAAAAATACTCAAGAAACCAAAGATTGCAAGTCTGGGACAACGCACTTAGGGGCCAGGGCAGATAGTCCTTTACACCGCAGCCGCCATGGGCGTGACCGAAAGGTACCCGAGGGTGGTGATTCATAGCCATCGGTAATTCCTGAAACATCAGGAAAGGGGTCAGTGTGATTTATCCTTGGAGAAGGCACAAAAGCGGGCCATGCATTTTCCAGAGATGGCTGTAGTTGGTGGAAAATTCTCTGGCCTGGAGTACCAACTATCTCACCAGTGCGGTTAAGAGCATCCGTGAATGTGATCTATGCTCAGAGACTTCTGCCCCTCCTCCTCCTACCTGTACACCTCACAGACTGGATGCAAGGCCCACAGACATTTCACTCCCAAGCACAGAATCCACTTCTGCCTGCGAGGCCTCCCCTCCCAGGGCGGGCCAACCCGGGCAGTAACAGTGAAGATCATTTCTGGACTACCCATCACCTTCAGACTTCAGGGAAGCTCGTGGTGGGGGCAAGGGGGGGTGACTTGAAGAAAGCAGACTCCTAGAATCACAAAATGGGGCGGGTCTGGAAATGCCCTCGAGGTTCTGGGGGCACAGCCTTGGAGCTGGCAGAGTCTAAGGGGCCTGGGTAGACACTCAAGGGTGAATTTGCCTCCCAAGGGGACCGAGCAGAAAGTTCTCACTTCACTTTGAAGCTCTGGGGCTTTGATTCTCTGAAGCAGACCCGGGCTCTCAGGGAGGAGCCAGGCCAGAGCCCAGAACAAGGACTGGCTAGAGAAACCGAGTCTGATGGGAACGTGAGGCCGGCTTCCCGTCTGAGGCTCATCCCTGATCTCGCTTCCCCCTGCTCCTCACCTCTAGCCACACCTTCTCCTGGCTGCTCCTCTTCCAGCACTCACCCCTCCCTTCGGCCTCCAGTCCCCCCCACCCCACCGGCTCCGTCCACTCAGCTCCCTGACACGCAGGCCAGGCTCATCCCTACCTGTGTGTCCCTGGCAGACCCCTCTCTGGCAAATTCCCATCACCTTCCCATCCGGTCCTAACCTTGCGGGCACCACAGACCAGTGAGGGAATCTGGCGACACCATTCCCCAGGCCACACAACAGCATCTCGCGTGGGACCTCAGGGAGTCTCGGGTCCCCCCAGGGCCTCCCTCACGGTGCCCTTCATCTGGAGCAACAGTCCATGCTCCCGTGACCACCTCCCCAAACACTCGGCGTCTCCCAGGTGGATCCACGTCGGAACCCCCAGCCCAGACTCAGCGCCCGGGGGCAACGTCCGTCCGGTGAACGGATGAGGGCAGTCGCGGCCAGTGTTCACTTGGGGTGAGATCTGCAGGCGGGTTCTTTGGGAGGAAAGTATCTTTAAAGGCCCACGGGGCGCCTGGGTGGCTCAGTTGGTTAAGCGACTGCCTTCGGCTCAGGTCATGATCCTGGAGTCCCGGGATCGAGTCCCACATCGGGCTCCCTGCTCGGCAGGGAGTCTGCTTCTCCCTCTGACCCTCCTCCCTCTCATGCTCTCTGTCTCTCATTCTCTCTCTCGCAAATAAATAAAATCTTAAAAAAAAAAAAAAAAAATAAAGGCCCGGGCCTGCACTTTGCCCAACCAGCCCGGGCAACGAGCGGTTCATACTTGGAATCGTGGGAGCCTGGCGCTGACGCCACCGTTGGGGCTCGCCTGCCTGCTTTGCACAAAACGCTCTAGGTTATTTTTAGTTAAGAGTGAGTGTATACATCGTCTCCTCTTCGGTCCCAGTGTGGCCGGGGAAGCCGGGTATTCTCACCTTTTAGCTGTGACTGTAATAATACATTTGGAGGGTATCAGGCGGTTTTGCAAAGTAATTGTAGACACATGACCTCATCCTAACCTCCCAATAGCCCCATGAAACAAGTGGGTAACACCTCTCATCTCCAGCAGCAGCACGGGGCCCTGGCAGCTCCCAGAGGTTAAATTCCTCACACGGAGCATCCTGGTCACGACACAGCCATCCCCACCAGCCCTCCGAAGACCCTGTCCTTCTCCTCAGCTCCCCGCCGGCCCTCTGCCCCTCTTCCTCTCCCCTTGACCTCCCACCTCGGAGGAACTTGCTGGCCATCCCAGGCCCCTACCCCCAAGACGAGACCTTTCGAGAGCTGACTCTGCCCATCTTTTCCCAACCCCGGGTTCAACCATTTCCTGGTGGTAGTTGGAAATGGGCCCTGGTGGGCGTTTTTGCACCATGGAGCTTGGCCAAGGCCAGGGGTCCATCCCCAGCTGGCTGTCCAGCTCCCTCTACCCTCCTATCTTCCCCTGGCCGGTGCTGGTCAGGGTCCCCAAGCTCTAGCCTCGCAGACTGGAGGCGCAGGACCGTGGGGGCCAGGCTGGGAAAGGTGGGCGCTGCGGGCCCTGGGCAGAAAGAGGCTCTCCGGGAGGCGGTGGGTGTCAGGAGCACGAGTTGAACCGTGATGAGCCCTGGAGCTCATTTTCTCCTCGTTGAGCCCCCTTCAGAGCCTCCTTATAAATGCCAGTCAAACCTTGTGATTTTCGTCTTTCATTATTCAGCGAGGGGAAGGCAGATTAAAAATACATGATGGCATTTTCCAGGTCGGATCGCTCAGCGTGGCAAGGGTGTTTATCAAGGGTCCTTGTTCGCACTGTGATGTCTGCAGAATGCAGCCCAGCTCCCCTCCCTCTTGGCCGCCCGGAGCCTGCCCGGTCCCGAGCCCCTCCGCCTCCACGGACCTCATTGGGCATCTGCTGTCTGGGAAACTGCAAGCCCAGTTCCTGCCAAAAGAGGCAAGGCCTTTGTGCTTTATTGAAAGAGACAGGATTTATTTTCATTTTCCTTTGCCTCCTGTGCTTTGAGGTTCCCTAAAGCCAGGGGATTCCGGAATAAGCAAAGAAACCAGATCCCCCATAAGAGTGGCTTTCTGGCTAATTGCCTGGGTAAGGATTAGCTTCAAATCCTCTCCTGCTTTGAAATCTGCCTTCTCATTAGGCTCTGCTGATCCTCAGGTAGGACAGCTCCCACCCCCCTTCCATTCTGGGGACATTTCTAGGAATCTCGCCCTTCCTTTGTCCGGGGGATTCCTGGCCTGGACTCACCTGCGCCCCCAGCCCCCCGCTTAGGCCTCCCCCAGAGGCGCAGGGTGTGCCTGAGGCAGGGTGTGCCTGGAGAAGGCGTGGGGTCTTCTGGAGCAGGGTTCAGCGTGGTACGTCCCCTCTCTCCACGGCGGTGCTCTGGAGCCAGTCGATTCCCTGTTTCGTGACATCACACCAACAGCTTGAAATTGGTGGTGGTGGGAGCATTTCCACCAGGGAAACGTGAACACCACCTTTGGGCTTTTATTTTGCTAGAGAGGCAGTTGTTTCGAGTTTACCAGCACAGCCTCCTCCCCCATAACCCCCAGGACCTAGCTCCCCTGCTGGGCACTTCCATACAGAAGCAGAGACCCAGGAGATGAGCGGGAAGCAGGAAGAGCCAGAGGGATGTCTGCTTTTCTAGGTAACAGAGCTGGAACATAAATGCTCCTGTCCAGGGAGCAGGTGTCTCTGTTTACCCAAGCTGATGGGACCCAGGGCTCCCGCACAAGGCTGTATTTGCAGAGGCCCCCACGGGGGTGAGCTAGAGAGAGGTGAGGCCAGGAGAGACACCTGTGTTTTCCCTCAACGCTAGGCTTTGGTCCAGGGTCCGCTCCCCACGAAGATGGGGTGTCTGGGCCTAGGGTTTGGGATCGGTGTGTAGGGGCAGCTCTGACAGCTGCTGGAGCTCCTACCTAGGGACCTGGAGAAGGATTAGGGACTCGAGCTCCAGTTTGGTTTTGTCCATCCTGGGCAGCCCGGGAGGGCCCAGCAGAGGAGAACTGGACATGCCCAGAGACTGGACCAGGCCAGCCAGCCAATCAGGAAAGCAGGACCCAAGAGGGAGAGGGCATCTGGCTCCCTGCCCCCTCTGGTCACACTGACCAGTGAATTGTCCTCAAGTGGGGAAGTGCTAGTCATTTCCTGAGCACAGCTGGGTGCCAGCCCAGATGAGAGACCTTCCCTGGTTTGTTCCAATTAAATGGAGGTTCAGGCCCCGCTCCCAGGAGGGCACAGCCCGGCGAAGTGATGACGTCTCTAACCTCCTCTGTCTGTCCCCCCCTTCAAATTAAAGGGGTTCTAAAGTCCAATTATGGCAGGGAACACGTCGCTTCTTTTAACCAGAGAATTTGACTCTGCTCAAGGGATATTTGCAATTGCCTCTAGCCTCCCCTGAGCTAAAAAATTATATGCTTTCTCTCTTTGCGAAATTACCACATCCTCAGATTGGTGCTGAGGGGGTCCCCGCCGGAAAACCAAAGTGTCAACCCTTTTTGCAAACTCTGAGCCTATAATTGGTTTGGAAATACCAAATGAATAGCTAAAAAGGCTTCAAGGGGATTAATGTCAAATGACACGTCCCCTTGAAGGCATGGGGAGCTGTCGTGTCGGCATAGGTGGGGGCAGGCGCTGTTAATTTCAGCCCGCGGTGCAGAAACATCATTAGGATTCAGATTTGGGAACACTGCGTCCAGAGTCCCAAACCAGCCCGCAGAGCTGAAGGATGCTGCAGACCTCTTCCCTGCTACCCTCTCTCCCTTTCTCCAGACAGGCTGGCACAGCGCCAGGGCCAGCCGCACCTGCACCTGCCTCTGAGCGGTGCCAGGCTGCAATCTCCTCTGCCCAGAGAGCATTCCCCAGAACAGAGCGGCCGCAAGCTATCCGAGGGCAAGTTTCTTCTCTCCTCCCGCCTTGAACAGGATCTGGGAGTGATGGGGAAGGACAGGTTTTCAGGTCAGACGCAGGGCTGTGTCTAGCTCATCAGCCACGTGGCTCAAGGCAAATCATGTAACCATTCTGAGCCTCAGTGTACCCATTTGTAAAATGGGAAGAATGTTTCCAGCAAGTCATTATGAGGATGACCTGGTTCCCCAGTCACTCAACCAAAGACCTACAGTATCCTAGATTCTTCCTAACTCCCTCCTGCCAAGACACCCCATGAACCCTTAGGGTGTGTGCTCTCTTTCCCCGTGCCAAGTAATAAGCCCAGTTTGTTCAACTACAAGTGTGTTCCTGGCGGTCTTTGCTGGAAGACACAGCCCTGGCTACATTTCAAGTGTTCAGTAGTCACAGGTGGTTAGTGCTTACCATATTGGGCTGCCTAGACGTAGAACAATTCCATCATTGTAGAAAGTTCTATTGGGCTGCCCTGTTCTACACGATCTGACTCCAAATTCTGGCTGTGCAGCTAATCAGCTGTGTGAACGTGGGCTCATCACACAACCCCTCCGAGCTTCGGTTTCCTCCTCTGTAAAATGGCAGTAATACTCGGTGCGGTAGGATTAAACGAGATAATACATGTTAAGCACCGACACTGTGCCTGGTGTGGTGTTTAAAAATATGTCCACAGCCAATCAGGAAAGCAGGACCCAAGAGGGAGAGGGCATCTGGCTCCTCCCTTCAAGAGGAGCAACTTCGCTGGGTGACCGGGTGGCTCAGTCGGTTGAGCGTCTGACTCTGTTTCAGCTCAGGGAGTGATCCCATGAGTCATGGGATCTCATGATCGAGCCCCGAGTGGGGCTCTGCACTCAGCAGGGAGTCTGTTTGAGATTCTCTCTGCCTCTCCCTCTGCCCCCCTGCATGTACTCTCTCTCTAAAATCAATCAATCAATCAATCTTTAAAAAAAAAAAAAGAAGAGGAGCAACTTCTCTCCTCCTCTCCTCTTGAATGTGCCTGAGCTTAGGGACTCACTTCTAATGGCTAGAATGTGGCAGAGATGATGGTGTGTCACTTGCAAACCTGGTCCTAAAGGGCATTGTGGCTTCCTTCTTGTCCTCCTCTTGGATCCCTCGTTCTGGGGGAAGTTGGCTACCATGTGGTGAGGACATCAAGTAGCCTTATGGAGAGGTCAACATGGTGAGAAACTGAGGCTTCCCACCAACAACCGTGTGAGTGAGCATCTAGAAGCTGCTTCTGCCCCGGTTAGATCTTGAGATCATGCAGCTTTGGCCGACAGCTTGACCACAACCCGGGGCCTCAACTGCCCAGCTAAACTGCTTTCACATTTCTGACCTTCAGAAACTCTGAGATAATCAATGCTTGTTATTTTAAGCCGCTAAGTTTTGAGGTCATTTGTTATGGAGCAATAGGTAGCTGATAGACGTGGCTGATGGTAGTGCTTAATTCCTGTTAGCCTTTCTGGCCAGCGTCCACAGAGCCGGTCCACGGGGAAAGCACCCAGATTTGCCACACGGGCGGCGCTGTCTGCCCAGTCGTCATCCTTACTGCAAATGAGGAAATCGGTCTTCTGGCCTCGATGTCAGCCCGAGTATGGGCAGTGCGGCCACTCACAGTGTGGTCATCTGACTCGAAACACCAGCCAGGAAATGAGTGGGTGCTGGCAAGTCCGGGGTCTGGGCATCCAGGGCTTAGGACCAGCCCTTGGATCCAGCCCACCCTGGAAGCCCCTTCCAGCCCCTGAGGGCCTTTCCGGCAGGACCTCGCTGTCACCCTGTGTCCACACTTCAGCCCTGAACGCATGGCAGGCTGCCCAGGGGGCTGAGGGTGAATTCAAAACTTCGCAAGGAGGACTGTTATGAGATTGGAACGGGAAAGGGAGGCCCAGGAATCCCCCTCTTTGGTACCAGCTCTTCCTTAGCTCTGCCTTCCAGAATCTCACCTGTCCCAGCCTGGGCCCCAAGCCTCATCACCTAGGTCGCCTCCCTGCTTGCTGGGACACCACCTGCCAGGCAGATGGGCAATTGAAGACTGCATGCCCCACCCCACACCGCTCAGGGACCTCAATGGCTCAGAAACAGCAGAAGTCCCAGAAACCCCCTGCACCACTCAGTGAGGATCCCAGAGAGAACAACGGGGCACCTCCAAAAGTAAGAAGACAGGATGGGACCAGCACGGCCCTCTGACACATGTTTCTTGAAGAGCCATAGTGTGTAAGCTCCAGACCTGAGTGTGCACAGCCCTGGTTCTCTCTTGGAGCCCCGGGACCAGGGAGGGAAGGTGATCCTGCCAGCGAGCACTTAACAAATTGGCCTGAAATGCCCCATCCCTGGCTCCCAGACCTCCCGGCGCCAGGAGGGAGTGAGGAGGGGAAAGCCCAGAACCTGGGCAAAGGAATTAATTGAAGGTTGAACTCAGCACTCAGAGGAAGAGGCATGATCTCTCGGGTGAGTGCACAGTCTAGAAGCTGCCACCATCTTCTGCCAGGCCCTTCCCGTCAGCGCCTGATGGTTATGCAAAGCAGGGGGCCCCTCTCTTTCGAGTGAGTGAGAGTAAGCCGTCTACACCGGGGTTAACAATCTATATTTATGAGATGTCGCCTGCCGATTCTGTGTTTCACATGTGTTTGTTAATGAGAGGTAACCTGAGGGTCAGGTTATTATGTAAATAACTCCAAGGAGGGGGGTGGAGGTGAACCCCCCCATGAGTCTGCAGCTTTCAGGAGGCCCTAATGGATATTGGGTCTTGTCCCTTGTCCCGTGCTCGGGCCTCACTTTCCTGAGCAGAGGGATGGAAAGGACAGGTCTATCCCTATTTGGGCTCAGATGAGCCACTTTTCCCTCCATTCCCACATGACCAGAGTAAATTCGAGTTCTCCTGCCTCCTCCCTCCCCACTGCACCTGCTCCTACATCCCCACGCAGACGGGGGGCAGACAGGGACGCTGGCTACAGGACCTTCTGTCTGTTTGCGGTCTGCAGTGTCCAAATCGCAAACCGGCCCCACCCACCGGGCCCTGATCCAGCCTCACGACTCTGGCTCAGAAATCACCAGCTTAGGCCTCCCTAGAAAATAAGGAGGAAGAGGTTAGCAAGGAGCAGTGGCCTTCCAGAGTCCCAAGTGGGAGGCTGACCACAAACTGGTGGACAGCGGTGAGTGGGGGAAGCAGGGAGTGCCCCCAGCCCCTGCTGGAAGCCCGCAGCACACCCCAAGAAGGGGCAGCCAGCCTCTTTGTGGGACAGCCTCGCCGCCAGGAGCAGCCGAGCGACGCCAGGCCGTCAGGGGACACTAGCTGTGTGTCCCTGCCGGGAGACAGCCGAGCTGGGCGTGCAGGAGCGGTGGGGGAGGGGGGCCGGCGGGCATGCAGAGGGCTCCCGGCTCCTCCTGGGGGGCTGGTATTTTTCCAGTGTCCAGGCTGGCGCCCCGGCAGCCCATACGCGGGCAGGAGGCAGCTGGTCCTGGCTGCGGAGGGCCGCCCAGCCCTGCCCTCACATTATCTGGGCAAAGCTCAGGTCGCGCTCTGAGCAATGCCGTGTCGCCCCCGGGGCACCTCTGCAAACGAGGGACTGCAGCTCCCCAGACTTCCCTGGGCAAATGGAAGCTGACCATCAATCACGTGCCCGCGCCGCGCTCCGGCTTTGCCTTTGACTACAGGGAGCACGCTGGGATGGTTGATGAAAAATAAATAATATCGGGCTGTTCTAGATCCTCCGAACGGAGCAGCGGGGCTCCCCTCCCTCTGTGCCAGCCGAGATAAAGCAGCCCAGCCCCTGGGAGCTCCGGGGAGGGGGGTCGGTGTGAGCTGCTTAGGTCTCTATGATTTACACCCGCTTGCCGGCGCGTGGCTGAGACGTTTTTGACTAGTAATTGTCACGTGTATGCGGTCCTCGAGTGTTGGAGACGTGTCTCTTCAGAGGAGAGCAGGTGTTCCAATCTTTTCTGTCAGGAGCCGGGGTGATGGGAAGCAGGACACTGGGGACGGTTTACAGGATAGATGAGGGGACAGGGACACAAATGAGCCCAGTGTGGGCTTCCTCTGCCCCTTCTTGGACATGGTGACAAAGGCCGATGCCGGAGGCTGCCACTGTTACCCACCTCCCCCCCGCCCCACCCTCCACGCACAGGAAGAGCCCCTGACTTCTCTGTGCTAAGCCGAGGCCCGGCACCCCACCCTTACTGGTGACCTCAGGGCGGGGGCGCGGCTTGCTGCTCTGGCCGCACTCCCCAGGGGGATGGAGGCGCCCAAAGGAAGCAGCTTCCTTCTCACATGATGACAACTTGATGACACAGTGGTGCTAATGGTGACATTTGTCGCACGCTTGCCGAGCCGAGCGCCTGCCGTGCGCTGCCCCACTCAACCCCGCAGTTGCCCCTAAAGCAGGCTGTGTGGGTGCGGCCCCTGAGCGCTGAGGAAGGGAGCTGTGCAGACGGAGGGCCCGCCTGGAACCGCACGGCCGGCATGTGGGAAAGGGGCCTTCGGAGTCTCGCCTGAGCTTCGTATCAAAACCCAGAAATTCTGAGAAAGGAAGAATTCTCCCCCAGGCGGTGGGTTCGCTGTGCATTCAGCAGACACCCCAGAAATGCTCCTTGAATGAGATGCTTGATGTTCAGTCAGTCAGTGCATAGGCTTCGTCAGTATGGATCTTGCTTTCACCTTCTAGATGATATATTATCTACTCTACTTCATTTCCACCTTGCGGCTGCTAATCCTGGCTCCATTTTCTCTCGCTCATGGGAAGGTCTGTTCCTTCCCGACAGCATGCTGTGCGAGCTCGGGCAGCTCACTTCACCTTGCTCAGGCGCAGCCTTTCCATCGGTAAGACAGAGGGGTTGTAGGCTGCTCAGTGAGAGAAGCCGGACACGAAAGGCCACATACCGTATGATTCCAAAAATGTCCAGAACAGGCAAATCCATAGGGACAGAAAGCTGATGAGTGTCTGCAGAGTCTGGGGGAGGGGAAATGGAGAGTCGCTGCTAATGGGGATGGGGTCTCCCTTTGGGGTGATGGGAATGTTTGGGAACTAGGTAGAGGTCGTGGTCGTACCACGGTGTGAATGAGCTAAGTGCTACTGAATGGTACACTTGAAAGTGGTTTACTTTGTGTTCCGTGAATTTTATTTCCATTAAGAAACAAGGAGGGGATTTGTGTGGGATGGCCCTTGCCCCCTCAGGTATCATGTTTTTTTCCTCTGTGAGGCCCCGTCACTGCCCACTCCTTCCGCCAGCATCCCTACACACCGTAATGACACCCTAGTGGAACGCCTCAATTGATGAAGTCAGAAACCTCACAACTCAAGGTAACAGTGATACAGGAAGAGGACATGCTCCAGAACATCCGAGAAGGGTGGACAGTGACGTGACAGTGACCTATGAATGACAATCTGAGACTTGCTGGCTTGGCTGAGAGGTGGGTCACCAGGAGAGGAAGGGGGCCAGGGCCAGCATGGGAGGGGGTGTGCTCACTCTGCAGCTGGGGAGAGGGGCAGGGGAGCCTTCAGCCCCGAGGTACAGGGGCCCCAGGCAGGGGGCAGGGACAAAGGTAAAGGCCACAGCAGATATTCAGACTGGCCAGAGCCTGGGGAGGGAAGTCGGAAACAGCCCAAATATTCTGGTTCTCCCTATCACACCCTGGGGGGCTCTGTGGAAAAGCATGACATTTTCCTTAAAAGGTTAGCACTCTATCCCGAGGCTTCCCTAATTTCCCTTAATGACCCATTCATGTATGTTGGATCTACATTTATACAGCGTTATACGTCCAGGGATATTTCTTGGGGAGCTCGTGGTAATTTTTTCCTGGGGACCCAGACCTTCGGATGTGAGGAATGCACCCTCATCAAGCCCCAATTTCCCTTTAAAACTCTGCAGTAAATGTGTGGGTGAGGGGTCCATGCTTCCAGACCCAGGAAAGGGGCTCGGTGACGCCCTGGGAAGGTCGGGGGCCCACGTGGACTAGAGGCGTGTCTCCGTGGGCAAACCTGGAGGTAAAGTGGCCCTCGCTCCACCCACCCCTCAGCAGCAACACCCCTCCCCTTGCAGGGCCCCCCGACACCCGCCCCCACCCGGCTGCAAAGTGGGGCATTGAGGGCTCCGTCCCATGTAAAGCATCTGTTGTCCACTTCTGCTACAATGAGGGTGACACACAGTGATAGAAAGTTTTGCGCTCACAGAAAAGCACGAAGAAAGTTGAGATTCCCCCCCAGCTTTCCTTTTAGCACTTTGGGGAGCATCTTTATGCACAGACGCTCCTCATTTTTGAGCAAGACACCTTTGCACTGGGTCTGCAAGTTAGGCAGCCAGTCCTGGGTACACGTTGCTAACAGCAAACTCGAGGTCATACACTGTTCATACTAAGTTATCTGTCACCAGGGGCTGAATGTCCTGTCCTCCTGATTTAGGATGTGGGACTCCTAGCCTCCTGGTGGGTGGTGTCAGGAAGAGGGACCTTTGGGAGGTGAGAGGTCATGAGGATGGAGCCTTCATAAATGAGGTTCGTGCTCTTATAAATGAGACCCCAGAGAGGTCCCCTGCCCCTTCCTCCCTGTGAAGACACAGCCAGAAGACAGATGATGGGCTGTCTGTGAACCAAGAAGGGAACTGTCGCCAGACACTAGACCCAAAAGCACCTTAATCTTGGACTTCCAGCCTCTAGAATTGTGAGAAACAGATTTCTATAGTTTATAGCCACCCTGTATCTGTGATAACTCATTATACCAGCCCAAACAGACTAAGACATTATGTATTTATTTAAAACAGAACTTGTTGACTAATACACATGTGGTTTAACAAAATCAGAATATATCAAAAATCCACCAGCCTGTTGGCACCTGCTGTCCCAGGACAGTGTGGGTATCTGGCACGACATAGGGAAATGGGCAAATGAATGAATAAATCATATGCTGTTGGGGGTTTTGAGAGGTCATCAAGGCCCAGGGTCTCAAGCTGTGTTCTGGGAGCTTAGGAAGGGTGTCAGGTGGGGTGGGAGCTGGGCATGCCGGAGGGGTCGTGGTGAGGGAGGGTGCAGTCTCCCAATGCAATCGGAGAAGCTAGGTGTCTATCTATTGGAGTTCCAAGCAAGATTTGATTTGATAAAAGGATTCCACTGCAAATAAACAGCCACAGCGGGCTTGCCCACCATATGCTTTTGTAAATAAAGTTTTATTGGAACACGCTACACCTGTTCATGCACAGATTGCCTATGGCTGCTTTCACTACACCACAGTGGAGGAGAGAAGTTGCCACAGAGACTTTCTGGCTGCCAAAGCCTGAAATATTTATTACCTGCCTCTTTACAGAAAAAGTTTGTACAACCCCTGATCTAATCGAATCCTCCCGTTGTATAGATGAGCAAGCTGAGCCCCAGAGAAGGATTCAAGATCACAAATTAAGATAATGGGAGATCTGGGAATAAAATTGCAGTCCAGGGAATTGCCGGGCATAGAGATTTCCAGAAGCCACCTTCTCCACCACCTCCCCTCCCCCCCGGGCTCACATCCAGGGAATAGCTAACCAGAAGACCTGTCTTCTACCTTTTCAAAAAGTCTACAGGTTTTCAACTCTGGCTCATTGTTTCTTCTCTTGGGGAGCCTAGGTAAGACAGGGTACTATCTTCCATGGGTCTGAGGAGGGCACAGAAGAGAGGAAGGGATGAGGTTAGACAACTAGTAAACAATCAGCCTGCGCTCCCTCCCCCTCCCTCCCTCTAGTTCACATGGAAACAGCCGCTGCCTCCTGGGCTTGGCCATTGGATCTGAGGGGGGGCCCTCAGGAAGCGCAGGTGAACAGGGGCTCAGGCAGCACAAATAATGAGCAGAGCTTGGATTTGCTGATGATGGAGAGAACTTCTGAGGAGTAAAACAACAATAAGAAGGAACCCACGTTTGCCCAACAATACAGATGATCAGAGTAAGTGGGGCAGACACATTATTAACACCGACTTGGCACAATAATTCCATGCAAAGGGAATCCGTCAGCAAAAATGGAAAACAGATAAAAGCTCTGTAGTGTATGATTATAAGGAAGACTGTGGGTTTCCGCTGGTGTTTGTGCACTGACACCCAGGCCAACGGTGACAAGGGACGGGGCGTGCCGATGGTTCTGTCCCGGCGCGCAAGCAAACAGCACCGCTTTGGGAACAGAGTTGTGACCAGAGAGACCTGTGTGGTTTTTAACTAGTTATTAAACCTTTCTCAGCATGTTTGCTCATCTGTAGCGTATATTTACCCCAAAGTGTCGTGAGCATGAGTAATTGCCTTGGGCATTTGGCTGGAAGAAGTGGAAAACTTCAGTTCAAGTTAAAAGTGGTTCTTCTACCAGCAGTAATCATGATATGAAGCTTTTTATAGCCCATTCTGGGGGAGCTCATCTTCCCAATGTCCATCCGTTGCTGACATCTATCCCGAGTTACCAACTCAGCTCACTGCCTGCAGGGACATATTCTGCACCAAAGGGGAAACACCCCTGGTCCTCTAAGTGCTGTGCCCAGAGAAATGAGAAGGATGCCCCTCTGCTTTTCCACTGAGTCTGCACTGGGTTTGGGAGGGGCCCCTGCTTCTCTCTCATGCTATTCCTTCCTCCAGAAATATCTTCCCCTCCTTTTGTCTGGTCCAAAACTGTATAAACCTCAAAACCCAGCAAAGAAGACTTTGCTGCTGCTGCATCACAACTGTGGGGGCAAGGATGCCGTCTCCGTGAGGAGAGGGACCGCCGTCCACCATCATGATCACCCCGTAACCAAGCACAGCCCTGACACATGACCAATGCCCAGTAAATGTGGGATGGATGGGTGGGTGGATGGATAGATGGAGTGATAAATGGATGGATGGAGTGATGGATGGGGTGATGGATGGAGTGGTGGTGGACGGATGGATGGATGGATGGAGTGATGGATGGGGTGGTAGATGGATGGGTGGGTGGGTAGACAGATGAATGGAGTGATAGATGGAGTGATGGATGGATGGATGAATGGATGGACGGAGTGGTGGAGTGATGGATGGAGTGGTATATGGGGTGGTGGATGGATGAGTAGATGGATGGAGTGATGGTGGATAGGTAGGTAGATGGATGGGTTGGTGACAGCACCCAGTAGAGAGAGTTAGTTCCTAGCTTTGGCAGCCCAGTGTCAGCAAAGGGGAGTAGGTCATCCCAACCCAAGGTGGCCCAGAGAACATTTGAGGGCCTCTCCGCCCAAGCCTCTCTGTCCTGTGCGGTGGCCTCCACTCCCCCTGGAGACTATGAAAAATGACTTGACAACAGCCCAGAGGAAGCATGCCTCTTCAGGCTGCAGCTTTCAAAATCTTCTCCCGTCATCGGAGCCTGCGAATAAAATGGTAGCCATGCCTGGCAACCTCAGAGGATCAAGGACAGCAAGAGAAAGGCAAAATCAAATTACCCTGGAAGGCAGCAGCCCCTGGAAGAAGCATGGCTTGTGAAATTGAAAACAGAAACTCCGGAGCCTGCCCCCCTCCTCTGCCCCCACCCCGCCAGCCGCTGGACGTTTAGAGCAGGGATTGTAAACTGCTAGGCTGAGGAAGGAGAAGCCAGCCCACCAAAGGCTTTGTTTGGCCCATACCATGCTTTCTAATTTTAAAATCTGGGTGCCAACATCTAAAATCATATGCTTCCACATAAAAATCTAGTTGGTAGGTCTGGCTCCTCCAAAGAAACCAGATACCCCCAGGTGACCCCAGGCTCCCCCATGACAGCAATTATCTGGATCTGGGCAGTGGCTGCCTGCGGACTGTGGCACTCCCCAGGTGACCCCAGGCCCACCCACTGGTACCTGCCTGGCCCCCGAAGGTGAGTGGACACGCAGCGATTCTGTTCATGGAGGACTCTGCTTCCCCCAGGGACCGCAATTCTGTAGCTTGCACCATGTCCGGGTTTGGGAGGACTCTGCCTGGCATTTTCAGGATGCAACCAACACAATGGCTTTTCCTCCCGGCTTTCTCGTGCATCTGAATTTTCTGGGAGACCCCAGACCAGGATCAGGATGCTAATTCCCCAATCTCTGTGGTTTCTCTGTCTAAAACTGGGAGGCCACTGGGGGCAACTGGGGTTCATCCGTGACCTGTTCTCAGTTTTCCATTTCTGCTGACGTTGAGCCAAGGGACGCAGGGGGCCAAGGTGCGGCTCTCTCCCCTTTGAGGAACAGAAGGGAAGCTGCCGAGGGTCTCACCTAGCCCCTACCTACTCCAGCAGGTGGATTGAGGTCCCCGTTGCTCCTCCAACACTCGGGCTACCTTCCCTGCAGGCCAACAGCCACCAACTCTGGACTCTGTTGGTGGAAGACCAGTTGCCAGGCAGAGGGAGGTGGAGAGAGGAGAGAGAGAGGGAGAGAGCAGTGGGGCTGTTTGCACATGGATAAGGCAGTGGGGTTTGTGTGCCGGGAGGAGTGCCGGTGAGGGCTGTTTGTTCTGGGAATGGTTAATCCTTGTTCAAATTTATATCCTGAATCTTTAATGCAACTGTGTCAATGAAGAGTTGGCCGCATCGCTCCATACAGCTGGGCTCGCCGAGCGGAGTAATTGACACGCTCCGGGGGTTCTGAAGGACATGGGAGAGTATTGTGATCCCACCCCACACACTCGTGCTTCCAGGAACCCCTGGAACCTCCAACTTCCAGGAAGGTTGGCTCAGGGAGAGGAACAGATGAAAGCTCGACACGGCCAAATTTTCTAATGGGTGATGCTGACCAGGCTCTGTCTCCCATTCACTGGGGAAAGAAATCATGCTGTTCTATGGCTCTGGGTGGGGACCTTGTCTTGTTCAGTTTATAAGTATTTGTTTTTTAAAGTAAGTTCTGGTGTTGGCTGAGGGTCCGAAGCCAAGTGAAAACAGTGCAGACCGTGTCGACAGAATGGACCTCCAGGGGGTCCCGCCAAGTGTGTGCTGGTAAGTGTTTGCCCAGCTTTCCAGCAGAAAAAAAATCCCTGAGCTGTGGCACTTGTCAATTCCCCCGGTGTAAACACTCCCATTCGGTCAAGGCCAAGCAGCTTATCTGAAGTCACTGATCCGTACAAGACAGCACCGAAGCAGCTTGGGCTTCATAACCCTGGGCTCAGGGTTATGAAACCCTGAGTTTCATTCTCTTTTCTGCTGAGCAGCAAACAGAAGACATAGAACATACGGAAAGAAAAGCAGGGTCTTTAACCAGAGAAACCAACAGCCAACACCATCGTCCAATAGTGGAAGTGCAAGAGGGCCGGCCAAAGGCCATTGCAAAGACAGAGCTACCCGGGAGCCCCAGACATCCCGGCCCAAGGCAGCAAGGCTGGGGGCACCTTGCAAAGCCCAGATCAGCTGCTCGAGTCCGCAGGGTGCAGGGAGGGGCGGGCCCAAGGCAGAGGGATCCGTTCCTGAAGGAGCAAGCCAGAAGAATGGTGGCCGCTCAGGTCCCTCGTCTGTGAAATGGAGTGTTCGTCACCCCCCCCCCCGCCCCCCGCAGAGAGTTGTCACGGGAACTGCACGAGCTGATGCGTTGAACGCTTGGCACGGTGCCCGGCACACAGGATGTGTTTGCTCAACTGTCACCCGACCATGTGGACGCATGGGCTGTGCGGGGCAGGGGCTGGCGGCGGAGTAACTGGAAAGCGTGGTGGATGAGACACATCTGTATGTAATCCGACCACCCAGCCAGGGGAAGGAGGAGCTGGGTCTCAAGCCATGGGCATCGATCGACTCAGTGCTTGGAGAGCAGGGAGGGAATCAAGGACCTTTATGGAGGCGGGCAGGACATCTGAGACTTGCAGGCACACAGTGGGGACAGGAAGGGACAAGGAAATCTAGAAGACCCAAATGAAAGAGCGAAAACATGAGCAGGGAGAGGGGCACAGGTGTTTGGCGGGGAACACGGAGACGGGGGCTGCTTGTCGGCGCAGCTCCAGGCCAGTCCCGACCACTCCCTAAACCAGACTTTCCCGGACAGAGGGTCTTGGAAAATGGCAGTCTTTAGTAGGTGACGGGTGTCCACCAAAGAGGGCACCCTGGTGACACCAGCCGGCCTGCTGCCCCCTGGCTGAGGGACAGGGCTCCCCGGACTCGCTAGCTCTTGCTAGAGTATTAAAGGGTGCCAGTGAACTCAGGTACTGTCCTTCTTAGATATTACTCTTACACGCTTTAAGCAGAGCCTCTCAGTGGTCTTGCCAGAAAGAATGAGGAGCTGGCAATGTCAGTGGTCAGGGTGTCCGCGCAGAAGGCTGGTACTCCTCCTTCCCTTTCTCTCTTCCCCTTTCTGGGATTGAGGAGTCCCTAGGGAAGGGGTTCCATGACAGTGCACCCTGTTTGCCGTGTGGGTAGACTCGGCAGCAGACGGGTTGGAGTCAGAGGCCAAGGAGCGAGGATGACTGCCAGGCTCCTTAAGCTGGACAGCGCTGGGCTGGCCAGAATCGTCATGAACACAGAATGGTGGGGCCCCAGGTCGGTGGCGGGGAGGGTGTCCTCTTCCTACCTGGAGGAGGGGCAGTGGTTCTGAGGGTTCTCCATGGGCTCACCGTGGACCCCAAGCAGAGGCCCGGGGAGAACTCCGTCTTACACTGGATGCCGAGGACAGCACCCCCGCCCATGTCTTCAGATGATCCGAGGACGGAGGGCCTCCACCAGCCCATCCCCAGCCCCACAGCCTCCAGACCGGCCACCAGCATGCCGCTCCCTCAGCCGCCAGAGACTGGCCTTCAGCAAGTGTAAAATTAGCCCGCCCAGTCGTCTTGTTAACGTGATTCAGTGCTAAATGATCTGGTTCAACGGGGCTTCCGATAGCCCAACTGGAGGTGATAAGCTCCAGAAAGGAATTTGTTTTACCTCAAACTGGCATGTTTAACCCCAGGAAGGAAAAAAACATCCCTGCTCACTCCCTTCCCCTGACTCATCTCTCTCGTGCTTGTGTAGCTGGGCTGAGCTGACGGGCCATTTGCAGGGATGGTTGGATGGAGCCAGATTCTGTCTCGGGAAATGGCTTCTCCCGTGGCCACTTAAGAGAAAGTAAAGTGTGAGCAAGGCAGGGGCTGAGGCTCTTTCCCTGCGCGGGGCGGGGGTGGAGGGGGGCGCTTCCAGCGTCAGGCGCACAGGTCACAGTGGGACACCCGCCTGTCGAAGCCGTGCAAACGTGAACCTCCACTGCACTCCCAGGAGAGGCACGGCTCGCACGTCAGGCCTGGTCCACAGGCCAGCTTGTGTGTAGGCAGCCTCCACCGTCCCAGAGCCGTGCCCAGGATTCTGCGTGTTTGAGGCGGCAGAAGGGCCTTGAGATCAAGGATTTTGTCCCACGCCGTGGGATCTGGACAGACCCAGATCTGTCCCTGCTATTTACTCGCTCTGTGGCCTCGGGCAAGTGACTTAACCTCTCTGAGCCCTAGCTGGTCTGTAAAATGGGGATAATAAGGCGGCCTTCCTCACCATGTGATTTTGAGAGTTGAATGAGACCCAGCTGAAGTGCCCAGCACCGAGGCTGACGTTCAGCAGGGCTCAGGAGATGGGAAAGATGCTGGTTACGAAGGAGGAAGAAGAGAACTCATTCTGGATATTCTCCCTGCCCGTGACCCAGCTGCCCCACCCCTGTATGTCCAAGGAAGGGATACCTTACATAGGTAGATCCAGAGACATATACAAGAATATTTATAGCGACTTCTGGCAAAACACCGGGAGGAGGGGCCAAGTGTCCATCAGTAGAAGGATGGATAAATAAATTTCTCTATATTCACCAGTGGGGTATTACATAGCTTTAACAATGCATGGACTCCTGCCACGTGCTGTGACCTGAGCAATTCCCTTGCAAGGGAGTCCTGAATGCTGAGTTAACCAAACCAAAACAAAAACCAAGATCCTGAGCAGAGCATGCATCATGCAGTCTATCTTTTTAAGAAAACTAAAAAACAAACACAACAACAACAACAAAAGAATATCACAATGTTGATGAGTGCATTTCTAGGGAGAAAACTCTTTGAAAAGTCCAGGAATGATAAACACAGAATTCAGGGCTGCCTCTGGGCACTGCCCCTGGGGGAAGGCAGGACTGGCAGGGGAGGCACCAGGGGAGACCAGTGGTGTTGGCGAGAACCCCACAGTTTCAGACACTTTGCAGCTTTCCTTCCGTTCTATGTTTCCCACCTACATATATGTGACACAGATATTTTCCCATGTATCAGGATGATTTTTGTCAAGGTAATGAGAAAAGAAGTTTTAGCCCTCATTCTGGTTTGCAAATGAGGGAGCGGCGAGGGAGAAAATGGGACTTTCCCACCCTGGGTGGGGGGACGGGGAACGTAAAGGACCCGTCACTTTGGAAAGCGGTTTGGTAGTTTCTTATAAAGTTTAATACCCACTTACTGGATGACCCGGCGATTCCATCCCTTGGTATTTACCCAAGAGAAAGGAAAACATATGTTCGTACAGAGACCTGTAGGCAAATACTCATGGCAGCTTTATTCATAATAGCCAAAAATTGGAACCAGCCCAGCTGTCCATCAACAGGTGGAGGAAAAAATAGACTGAGGTCTCTCCATCAGTGGGATACTATTCAGCAATAAAAAGCCATGAGCTGCCAGCACGCACAGCAGTATGACGGATGGACGACCAAACCGCTATGCTGAGTGAACGTGGCCAGACTCAAGGGGCTGCGTACTGGAAGTTTCCATTTACAGGAAATTCTAGAAAAGGCCAGCTATGAAGGACAGATAGCAAGGTAGTGTTGCCAGGGTGTGCTTTCCAGGATGGGAGAGGGAGTGGACTCCCTTTTATCTGGATCCTGAGCCCAGGCTGATCCCGGCTGACAGGTGAGCCCATCCCAGTCCGTCCAAGGTACCCTGGGCTTTGCTCCACCAGGAGACCCCAGGGGCTTTCCTTCCAGCTGGAGCTATCAGTCTATCTGCCCCCACGCCCGGCCCCCCTGGCTGCAGCCCGGACCCCTTGCCGTGTACTTGCAGCGCTCGGGATCAACAGCCTTGTGTCCAAGCCTGCTGAGACCTCAGACCCCTTCCCTACCTCAGAATACCCACCTGTCGCCCCATGACTCGGCCCTACCCCATGCCCCGGGTCACGGAGTCTTGCCTGGTGCTTACAAGACCTCTCAGGAGCCACAGACCGGTACCCACGCTCTGGCTGGGTCCTGCCACCTGGGGCCACACCTGATTCCACATGACTCGGTCTGGTTCCTACTAGAGACCCTCCAGAGGCCTCCTGTGCTCATCTTTACCTCCCCTTCAACTTCCTACCAGGATGTCCTGACTCCCCTCTGCCCCCCAGGCTGGAGCCTGGCTCAGCCTGGCCCCAACCAGTCCTCACTCCCTCTCCCTCTGCTGCAGCAAGAGCAGCTCCGCCCTCCTCATAACCTTCCCGACCTTGCCCTCCTGTGACCAGTGGGCCGAGCCCCCATCCCCAACCTAGCGATGGCACTTCTCCGGCATCTGGGCTTGTATGGAAGGGTCTGGAGTCAGACGCACAGACACACAGACCTCAGAGCCTGCCCACGTCCCCTTCGAGCTCTCGGAGCTGGGTTTCCAAGCATGAACAACAGGACCGAGGATGCTCCAAGAGCCCCCACAGAGGGCGTGCCGGTGAGGTTATTACAATGCCCAGGTGGAGCAGATGCACCCCGGGACCCCCCACCGGAGTGCGTGTGTCCCCAGAGCCCTGTGGCTGGCATCACCTCCTCCTGTGCGGAGTCACCGTCTGGCTCATCCAGCACCAGCTTGGCCAGCCTCCAGCTGCCAGGGCCGGTGGGGTGTTTGCGGGGCCCCGGGGGGTGTTTGCGGGGCCCCGGGGCATCCGGGCGGTGGAGGAGGAAGCAGGCATCTGCGAGAGGCTTGGGGGCCTGACAAGGCTGGGCGGGGGGCCTCGCGAGCACGCTCTGCCTCTCGGTCAAGCACACACGGGCTGCTGCCGCACTTGTCCCTCTGCAGGGGGGGACGGCACGTCACAGGGGCGACGCTACTGAAAGCACTGAGGTGTCTAGAACAGAGATTGTCTCCAAAATTAGGCCTTTTAGCAGTTATTCCTGGGGAATATTCCCCGTAGAGATGGCTCCCTTTGTAGAGAAACTGTGGGGCGGGGGAGGGGAGTCTCTGCACCTGAGAGGGAGTTTCCCAGCATCCTCTGGGCTCTGATGGGTCAATGACGGGGCACTGCTTTCTCTGGAGAACAGGAGGTGACCCCTGCCTGGGCTTTCTTCCCAGAGGAGCGAAGTTTCGGTGACCCCGGGCTCTGGCCAGGTCGTAGAATGCTAGAAGTCAGAGAGGGCACCTTTGGGCTCATAACCCAACCCTTGCTGGTTCTGGGGCTCTGAGCGGATGCCCGCCTCTCTGCCTCGACTGCGTCTGTACAACAGGATGAGGGCCTCCCGGGTTCCTGGGAAGAACAGGTGACATAAGATGAGCAAGTACTTTGCAACCTCTCAGGCACCAGACCCCCGATACACGGCCGTGACGTGATCATAACGGCATGTTCCAGAACATTCCTATGTAAACTCCAGCCCCTTCCCTGGTGCACGGCCTCCTGCACGTTAGCATTGACTGTCTGGGCTGCCAACACTGTGCACGGCCAAGTATTCAAAACAAACAAACAGGCCTCACGGGACCTCCGGGCAGAGGTCGGTGCTGTGGTTCTGGCCCTCCGTGGCCAAGTCATTAACCACGTGGGCCTCCAGCTTCCTCACCGGAAACGTGGCGATCGTCGTCACTGGCGGGAGGACGGACTGTGGTCACTCCAGCACTGGTGCACCACGAGCCGAAAACCTCTCATCGTTTCGCACAGAAAGGCTCCAGGACAAAGGCAGGGCCCCAGCGGCCCCCAGCCCCAGGCCCCTCCCTCGCTAAGCGACACCCGGAGGTCATGTGCTGTAAAACCGGGCCTCTTGTCTTCCAAGGCTTCTGTCAACACCCACACTTGGGCCAAGATCATCGCCGACAACTTCTCCCTGAAACGTCATCGGAACGCACCGTACGCCGGGCCCTGTTCTAGGCACTCCTCATGCGGCATCACACTGAATCCTCGCCGTAGCCCGACACAGGCTATCGTCACTGTGACTCTGCTGTTACTGGTCTTCCTATTTAACCGAGGAGGAAGTAGGCCCAGAGAGGGTGAGAGACCTCTCCAAGGTCACACAGCAATATGGACCCAGGTCTGTGTCCCTGCAAAGCATGTGCTCTAAGCACCTCGCCACACCGCCTCCTACCTCGCTCCCGCTGTGGCCTCTCGGATGGGTCGGCATATCCAGCCACTCTAGCTGGAGGGGGGACACCTGATCAGTGTGGGTCACTGCTGATGAGGGCTTTCCGGAGTTCTTCGGGATCTGCCCTCACTCCCCTGCCTCTGCCCACCCCTTAGCCTCTCTGCCACCCACCCTGCCACCCCTGCTCCGTTTCCCTGGCCCCATACTGCCACTTCGCCCTGGTGTCTGCCCCTTCTCTCCTGAGGTCCTGTTTCCATGGGGAGGATGCAAAAGGGTCAATTCAGGCCGGGGAGAGGGATGTGGTATTGTTGCCTCTCAGATCACTTGTCCGCTCAGCAGTGCGTCCTAAGCCCCTGGATGTGTGGCCCTGGAGAAGCTGGTGGGGGGCCTGCCTTCGGGGAGCTGGTGTTCCAGAAGGGGGCTCAGGTCCCCACCGCCCAAGACAGACACCAGCTGTCCGTGGGTGCCAGACACAGCCCTCTGGGAGACAGGATAGGGGGAGGGCTGGAGCCGGGGTGCCCCCCTGCTCTTCCAGCAAGAACAGGGCGCAGGAAAGCGTGAGCCCTGGGTAGGAGAGGAGGAGGCTGAGCCGAGCCGGCAGCAGGCAAGATAAAGGATAAATGTAGCCCGGTGATGTGGCAGCTCTCTCCGTGCGGGGCTGGCCGGGATGGCCCTGGGCCCCGGGGGGAGGGGGGGGCCCGAAGCTGGTGGTCACGGCCTCCCCAAGGTGACAGAACGGACCGGCCTCCTGTGTGTGGGCAACGCTCCCCACCCCGCCCGAAGAGGCCGCAGGACCCATGGCAGAGGCGGGACTGCATTCTCGCCCGCCCGGCAACAACTGCCAAGACTCGGTGCCGGCAGTCGCCCCTCCCACCTCCTCTCAGTGCCCTGGCTTCTTGCAAATGCCCGAAACTGCCAGATTGGGCCCCGGAGATCTGCCAGAAGAGCCGGCTCACTGTGTGGGGTTGTGCAAGCGAGCGGCGGCGCGTGGCTGTCCTCCTGGGCGGCGGCCCCCTGAGTCCGGCCCGGAGATGCCCACTCACCAGGGCCCACGGCGGGGCGTGGAGAGGACCTGCCCCCGGAGGGCCCACGACCTGCAAGTGCAGGAAATCAGCCTCCGGGTGCCCAGGAAGGCTTGCAGAAGGGTCACTGTGTGTGCCCAGCCACAGCCAGCTGACTACCTGCAGGAGCCTGTCCGTCCACAGGGCTCTGCTGGAGACCGTCCCCAGGAAGACCCCTCCCCTTCGGGCAGGGCACCGGGCCCAGGGCCCCCAGGAAGGACCAGAGCCATGTTGTCCCAGAGCTCCCCCTCCCCACCCCCACCAAAGGAAGCCTTCGTCTCTCCCGGAGGGCCAAGGACACAGATAAAGCTCTCCTCTGTCCCTGCTTTTTCTCCCAAATATTTTTTGGTGCATGGAGAATAGAGAGCCCCAGAGGAAGGACCCAGCACCCCATGAAGGAGGAGTCGGGGGCAGAAGAGCAATAAAAAGCATTTTCCCCTTCACAAGGTGCAGGTAGGCATGGCAGGCTTGCTCTGGGCCATGGGGTAGGGGCAGACCCCCAAATGCATTACCTTCCAGAACCTGATTTATCACTGAAGCAGAGCTGCTAGATTCCAACAAGCAATGGGTTTAGAAACAAGAAAAGCCTGTTCATTCCTTCACCCTGGGCCCACAGCACATCCCCATTCCAGAGATGCATCCAGCCCAGAGGACCATAGGGGAACCCCGGATGGGGGACATGGAGAGGCCTGCACCCTGCTGTCAACATGTTTTCCCCACTAGAAACTGAGATACATCTGTCAAAGGGTTTGCTCTGATGTGAGAAGCACTGTAAAGGCATTGCAACCGAGCTGGATCTGGCCGTGAGTTCCCGTTGAAATGAGCACAGCTGCAGGAAATCAGCACGCTCTGGGCCCTGCTTCTTGGGTGCCCGAGATGCCCACGGAGGGGCCCCGTGCATGCCTGGATGGGACAGGATGGTTCAGGCCACCAGCTACAGAGCCCCCACCAAGGCTTCTCTTCCTGAACTCCATGTAGCCCTTCCCTGTGTCTGCCTTTGCAGCCAGACCCGCTGGGTCCCCCATCCATGGGTCCGCACCTTCCCTGTCCTCTTGACATGACATAGCAGGGGTCCCTGCTGTGCAGGAGGTCTCTGAGGACGGGCTCTACCTTGGGCTTCTCTGTGTCTTTGTCTGGACTGATTCTGTGCAGGGCCACCCAGCAGCTCTGGGTGGTCCACGGAGGGTTGAACATCTTGAAAATGGTTACAGTGAGGGGTATTTAGCCTGGTAGCAGGTGGGACAAAGACAAGGGATGAGAGAGAGGGCAGTCACTCCACCCCTGCTCCTCCAACAGGCTCCCTCTCTCCCTTCCCCTTCCTCCTGGAGAGAGAGACTTTGGTCAGTGAGGGTCTCAGGGAACACCCCTACCACTCACCCTCACCCTCACTCACAGATCTCTGCGCCCAGACCTCTCAGATCCAGCCAGGTAGGTTCATTGCTGATTGATCCTTGAACCAGGGATGCTCAGATCAGGTGGGTGTGGCCACAAGTGGCCCAAGCTATAAGGTAAATGGGGGGGTGCAAAGGGGGTTCACACACACTCCCCCCACTTCTATGCACAGCACCCAGGTTGGCTCCAACCCTGAGATGGAAAGCATTTTGAAATGCGATGCTCTGCCAGTTTCCCCCAAGTGCAGGTGGAGAGGAGGAGGCAGCAGAGGGCCCCCCAGGGACCTCACTCACCTGCCGTCAGCCCCCCAGCCCCCTCGTCCCCCGTCCGCCTCGCTGACCCCCTCTCTGCCCCAGGATCCGTGGGGCACATCCTGTGAGGACCTCTCCCCCGCTGTCCCCGAGCCCTCTGCCTCCCTGACTTAGAATGGTAATAGCACAAGCGGGGTTCTTCTCTCTCTTTTAGTCAAAATCAATGACAATGACAGAGTTATAAGGCGAGCCGTGGGGAGGAAGAAGAAAGCGCCTGGTGTCAGAATTGATGCAGCAGGCAGTTAGAGGAACCTATTAGGATTTCAGTTGCCTTAGGGTGTGCTGCTCCGCGCAGAGCGGCCTGATATCAGCGAAGCCCCCTGGCAGGCAGGCAGCCTTCTTCCCCTTCCCCCGCGCACCTGTCATTAATGTGGAAGGCGGAACATCGCAGCTATTAGTCTGGGGGGGCACATGGTGGAGATGTCTCAGTCACACGAGGGGGGACGGGGGAGCGCCGTCGGGAGCCTAAAAATGCAGTCTAGGGGAGGGGAGACAGGGGAGCCCCGAGTTGGGAGCTGGGGTGTTTCTGGGTGTCCTGGGGCCTCCGAGAGGACAGAGTCAGTGCCACACACAGGGGTGATCCTTGCAGGTAGAGGGGAAGCTGGACGGACACAGGTTGAAGCAAGGCTGGCCAGCTGCTGCCAGTGGGAGTCCCTTTGTTTCTCTCCTGTTGTTCTCCCTGGCAGGAAGCCAACACACCAAGCAAGACCGCCCCCAGGACTCACTATGCTCCCTCCCCACCGAGCTGCACTGGCTCCCTGCTCCCCAACAGGGAGGAAGGCAAATGGGGGTGAGGGGGTTATTGGGCCCCCACTGTCTCGGGTCTTGTGGTCTTGACCGTGATGACCCGGGGACCCGGAGGAGGCCTGCCTCGAAGAGCTGGCTGCCATGGTGAGTGAAGTCGAGGATGGAAGCCCCAGCAGCAGCGTGGGGGTGTGGGGAGCGAGGTGAGGGGCCTTAAAGCAAGCACCTGAAAACAGTTTCTTCCCCCCAGACCATCCTGTCTCAGAGCCAAAATCTGTAACTCTGTGTGACTCACCCCGTCAAGGCCCAAACAGGGGCGTCCCTGGCTACCCGGTGACGGGGGCTGCCCCCTTGCCCCCACAAATGTCTGTGGTAGCTCCAGCCCTTGCCTCTGCAGAAACGCAAGGAGAGTGAGCGGAGAAGGCGGGGATGAACTTGGTGTGGGATCACGTGTGGCTAATATTCCCATTAAATAAATACATTTTGCTAATTGGATTACTCAGACAGTATAATATACTACTGGATTTCCAACATGATGCTAATAAATTGTGTGAAGAACTTAATCATGTTAGCATCCCGAAAGCTTGTAAGAGATGAAATTAGAAAATCAGGCAAAGTTGACATCCAGGGCTTTGGTGAGGCTTTCAGACCCGCGAAGCCTCCGTGAGCTTCCCTACGCCGGGCAGCCATGTGCCCCAGGACCTTGCGGGCGGTGAAGGGGTGGCGGAGAAGGGGAGGGGAGCATGGGCACTCATGGGCCCGCAAGTGAGAGTCATCGACCTGTACCAGGGGGGCGGTCCTTGCGAGGGACCCAGGGGATGGAGGCGGCGTAGGGAAGGAAGGAAGATTCCTCGGTGGGCAACGGCCACCCCCTTCATCACCAGAAGTCCGCAGTGAGCGCCGGGCAGGGCCAGGTGGCTGTGGTTCCCGTAAGAGTCCACGCAAATGGTCGACAGGGCCCCGGGGCGTGGCATCCATCTCCCTGCTCACTGCCCATGTTCTTGGCAGACAGTCGCCTCTTCCAGGTGCCTTTTAAGATGTGTGTTTCCACCCACATCTTCCTTCACATGGAGAGACTCAGACTCCAGGCCATGGCAGCCACAGAGCGGTTGTGGGAAGGGCCTGTGGTTTTGAGCCAGGTGGCTGAGACAAGGCCCCTCCTTTGCATCAACCCCCTTACTGGGGGCTCCATAGAGAGAGGCCCCCTATTTCCCTCTCCTCTCCGGAAGCAGGGTGGGTGGTGTTTAATTAACATTGGTAGTAGACATGGCAAGTGAAGGCCAGAATCTAAGTGCTGATGACTTCTACATCGCTGTCTCGGCCCCCGGCCCCCCAAAAGGGGGTGAGGGACAGGAGTTCTGCTGCAGAGACAATAAAACCTACCATCCCACCGAGCAGGCAGAGGTCAAAATAGAAGGCAGACCCTTCAAATGGCACGCACACACATGCACATGCACACACGTGCATTCACGGGCTCGGGAGCACACACACACCTGAAATCAGCCCACAAACAGGGGCATCTCTTCGATGACCGGAACTTCATTAAAATAATAACTGGTTTCTGCAGCAGCTCTTAATGCAAATGTTTCCCTAACTCTCCAGGTTTGAGAGCAACAGTACATACAATTCTAATTTGCATAACAAAATCCGTTAGGAAGGGGGTAAAAAAAAATCTCTTGTTTGATGCTTCCTGGTAATTAGCAAGAACAATTACCACAGCATCCGGAATCTTTAGCCCCGAAGATGCCAGGGCCCCACTTGAGCACATCAGGAGTCGGTTTCAAGAAGTCCAAAGAAGGCCATCGTGAGGGATGCTCACCCCACGCCTGAAACAGGTGCTTCCAAGCTAGGAGCGCACACCCCCTCCCCATGGTGCCCCTATACCCCAGCAGCCTGCTTCCCACCCTTATACCTGCCCACAGTCTCACGCCTATTCTCATACGCCTCCCCCAGGAGCTCACAGACCGAACCATCCATTCACGCCACGAGAGTCAGCGGTGCCCACCGTGGACCAGGCTTTCTGCTTTGTGTCCCGACCCGCAAATGTCTTACACAGTTTATTCAAGACACTCACAGCGCTGACCTTCTGTGTGCCTGAGCTAGCTGGTGAAGATGCATGACAAGACAGGCTCGTCTTCAAGAACGTCACATCCAATGTGCACGGGATACATCCCGGGGACAAAGCCCATGCATGGTTCAAAGGGTCCCTCTCTCTCCTGTGTGGGCAGGTGAGCAGAGGTAAGAAGAGCAGAAATAACAGGATGCAGGCACAGGAGATAAAGTCCCGGCCAGAGACATCTGGGGGACCCTCGGCAGGGCGGTGGCACCGTGTAGGAAGGACACAGCAGGAGGTGGGGCCGAAGAAGCCGGTGGCAGAAGATCAGAGCAGGTCAGAGGCGGAGGGCCAGAAGGAACCAGGAAGGACACCATTGTCCTCTCCGGGTGAGGGGGGCCGGGCAGAGACAGTGGACCAGCTTCTAGACAGGGAATGAGGGATAGGAGGGGAAGGAGGAGAAAAAGTCCAGAGTGACTGTAGGGGTGTGAGGAGGCGTAGGCTGGGGGAGAACCAGAGTGATGGGATGGTTTGATGGGGGGTCCTGGGAAGAAACACCCTCTCCCCTCACTTAACTCGTTCATGTGGGGTGCGGCCTCCTGCACCCCGTGTGTCTATTCAGAGCTATGCCACCGTCTCTGCCAGCTCCCCGAGACACACACACACACACACACACACACACACTGTTCCCACGCATGCTCGGCTCATGCACCCTGCTTCTGGGGAACAGACACCCTGGCGGAAAGGAGTCCTGACCGCAGCCTCAGCACCCCCACCCCGTTCCGATGCTGCACTTTCAAACCTCCCTCCTTCCCGTCCCAAATCCGTTTTCATCTGCAGAACCTGATCTCATCAGGAGCCCAGTGGAAGCGGGGACAACCCGGCATCTTCTTCCCCCATAAGAGCCGCAGAAGGCCACACCCGGACCCCCGTCGTGCTCTTCCAGCCCTCTGCTGGGCAGCTCAGAGCTGTTCCTGCCCACGCGGTTCTGGCAGCGGGCGGGCAGGCTTTGTCCCTGGACTTCAGAGGGCACAGTCTCGATCTGTGCTCCAGTCTGGAAGATGGAGGTCGTGGGGAGCAAATCACATAATTGACTTGCAAAGTGAAGGTTGAACTTGAAGTGTTCCTGGGTGGCCTTTGTGTCCTACGTTGTCTTCTCCCATCTTCGTTCCCTGAAGAAAGGGGAAGAGAGAACCGATGGTGCTTCGGGGTGGGGGGAAGCATGTGGCCCCTCGTGGTGCCCTTCTCAGCACCTAAGGCAAGGCTCTCAGGTGTATGTTGAATGAATGAATGAGTGAATGAATGAACGAACCAAGCAGTCTCCTGCCTCCCCCTGTCCTCCTGGTTATAAGGGGTGGCCAGCACTCTCTCATTTATAAGCATTTCCAGCTCCATCACCACATTCGTGCTGTGTGAGCATTGTGATGCTTTTTCCAGTCTAGAACGAGGACATGGAAAATCCGAGTTTCCTTAGACTTCTTCATGCTTTTGTCTCTCCTTTGAGATCGACGTTCTTGACGTGACCTTCTGATCACGACTTTGTGGAGTGGGAAAGGCTGAGGGGACCACAAAGCCAATCGAATGCCACCCTTGTCCCACCTGCAGTCCGGCCCCGGAAGCGCAGGTGGGCCTGGGTGGCCAGAGAGAATGCTGGCCAGCTCGGCAGAGTCTCTTTGTTTCCACTCATCGAGGCCAGAGGAATCCAGAGGTAAACGGAGAGAAGTCTCCGTGACAATTACAGATACCAGGCAGTGATGCTATTTGCTGCAACCTGGAGGTAAGATAATAATGTGAATAATTTAAGCCCCAGGCTCCAAGTTGGAATCTACAAGTAATAAGAAGGGAAAGGAAGGGGAGGGGAGGGGGGGGAAGGGGAGGCAGGGGTGTCTAGGCAAAGAGACAAGGAGAGGAGAGTGTCCAGCAAAGGTAGCAGTGTGTGTAAAGCTCAGAGGGCAGGGAAAGCTCAAAGAAATGCAGCAGGAGCAGAGTAAGGAACAGGGAGCCTGAGGGAAGTGAAGAGGTGGCAGAGAGAGCTTGCGGGGGCGAAGGCCGACACTCCCCGGAGCCAGCTTCTACCTGCGCACCAAATCCGATTTGTACATCATGGGGAATTTTGTGGACTGGTTGCTAAATCGAGCCATTTTTTAAAAATTCAATTATATAAACTCACAGTTAAAGAAATTTTGTTAAAAAGAATGATCATAAAAACTCGAGACTCCCGCACTTACTAATTATTTCGCTACATTTGATTATTAGCTGTGCTCGAGATAATTTGTATTTCTTGCATCTGTACACTGGAAACATTATATAATGGTGACTACCACACCTTTCTTTCCAGCTCCCTGCTCAATGATGTCATGCTGTTAGTCTGAAATTGGCTGCAATAGGAGGATTTACACCATGGAAATTGGCAAACTCTACAAATCAGGGCTTGATTTATGGGGTGTTGCTGATTGTCTAGACTCGAGAAAGCAGTAGAGAGAATGTTAATCATACAGATTCAACTTTAAATGGGCTTATTGCCATTATGTTGTGAATGTCACAGAACGATTGTCAAATTAGGGTTGAATTGCAACATAGGTCGACCACAGATACAAGAGCTCAGCAAAAATCAGCAAAGGCATTCTGAGTTATCGCTCGGCTACGTGGAATTTGCAATAAGGAATATTGTATATTTTATTATTATTTGTCAATTGGCGCCACACACCATTTATATCGGTAAAACTTAGGATAAACACACACAGATGTACACGCATTTGTTTTTCGGAGAGCCGGTGGTCCCACATTTATCAGCACACCAGAGTCTGAGAGCCACGTCAGGTGGCAGCCTCGTGCTGGACTAAGAGGCTATTCCCCTTCACTGGGACTGGGAGCACCGAGGGAGTTGTAATCACATTAGGTTTTTGGACACTGGTTCGATGTGGACAACGGACAGGAGGCCAGCCGCTAGGGGGGCAGGGATGGCAGGGAGGGGGCTGTGAAAGATGCCCAACGACGCATGTGTGCGGCAGTGGTGACCGCGAGTGGGCAGTGCACAAGAAGGACATGGCCCAGACCCGAAGAACAGAGCCCGCCGCTCGCTCTCACGGCCAAGGTTACGGGCGGCAGCCACCACCCCGTGCTCCCCGAGTCTCGGGGAGCGTGAGCCATCCCCGGGGGATCATGGCTGATCAGACTCACATCGTGAGTTGCCGAGACGGAGGCTTGGCCTTCTTTTGCGGTGTTTCCCATAGCTCCCCACTTAGGGCTCTCCCGGGTCTGGGGTTCCACCCCGTGCAGTGGACCAGGTGTCCAGTCATCCGTCCATGGCCCCAGCCGCTATCACTCAACCCCCGCTTACAGGCGGATGGAGCCCCTTCTGGATTCCTGCGGAGGCCGCGCCGTGAGGGGACCCAGCACCAGACTGGGCGGCTGAGGCTGGAGATGCGCACGCCTCCCTCCCGACCCAGCCTGCCAGGGGGAACCCCGCACCCCGCAGGGCCATCCCGGGGACTCAAAGCTGGGGAGAGCAGCTGCTGATGTTCACAAGAACCTTCTCCGCTCGGCAGCTTTTCGCAGGCTGTGGGGCCTCGTGCCTGTGCCCGCCGGGGCAGCGAGAGGCCGGCGGCCCATTGGGCTGTTGCGTGCAGCCCCCGCATGGTGCCAGGCCACGCTCCTTCATCCCTTTCGGCAGGGAATCCGCGCCCTCGGCCCCTCCGAAGTGCCAGAGACGGATCGCTGATCCGCCGAGGAATCGTGCTCTACAAGGTTAAGCGTGTTTGCCCAAGAAATACGGATAATGGTCTTATCATGTATGACCTTTACTATGTGTGGAACACTGTCCGTGACAAAAATGCCATCTTTTAAATGGTTTTCACACCAGGGTATCCAGCCATTAATCACGGTGCCTGTGAGTGCCCGGGGCGCTGCCTGGGAAATCCGTGGCCCGCATTGCATTCCGGCGGCGGCTGCATGAGGGCCTTCACTTCATTATTCCAGGCACGGCCCCGTGGCGTCCTGGGCCTGATCTCCCCGAGGGCCCCGGGCCCGGAGCCTGCCTCCTCCTCCTCCTCAGCAGCAGCGTCCACGCGGCCCTGATTCGGAGGTCTCTTCGTTACCCCCCCCATCCCCCGTGGAGCTGATAAGTAACTGGTGCTCAGTGCCCCTGCAGAGGCCGTGTGTTTGGTCTCCGCGGTGTCTGTGATGCTTGCCTGGTCCTCCCGCTCCTGCTGGAAGTTGGGGTATTGTTCGGTAGGGGCCGCCTGACGCGGCCCGGCTCCTGCCTCCCCCTGTCTGCCTAATTGGAGGACTGGCAAGCGACAGAATTCAGGATATTCACTTCCACAAAGACATTCTCTGATGTCAGCCGGGAACATCTGCACCGTCCAATTAGGTAGCCACCAACCACACGTGGCTCATGCACGCTCAGAAGAAAACCTCTCCAAACGAGAGGGGCTATAATGGGGAGATGCAAACAGATTTCAAAAGCCCGGTGCAAAAACAAAAGCAAAGTATCTGATCAGCAAGTTTTATGCTGATGACATGCTGAAATGACAATGTTCGGGATGTGTTGGGTTAAAAAGAATGCATTATTAAATTTAATTTCGCCTCTTTCTTTTTACTCGTTGAACGTGGCTACTAGAAAATTTAAAATTCCGGATGTGGCTTGCATTATAATTCCACGAGGCACGCGGTGATAGGCCTGACATACGTCCCAGGCAGAGACCTGGCCTGGGTGTGGGGAAGACAGATGGGGAGCAGAAGAGAAGGCAGGGCCCCTGCGTGGGGACCAGATGCACCCAACCTCGTGGTGGGTGGGCATTGTGCACACACAAACATCCCTTTGGGGGATTGTCTGTGTTTTGCAAGCTTGATGCTCAGACAAGGATGAGTAGAGACACACTCCACTTTATGGATAGATATTCAATGATAACCTTGGGGATAGACAGGCAGAGGTAGCCAGGGCCTCCCTGAGTCCCCCCTTTGGAAGGGAACGAGGATGACCTCAGCAGGGAGCAGACGGTGGGTGCCCACCCCAAACAATCAGGAGTGCCCCCCTGGGTGATGTTCTGATCTCCCCTGCCCTACACATTTTGATGCACACATCTGTCCTGAGCCACTTCTTAAAATGACCAGTTGATGCACATCAAGGAGAGGTATGGCTGAGCCGAGGAACTTCCTGATGCCTTCTGGGTGTTTTCCAGGCCCCCTACAACTAGAACCTAGTTTCCACCACTGTCCGTCCGTAAAAGCACCTGGGTACCTACCGTGGGACCATGGAAGCTTTTCTCCATCAGCATCATCCTGGGTCTGACTCGTGCACGAATGAAGAGTAAGTGCATTCCAGGGTCGAGGGCCGCAGAGTGCACAGGTGCATGGAGGGCCAGGGGAAGCAGCCTGTGGGCTACTATCCCCTCCTTCTGAGGGATTTGCCTGGCAAACCCTGCTTGCTGGACTCTGCTGGGCACTGAGGGTGCAAGATAGGTATGCCACCCCTCCGTAGGCGTATTAACCGGTTGTTCCAAATACATGGGTGAGTGGCAGGAGGCCCATGAGCTACCTGGGGGCATTGAGCCCAACCTGAGGATTTAGAAATGCACATGGAGGAAATGGAGGAGCCGAAGCCTCGGCTGTTTGAAAGGATGAATGACAGGTGCACAAGAAAGTAGAGGGACATTCTGGGCCAGGGCATTATATAAGCAAGTCTCTGAGGCATGTGGCAAAGTTAACTGTGGGGGGTATATGGTGGGGGGCAGAGGTCCCCCGGGCAGTTTGGTTTCAGTGAACTTTAAAGGTCAAGGCAGGGAGTGACAGGAGACAAAGCTGGAAGGGTTGATGGGGGGTGGGACAGTTGCGCAGGGGGACCTTGAACGCCACACCCAGGCATCCAACTTTTCCCTGGAGACAACGGGGCCCCACCGAAGGGCTCTGAGCTGGGGTAGATGAGGTCAGACTCAGATTTTCCATTAACTGTTCTGACAGCCAGGGTTTGGAGTTGAATTAACACCAAAGGGACAAAGTTTGGTGCCTGAACTCGGACACTGGTGTTAGGAATGGAAAAGAGGCAGAGATCCAAGAAATATTTAAAAGATGTAATGGGTCGGGCGCCTGGGTGGCTCAGTTGGTTAAGCGACTGACTGCCTTTGGCTCAGGTCATGATCCTGGAGTCCCGGGATCGAGTCCCACATCGGGCTCCCTGCTCGGCGGGGGGTCTGCTTCTCCTTCTGACCCTCTTCCCTCTTGTGCTCTCTGTCTCTCATTCTCTCTCTCTCAAATAAATAAATAAAATCTTTAAAAAAAATAAAAAAATAAAAGATGTAATGGGTCAAGCTCGATGTCAGATTCAACGTGGGGGTCAAGGGAGACCACCTTGGGGGCACCGTGTGTCTCCTAGCTGTTGGCTCTGATCTCCAGATAAGAGAAAAGCACAGGCAAGCCCCCAGTAAATCCTGGAGGCAGAAATAAGATCCGCCAACGAGGCGTCCTGGGCCAGAGCAGCATTGCAGCCACCCACCGGCCTCCTGCTGACCTCTCGCTGGCTGTCTGGACGGCCCAGGGCACGGGGTGACTCCACAGCAGCAGGTCAAACCCAGCTAAGTACCTAAATAAAGACATGATTGTAGGGATGATTAAATTGAGGCATCTCATTAATTTCATGAGAGGGGTGGGGCCACCAGCCAGCACTTCCCGAAACTCATTGTGTGCCCGGCCCCAAGACACCCCCATGCGACGTCTGGTTGGGTCTAATTTAAGTATGTAAATTTAATGGTTCAGTAAGTAAAATTGCCTTTATTGTTTGGAATGGTTGTGCAATAATTTATGGGCTCGGCTGGTTCATTTGATAGGTCTCTGTGATGGAGTAGGTGATGGCCGTGGAGCAGGTATTTATATAAAGAACTCAGGGAATGTGTGGAGAAAAATTCAGCCCCGCCGTCCCGAACATCATATTCCCAGCCTGTAAGAGTGGACTGGTGGCTAGCTGCCAACAGCCAGGGTGGGTGCAGCCCCGGGCACTTGGGATCAGTGGGCAGGAGCCTGGTCTCCTGGGTTTGAAGATGCATTCAGGGGCACCTGGGTGGCTCAATCAGCTAAGCATCTGCCTTCGACTCAGGTCATGATCCCGGGATCCTGGGGTCCAGCCCCACCTCACGCTCCCTGCTCAGCAGGGAGTCTGCTTCTCCCTTTCTCCCTTTGCCCCTCCCCCTGCTCATGCTCTCGCTTTCTCTCTCTCTCTCTCAAAAAAAAAAAAAAAAAGGCATTCGGTGCAACCTGCACACAGAAGTTGGGGAGAACTGGGAGCACTCTGAACGGACAGGAGTCTAGGCATTCCAGAGTTCCCTCCACCACCTGCTTTCTGACCCAGCCCTACATGCTAGTCCTCCTCCTCCCCCAACACACACTGCACGCCTTGCCTGCTGGGGTAGGGGTGATGGTGAGCGGTGGGGGCAGGCAGTGCCGAGACATGACCCGCAGATGGGCAGAGCAGGGGGCCCGCACCGGGGCAGAGGTCAGCTGGAGCACCAGGAGGAGGGCCCTTAGGGGACCCTTAGGGGACCCAGTTTCTTGGTCTTACTGTGGAAGGTGCCAATGCATAGCGATGAGAAGACAGGTCTAGGAGGCAGGAGCGCCAAGTTTTTCTGCACTTGAGGATTAGGAGGTGGGAAGCCCGCACAGGTAGAAACTTGATCCTCCTTCTGTTTACCCAAAATAATTGCTGAGTATGCCTGAGCGTGTGCCAGCCAATGGCAAGGAGAGGGTGACAAGGGGACGGCAGGCCAACTTGGGCTGCCCATCCATTCCTCAGTAGCCCCTGGCCTCGGCCCTCCTTCCACCTGCCCCGTCCTCTTGGAGAACCCCACCGCCCAAAAGAGCCAGTATTGAACACTTGGTCCAAAGAGAACCACTTGTAACTCTGAAGGAAGGATAGAGTATGAGTGAGGGGGGCTGAGAACCCACAGCCCTCCCCGCACTCAGCTCTGGCTGGCAGCTGCCCACTCCAGAGCTGAACGCCCCTTACTCTTCCAGACGCTGGTGCTCTCCCTCATTGGGTTTCAGTCCACCCCCTCCCCTGTGATTGTACCCATCAGGTTGGAAATAAATAAGCATGGCCACCTCTTAATTTTCCATGGCTGGTGATCCACTTTGGGGATTACCTAAAGCCAATTTTTGCTTCTAGACCAGCATTATCGCACCCAATGCTCCCCCCCCCGCCCCATCTGAAGGGGGGACACTCAAAGGGGAAGTCTGCTCATCTGCGACTCAGCCTGGAAGAAATGCTTTTCGGAGAGGAACTCAAACCTCTGGGAAAGTTGAGTGCTGTCGTCGCGAGATAAACACCCGGATTCTGTATCACGCGCTTTGCTGATCCCTTTTAATAGGATAAGAACACTGTGCTAAAATTAAGCTGCCTCCATATTTGTTTCCAGTTCACTTCTCTCCGCGGGGAGATGGTCCCCCAAAACAGACTGATAATTAGAAACCGCTTCTACCCACGTTAACAGTGACAAGGACTGCTGATGTCCACTGAGGGCTTGCCATGTGCCCAGCACTGAGTCAGTTCAGGAGATGGAAATCCATAAAGACAGAAAGACAGAACCCCAGGTCATGGCGGGGTCCCCAGGGAGGGGACTCTGAGGCCAGGATCAGAGTACAAGACATTTAATCAAGAAGGGAGCAGAGGAAGCACCAATGGGGAGTGGGGAAGGGATGTGGGGACCTGAGGCAGCCAATATAAGTACCTCGTTCATATAGTTATCACTGAGGGCAAATGGAGCTCCAGCCCAGCAGCAGATTCCGGGAGACGGAGTGACCCATCCGGAAGGTTACGAGGTTATCCATCCCTCCATACCCTTGGTTGAGCACTTCTGACCTGCCCCTCTACCTAGAGGGACCCCAACTCTGGCAGTGAGTCCAGGTGCAAGAGCAAACAGAAGTCAATGTCATGGGGCTCTGGGCGGGGCACCAACAGGGTCTGCTACGCCATTTTAAGAGGAAATTACTTGCCAAGGCCACGTACTTTTGGAGAATTCTTCTCCAAAGCCCAACCATCCCCCAGCCCCACCACGCTGACCCTGCCGAAGGATCCCCTGCCTGGCAATGCCCCTGGTGGGCCTGCCTCTGTGGGTTTCCCAAAACACCCAGCTCCCAGGTCAAGAGACATGGCGGCACTCCTGCTAACCATGCCCCTGCTCCATTGCGTGGCACCACAGAATGATGCCACAGCACCAAGGTCGAAGGCCAAGGACATGGCAAGAACTTGATCTTGAAAATACTGTTTTTTCCATTGACACAAAGAGGGCCGACTGAAAGAATCGTCAGTTGACGAGCGTGGGAGAGGACGTGGAGAACTAGAAACTGCTACCTGCTGCTGGGCACGTAAGCAGTGCGGCCACTGGCAAGACCAATCTGGTGGCTCTCAGTGAGCTAGCCACAGAACTACCCGGCAATTCCAGCAAGTCCACTCCTAGAAATATACCCCAAAGAGCAGAAAATAGGTGTTCAGAAAAACCTTGAACACAGATGTTCACAGCAGCACTATTTACAACAACCCCAGATGGAAATGATCCAAAGGTCCGTCCACAAAAGCATGGATGAACAGAGCGTGGTGAATCCATATGCCAGAGTGTTATTTCAGCCACGGAAAGAACGGAGTTCTGGTACATGCTGCCACATGGATGGACCTTGGCTCCGTTATGGGAAGTAAGAAGCCAAACACCAAAGGCCACGTGTTGTATGATCCCATTCACATGAAGGGTCCAGATTGGGAAATCTATGGAAGCAAAAGCACATGGGTGGTTGCAGGGACCAGAGCGAGACAGAATGGGGTTTATCTGCTTATTGTGGGGTTTCCTTTGGGGGGGATGAAAATGTTTGTGGCCAGATAGTGGTAATGGTTGCACCACATTGTGAGTGTACTAAAACACCACTGAATTGTATTTAAAATAGTTAAAATGGCGATTTTGTGTAATGTTTTTTACCACAGTAAAAAAAAAAGAAATAACCACCCACCCCAGAAGAAGGAAGAAGTGATACTGAAATTATAAGCATTTATTGCACATAATTCAAAAGGGGTACTTAAAAAACACGTGAGAAATCATGACTCTTTTTCAGCCCAGAATGGAGCCCGGAGACAAACCCAAACCAATAATAATGAAATAATAAGACCTAACAGCTGTGGGAATAAAATCTTCTCTTTGGCTCACATGTGGATAATCAAGAGTTAACTCTTAATAAAATAATAAAACACAGGAGCAGTGGGAATAAAGATTACATCCGGAGCCAACTGCCAGAGACCATATTCCTAAAATAATGACTCCCCTTTTTATTTCCTTTGTTTTATTGTACAAGATGTAATAGAGCTGGGCCGTTCCCCAACTTCCAGGGGAAGGGAATTGTCAATCGAGACGAAAAATGTCATAATTTAAGCCTGTCCCAGCCTGGCGAGAAGGTCCATATGGTCTTTAAGTGAGGCGCATGCAAGGAGGCTCGTGGAGCCCTGATTTACACTGTCACCGAAGACCTGCTTCCTCCTCGACCTTCAGGGACCACGTGGACCGGACGGTCACGTGGACGCATCCCCGCAAGCCCTAGAAATCCATGGAAGAAAGGAGCAGGGTGCCCGCCCAGCAAACCCTGGGAGGAGAGATTACAGTGAAAGAACACAGAATATAATTGATCTCCCTTTTCCTCCCCTGCTGCTGCCTGAAGCTGGAATCTTTAGAGCAAATAAGGCAGTCTGCAAGTCTGGGGGTCAGTGACATCCGGTTGCGTTATTGTTGCATTGCTGTGGTTTTTTTGTCTTCTATTGGGAAGTTTTGTTGGCGAGGATGCTTACGTGGGACCGGGCATTAAAGGGTCGCGTGTTGTCAAGCTTGCCCTTCCTTGCACCTGTACTCAACCAGAGCTCGAGGATGCACTGCACTCCTTGGGCCAGAAGGCGATGTCATTTCAGCCAGAGGCACCTCAGGTGCGAGCATCCTTGAAGCAGGACATCCCCTGTGCTCCAGCCTCACAGACCGATCTTCCTCGGAGACTCCCCCAGATAACCCAGCACAAGACGGGGAGATTCTCCTCTGCGGGGCTTAAGCTTCTCAGAATGAACAGAAACCAGTCCTGGCTCCTCCTTCTGTTGAGCCCGCCACCCCCCACCCCCCCGCCCCCCCTGTTGTTTTTTTATCTTAAATGTACACCATCTGAACAGCAATGCAAGCACGCAGTTGGGGCAGCAGCCTGTCTTGTCCCCACTCTCTCTGGGTCCACTGGCCCCAGGGAGGCGGCGGAGTTGCTTCTGGGAAATCAGGATACTGGGGAGGCTCCGGGAATTTCTGAGGCCCACGGCAGGAGGTTGAACACAGCGCATGCCCACCACCCACACACTCTCACACACGCACACGCGCTCACGCTCACAGCACTCTCACGCGCTCTCCCTACTCTCGGGAGCCCCCACACACCTCATTGGCATCCAGTCCCATTAACTGATTGCTTCTCCCGCCCTAATATTCTAGGCTGTTCAGCAAACCTCCTTCTTTTGTTTCCACTTCCCCGCTGTCCTTCTGAGAGGGGCCCGTTTTGATTAATATTAACGCTCCGCCTGAACCGCTTTCCCAGCCATTTTAAAGGGCAGTTCCTCTTTTCGGCAGAGCCGTTGATCAATTGGTATAAAGCAAGGACAGGGATCAATACAGAGGGCAGAAGGAGTGGATTTCGGGGTCTTTGGATGGCCAAGATTTGATATCTTTTTTCTCCCCTGAACCTCCCCGTTCTCCTGCCCAGGCTGAGCTTCAAACGGGCAGCTGGAGGGGATTCTAGGATGCGTTGCTCTGTGCCCAAAGCCACCAAATTACCTCTGAAACAATGTGATAATCAGCTGGGCAGGGCAGGGATGGCGGCCTCCAGCACCATCCTGCTAATCCTATTTGGCTGCACCCCCCTCCTCCCCACCCCTCCAGGCCCCTGCTCTGGCATGGGGGGGCAGCCCCCTCGCTTCAGAAGCCAGCCCCTCTGCCCACTAGCTGGCCTGGGCCAGGGCACCCGCCTGGGGTGGCAGCAGCCTGAGCCCCGGAGGTCCCCTCCAGCTCTCCCTCCCCTCCCCCCTCCTTCCCTCTCCCCTCCCTCCGCCCCACCCCTTCTTTCCTCTCCCCAGATCTGCTGTAACTGACATTTTCCATCTGACAGGTTCTGTTTTCCCTGCCTCCAGTTGCCAGGGAAACAAGCAGAGAGGACCGCAGCCAGGGAGCTGTTAGCTGCCTTTTTAAGGGGCCCTGGACATAAACAGCACTTTCCATAATGGGAGCCGGGCACAGAGGTTTAAAAAAACAAAACAATACAGAAGAGGAGGCTAAAGTGGAAAAAAAGTCAGGGGAAGGGCCCCCCACCGGGTTAATGGGAGAGTGAAGGATGGAAGACAGACCCCAGGCAGCCTTACACTCCTCTGGACAAAACCAGCCACCTTCCTGAAAGGTCTGATTCTCTCCTTGATGTGCAGAGAAGCAGACACCTGGCCCCCAGCCCTGACGGCTTCTCTAAGACCAGGAACCGACTTGGGACTGTGGCTCCATTGAGCTGGGGGGGCGGTGGGGGAGAACCTGTTAGGATTGAAACCCTCCGGTTTGAAAAGATGCTCTTCCTTAAGTGATGGGGGCCATGCAGACTTATCTTTGGAGAAAGGCGAAGGGTTCTTGTTTCTCAGAGCACACTTGCTCCCTAGATAAAGGGGGGGTAGAGGTGCAGGAATTTGGGGGTGAAGTGGCTGAAGTGCAAGGTGGCAGAGGGGAGGGTGCCCCCTCTTTCAGGAAGCCGGCTGGGATTGGACACAGAGATCTCTGCCATTCATCCATGAATCTTCTGGAAGCAGCCACTTCCGCATCCCTCTTGTTTGTACACACACGCATGCATGCTTGAGCATGCATGAGCCTAAACACATTGGTTCCTGCAAGTGGGTCTAAGTGGACCCAGCCCTCGGCAAGCTTGGGGAGCAGACTGTTTATTTGTGGGCCCTCAAAGCAGCACTGGCTTGTTTCCCTTCAATGCCTCTTTCCCTCCACCCTCACCTTGACCCTGGCCCAAACGGTGTATCAGCAACCTGTCAACTTTGGATTCTGCATTGTGAGCGTTTTTCACCCCCTCTCCCATCTCCACCCCTCCTGCTTCTACCATTTTCCCTGAGTTATGACGACTGTCCCCGTTGGTGCCTGCCCCACCACCATCCCTCCGTTCTCCCCATCCACCAGGCTGCTGCCAGCAATGGGATCTCTCCTTACACACACCTGTCCCCCCACCCCCGGGCCCCCAGGGATTTCTGCTTGAGAGCACCCGATGCAAAATCCTTAGCCTGATGCTGATCACACTTCACCTCCTGACCTTGACTCAGCTTTCCAGATCCTTCTCCCACCTGCCCCCTGTCCCCTCACCCTATCACACCTCCATCCCTCAGCCTGGAAGTTTCCTTAACCCTGCTCAGTTTAGCAACACCCACCCGTGAACTGCCACCACCTCCAGCTGGAGCCTCACCTGCCCTCCCTGGGCAAATCTGTCCCCCCCACTCCAGGTTACCCTCACCTCTTCTGTTGGGCGCCTCATCTGAGGTTTGGTCGCAGGGCTGAGAATTGGCCTACACCCAGCACAGCCCACTTGTGGACAGCAGGTGCTCATACGTGTCGTTTCTTTGTCCTCATGGGGGGCCCCGGGAGGGCAAAGACGCATCTCCTTGAGAGGCCCCATGGCAATGCGCTGAGCAGCAGCTGCACATGGCGTGCCCGTCCACGTGCAGGACGGCATCCTTGCGTGATGAAAGAATGTCGCGTTGAGAGGTGAGCCTCCTCAAAACAGTTTTGCCGAATATCATCATGACGGAATGTCAGAAACATCTTACAGGGTTCCAAATGGATTCAACTTAAATAACAAGTATAAAGAGGAAAATAGCCCGTGGTCCACAATCCCACAGCCCCGAAACCCCTTTTTGATATTTTTTCAAAAGGAATAATTCCCTTTAAAAAGCCAATGCAGAGCACCTGTTGAGGAATGGTCGGTCTCCCGAAGTGAGGGAAATGGGCTGGGAGTGCTTGGGACGTGGCCCGGAGGCAGGCGAGTGGCTGAAAGCGCAAGCACCACGAGAAGGGGCACCCAAGGCCCTGGCCCGAGGGAGGAGTGTCCCCAGAAGCCAAGCTGGTGCGGGGGGTGGAAGGAGACAGCAGGCGGGAAGATCGGGGCGCTCAGGAGTCTGCGTCTGGGAGCCAGGGAGGTGCTAACTGCATGGCCAGAGTTGAGAAACTCTCACTTGATCAAATCAAAGCCGGCTGAAAAGAGGCAAGCGGGCGAGCGTGAGAGGTTGTGTGCAGAGAGGCAGGGAAGGGAGGAGGCCAAGATGGAGACACTCGTGTTGGGCAGAGGGCTCACGAGTGCTTTGACTTTCTCAAGAATGTACTCAATGCTGTTATGCTATTTATATATATATATTTTAAACTCGGGCAATGGCAAGAGAGCCGTCGTGAGATCGGGTTCAGGAGGCGGAGAGGCCTGACCCAGGTCCGGGACAGGTGCGCTGACGTGGATACGGATGCCAGACAGAGGCCAGCGGCTTTGTCGACCACCAGGACAAGGCAGCTGGCGGGGTGCCAGGGAAGGCGGCTCTGGAACAGCCTGGACTCCACACTCCCCGCCCGCCTGGCCATGGTGTGGATTGGGTTGGAGGAGGCCAATCAGGATGACCAGCCATCAACTCCTGCCTCGTCATCTCATGGGGATCCAGGTCAGGCCCGGCCGAGTGATGGGTAATGGGGACTTCTCCTGCAATGCTCAATACTGTTGGATAATAGAGTGAATGAATTCTGAATCCGTGGTTTTGGGGCAACCGGGAGAGTCTCTGCGGCCACAGTCAGCCTCTCCTGGTGGTCTGCTCCTTGGGCAAGGGCTGTGGGGTCTGACTCGGATCTGGAGCACCCTCCGGGCCCGGACGCTGCTGCTGTCTGTGACGGGCATCCCAGCACAAGGGCCGTGTGTGTGCTGGGGGCCCAGGGTTGTCCTGCGGGCTTCCCGAGAGTACGAGGCATCCGGAGAGGGGTGAATCAGCCCGAGCCGATGACGCGGGACATACAAGGGCCCACCTCTCTGCATGGTTCCGGCCCCCAGAAACCTCCTGCTTTCTTTCCAGGAGCAAAGGGAGCTGATCTGCTATGAATGACAAGTTCATCCCAGGAAGCTGGGCCCATCCAGGAGTCTAGGCGGTCAAATCCCCAGGGGAAAGAATTTACCAGGCACTCACCTGCATCACCTTCTTTAATTTACTAGAGAGCCTTCCCGCCTTTTAGTTGACTTTGTCCTCTCGGCAATCCTATAAGCTAAGCGGGGAAGGCCTGCCTTCACCCTTCCTTTATGTGGGTCATGCTCTGTCCATCCATGACATGGATTGTCAAATGACACTACAGAGAAACTGAGGCCCAAAGATGTTAGAGCAACTGTCCAAGGGGCCACAGTCAGGGCAGACCCAAAAAGGGTGCTTTGTGACTTCTAAGCTGGGACTCTTCTTGGACAATACCACCTCTGGAAGTGTCTTTAAGGATTGTCATGGCAAAGGCGACAACGTGGATGCTGATGGCGTGTCGCCCATCCACGCTTTATACATTTACAATGTGTGATAAGGTTGGAGGGGGATCAGGACCCAACTGAGGACAATCCTGGTAGCCCAGGTCAGAAGTTTCAGCTCTTCCCAAGAGTGGTAGGGACCCAGCATCTCTCCAGCACGGGGTGGTCACGAAGAAGAAGCCTGTCATTGGAGTGGGGGGGCTCCCAGGAGATCATGAGGCTTGCTCAGGGGGCGGAGGACTCAACAGGAAGGAATCCACACCCTTTGACCTTTCCAGGTGGTAGAGGCACGCCCTGAGCCAGGCCTATGTCCACAATTCCCAGGGCTCCAGGTGGTGACAACTGCCCACCAGGACAGGCAGCTCCGCTTTGCTGTCCCGGGAAAGTCCTAGGGGGCCTCCATCCCCAGGCCTCCTCCATCCTCCCAGTGTCGCCATCTCCCTGGGATGCCTCCATCTGTGGGGTGTCATCTGTGGGGTGCCTCCGTCCCCGGTGTGCCTCCATCCTTGGGCGGCCTCCATCCCTGGAGCACCACCAGACCTTCTTTCTCTTTTCTTTCCTGGATCAAAGAACACGGGCTGGCTGGCTCCAGCCCTGTGTGTTGGATCCAAATTAATTGCCTTTGTTACGTTAATGGTGCAAGTGTCCCCTCCAATTCTTTTTCACACAGCAGATTCCTATGTGTTGCTAAAAATACAAACCCATGACTCACAGCTTCTGAAGACAGAAAGGAGAGAGAACTCCGCATGGCCTTTCTGCTCTCTGGAGTCAGGCCAGGGTACGAGCACAGGCTGAGAGCTTGAGAGCGAGCGCGGAGCTTGCACCCAGCTGCACAAGGGCAGAGAGAGGGGGTCCCAGACGAGACCCGCGGTTCTGAGCTGGCAGCCACATCTTCAGGGCGTGACACCACAGTTGGTAAGAAACCTTCTGCACCATGTCTTCGAGCCCTTCTGTTCCTTGGGGTATTATCTTGTGAGAGGTAGAGATCTCGGTTCTTGTTGACCGTCTTTTGTATTCTGCCACCTCCAGCTCACACCAGCCTTTTGGAGGCAGTGAGAGCGTCCCCCGTCAGCCCAGATGTGCCCGCTGACCCTGAACCCTCCACAGCCTTGCACCAGTGGGGAGCAGGCTGCTGGATAGATCCATAGGGCCCCAGCCTCAGCCCAGATGAGCAAGATAGACCCATTCCGACCCCTCCTCTTCAGACGCCCCAGGGTTCCTCTAGCCCAGCAGCTTGCCCTGGGAGTGCCCAGGGAGGACCTTAAGCAGTCCTCCTCGCTCCGTGAGGCTGGCCTTCGCTTGCTTCCAGGACAGACCCTGGGGCCAAGAAGCAATCTCTTGTAGAAATGGGACTTTGGAATCGGAGACCGGTTAGGCCACCTCGGCTTCCTCCTCAGCCAAACGGGGGCAGTAGCAGATGCCCCTGAGGCTGATGTGGGATGAAGAAGCATGAGCATACAAGACCGCCAGCCCAAAGCCTGGCCCCAGAGAGGGGCTCGGAACGTGTCGTCGCAGATTAACACGCACTGTTAGTTACTGTGTCCATGCCCCCACTCTGCTCTCCCAAACGTGGGACCGCGCTCACCCCTTCCCCACCCCACATCTGGGCCTTTGGCCCTTCTCCTTCCTGGGCCCCTCTGTCTCTGAGTCATGGACGGTTGGCCGAGAAGCAAACACTGTTAAGTCCTCACCCCTGGGAAGCAGCAGCCGAGGAAAAGAAAGCCTTCAAGAGAATTTTCTTGGCAGCCAAGGCCCTCCGATGAATCAGGATTCTTTCCAATTCCTGACTTATTCCAGGTGACCTGCCGGGTCATCTCTCGCTCCCCTCCAGGTGCAGACCCGGTCAGAGTGGGCCTGCGGAGGACACGGGAGAAAGGAGAGGGATGGGTGCTCAGAAATAAGGTGCTGATAGGTCCCTGTCCAGCTCCCAAGGAGACCTGTCCTGCTGTGGCCAGAACCGAGAGACTGGACATTCCTTCCCGTACATGAAACCCCCCCTGCAGAGACTGCCACCTCCTTCTCCCTGACGCATCCCTGCCCCCAACACTCAGCCTCCCTGAAAATCACCCACCCCGCTGTGGTCACTGTGAAGCAAGGGTCAGGGAAAGGGATTTGGGGTGGGAGGGGCCCTAAAACAAAAATGTGACCCAAGATGGCTGGCCACTTGCCCACCTTGGGCCAGTGCCTCCCTGCCCAGCGCCCTGGGACCCTCCAGCCCTGAACGGCCAGAATGAGAGTGTCCGTCACCCGGTCAGAGCCAGCTGCCAGGACTACACCCACGCCTGCCCCCTCTTTGTTCTCCTCTGCGTTCAGTAACTGCAGAGAGCAGGGCAGCCAGGATGCCCAGTCCCCGGGACTCTCAGTCATGGCAGGGAGCTAACGACCCACTGCTCCACCATGCCTCCAGTGCACTGGAAAATGCTGGAAGGTGGCTGTTAGCAGCGAACCACATGAAACAGTGAACCGATCCAACTAGAAATCTGGTCGAGTATGCGCGGTTCCCCCCAGCGCCGCCACACATGCACCCCGTTTGTGAGCGCTGGGCACCCTTGATCCATAGGCAGCTAATTATACTGCAGCCAAGCCCTGTGGTGGGAAGGGGAGCGGAAAGTGGCAAGAAAAGCCCGTAATTAAACCTTTGAGTGCAAAAGGTTCTTTCCATGTTGGAGACTGATTGAACCAAAAAGAGGTGGGTCCTACCAGAAGGTTAATTCCCAAATTGGCTGCCCCTGGTTTAACTCGGCATTAAGTGGGACTTTTTTTTTTTTTTTATTAAGATGGTGGACCGTTAGAATTTTATTATTTTTTTAAAGATTTTATTTATTTATTTGACCGAGAGAGATACAGCAAGAGAGGGAACACAAGCAGGGGGAGTGGGAGAGGGAGAAGCAGGCTTCCCGCCGAGCAGGGAGCCTGATGTGGGACTCGATCCCAGGACCCCGGGATCATGACCTGAGCCAAAGGCAGATGCTTAACGACTGAGCCACCCAGGTGCCCCTAGAATTTTATTTTTATTATACCGTCTGCCAAAACAGGCTCCCTCTTCTTGCCCTTCTGGGTCAGATCGTTGTAATAATGGCCCCGACTTGCACGAGCCTGCCTGCAGCTGCACTCTCCAGTACCCCCTCCGTGGCCCCTTCCGTGGCCCATTCTGAGCACAGCCACGTGACTGGCTGGGCCAATGAGAAAAGCGCAAGCTGAGGAAGGGCGTGCGCTCTTGGGAACCCTGAGACCCGGGGGAGGAAGCCCAGGCTCACCTCCTGGAGGCTGGGAGGCGGCGTGGGCCGTCTTAGCCTGGATCCTAAGACCAGCCAGTCCGCCACCTGCCAGAATGGGAGTGAGGCCATCCTGGAGCCCCCAGCCCCGGCCCAGCCACCCTGCAGATCAGCCAAACCTGCCCAGAAAAGACCTGCCCCGCGAATCCACAGAAAACCAAGAAATAACAAATGCAGTTTTAAGTCACCCGACTTGGGGGTCATTTATTCTGGGTGCATTCTCCATCCTCTAGCCCACCACGCGCTGCCGAAGAACAAAGACTCCGTGTTATGTAAATGTGTGTTTCCATGCCTGCAACAGCGCGCTGTAGAGAAGACCCTGGATAAAATGGTTTGCATGGAACGCGCACATGCACACGCATGCTCACGCATGCTCACACGCATGCACGTGCTCACATGCATGCACGTGCACACACACATGCACAGACACACACTTCTCCCACATCACCTACCTTCTCAATGAACTGTAGACACATGCATGTCAAGCATCCCTTCTGGAGATTTCCTGTGGAAAATGTTCACTGTACCTACAGCACCTGGCAGCCCCAGTAAGGGGTGTGGGCACCCTGCATCCTCTGTCCTTAGAGGGCATCACTCTAAATGCCGACCAGGACGCACCCCCACCCCAGCAGGTGCTTTAGCAGCAGAGGTGAAGGACTCTCACCACTGTCCTGACTAGCTGGGCCATGACACCTGCAAGAGGGTCCCTGGAGGTGGTGATGGAGGGCTCACAGGGCAACAGAGACCAGGCCACCCCTCGATACCCCTTCCAGGAGCGGAATTTATGGGGTCCCAGGTCATCTGCAGGGACTGCCCCCCAACTGTTTTGCCCTACTTTGGTGTGCCTGGAGTTTCTCACTGCAGTCCGCTTCTTCTACAATCCGTGTTGTAGTCTGAGCCCGAGAAACAGCAGCTCTCCCTCCCCTCCCCCTGTATTGATGGGGCTCCTAACTCCCACGCCTCTGCATAAAACACTTTTAAGAGCATCGCAGAGCATACAGGGTCCGATGTCAGGTTTTCTGTCCAAAGCAACGTCCAGAGCTGTGTGGAACAGAGAGGGCTGCTGGGACAGAGGCTTCGCCCAGGCTGTGTCTGACCTCCAGCCCCTCAGTCTCCAGGCCTGGGGTTGGCCTCCTCCCGCCCCCGGGAGCACCTGCGACCCAGAATCACCCCCCTTCTCTCTCAGCCCCAAAGGCCCGACCTAATTCCGTGAGAAATGCTCAGAAACCACGGAGCCTAATAAAGTGCTGCCCGTGGGAATAGTCACAGACCATTTCAGGAGCCCATGCACTTCCTACGAGGACAGTGTCTCATTTCAGGACATTCATTCATCCTGGAGGGGCACATTCATACTTTACACCAGGCAACCACTTACTGTATCGCATTTTAAATTGATACTTAAAATCTTGTTTACAACAGCATTGAATGGAGTCTAATAGATGAAATATAAAATCATTCCTATTTTTTAAAAAATCTTCCCTTATATTAAATCACACATAATAAATGTCTATCAAGGGACTCCCTTAATTAGTTACGATGTGTCCATATGATGGAAAACTATATAACCTTTAAAAGTAATGAGATACTTCTTGAACACAGAAAGACATTGGTAATATATTTCTGAATGAAAAGAGCAAATTGGAGAACAGTATATCCAGTATGATCCTATTTTTGAATACATATATATATTAGCATTTGCATAAAATGCTATAAACTAGAATAGGTCCTGTTATTCATAGTTATTATCAAGGCACATAGGATTACCAAACCTTCCACTTTTTACTTTATACATTTCTGTTGTCTGAAACTTTTTTATAAATAAGTGTGCATTCCTTTTACAATCAGAAAAAATAAAGATTAAAAATAAAAATAATGACAAAAAATAAAAATAACGTATCATGCAAACATAAGGACCTACTCAGGTTTATGTGATAGACTCCATGAGGCTTAGTATTTGTAACAAAATAAAAAAAGTCAGCTGGGTGGATGGTGACCACTTCCTAAACCTCCAGGAAATCCAGTGCAGCTCTAAAATCAGGAGTAGAGGGGCGCCTGGGTGGCTCAGTTGGTTAAGCAACTGCCTTCGGCTCAGGTCATGATCCTGGAGTCCCTGGATCGAGTCCCGCATCGGGCTCCCTGCTCAGCAGGGAGCCTGCTTCTCCCTCTGACCCTTTCCCCTCTCATGTGCTCTCGCTCTCTCTCTCATTCTCTCTCTCTCAAATAAATAAATAAAATCTTTAAAATAAAATAAAATAAAATAAAATCAGGAGTAGATCCTCTCTGGAAATGTAATCTTATAAAGGAGACATTGAAGGCTCTGGTACCATTCGTGGAAAATGAATGTTTCTAAGAGCCACCTGGCCACGAGGGACCCCAGGATGTGTGAGAGTGTGCTGTGGCAATAACCCCAAAACATTAGCGACTTAGAACTGCAAAGGTTTAGGGACGCCTGGGTGGCTCAGTCGGTTGGGCGTCTGTCTGCCTTCGGCTCGGGTCATGATCCCAGAGTCCTGGGATCGAGTCCCACATCCAGCTCCTTGCTCAGAGGGGAGCCTGCTTCTCCCTCTCCCTCTGCTGCTCCCCCCCCCCCGCTTGTGCTCTCTTTCTCGCAAATAAATAAATAAAATCTTAAAAAAAAAAAAAAAAGAACTGCAAAGGTTTAGGGGACAGGCTAGCTTATAGATGACCAGTTCTCCCACTGAGAACGACTGGTGAGAAGCTTAACCTTTTTTTTTAATGTTAAGACATCAGAGAGTGATCAAGACAGTGGAGCTTGAATAGACAAGCCACATCCCGAGAGAGAGAGGTGACCATGACATCCTATACTGCTTTCCCTCCTGATCCATTAGTCAGTTCCCTGGCAGCATGGACAGAGAGACCCAGGCCAGCAGAAATAACCCCTAAGAGACAGAGGAAGCAAGCAGAGCGTCAGCCATCCCATGAGGCTGGGTGACAAAAACTGGAATTCAGGGCTATTTAGGAAGCCAGGGCTTGAGGGATCAAGATTCCGGAGAGAAAAGAAGCAGCACAGAGAAGTACCGCGGACATTCTGGGTCACTTTCGCTCTCTGGGCGTGGAGGGGTCCCCCTGTGGCACAGGCCAAGGGGAGCAGGGAGAGGGTGGAGCAGAAGCAGAACCTAAGGAGGTAACGGAGAATTTTCAAAGCTGACAAAAGACATCAAGACACAGGAGCAAGAAGCACTAAGAATCCCAAGCACCACAAATATAAGCACACACACGCACCCCCGCACATGTGCACACTCCCTGGTATATCATAACAAACCTATTGCAACCCAAAGACAAAAATATCAAAATATCCAAAAAACCTGGCAGGGTCGGGGTGGGCGGGGGGAGATATATTCCCTTCAAAGGAGCAGCAGTGGGCTGAACTTTCCATATTTCCATGGAAAGGAGTGACACCTCTAACACCCTGAAGGAAAACAATGAACAAGCAGGAACTGAATAAGAAAGAAAAGTATCCTTGGAAAGCAACAGACTCAACAGAAAGGCACACAATGGTTCACCAGGAGACACATGCAAGAAGGTGCACAGTAATGTGAACCACCACTAACATTGGAAACCAGAAACGACCCAGATGAACATCCACCAGCGATGCAAGAGATGAACGCGTCGTGGCATGTTTACAAAATAGAGCACAACGCAGCAAGGAGAATGAATCACAACTATGTGTAGGAACTGGAAGAATCTTTCCAACACTGAATGAAGAAGCCAGAAACAAAATAGCACAGGCTGTACACGTCCATTTATGTAAAGTTTAAAAAAAAAAAAATAGCAAGCCTAATCTGTGGTGTTAGAAATCAGGGCAGCACTTACATTTAGGGCGGTAGTAATGGGGGAAATAAGGGGGCTGCCTTCTGGGGAACTGGTAACATTCTGTTTCTTGACTTGGGTTCAAGTTACACAGATAGGAAGACTTGGTAAAATGTATCAAGCTCTGCATTTATAACGTGTATCGTTTTCTGCCTGCTCATTGTGTATATATGTTAGGCTTTCATAACATAAATGATCAACAGGGGTTGTGCTCAAATCCTGATCTCGGGTGGCGGGATCCAGCACCCCCCCTCCCCTCAGGCTCTGCGCTCAGCAAGGAGTCTGCTTAAGATTCACTCCCTCTCCTTCTATCCCCCCCTGTCCACCTCCCTCTCTAAAAAAAAAAAAGAAAGAAAGAAAAGAAAAAGAAATGATTTACATATAAAACAAAAGCTAAAATGCAATTTTTACAAGACAAATCCTAGAGTAAAAGCAAATTTTAGTGCCAAATACACAGTAGGTTGTGAATAATTTTTTAAAGCGTCAGGAACTCTCAGATGCAAGGTTACAGATTCCTGACTTTTCTGGCTTTTCTCTAAACAACGACTCTTACATCTTCATGTAATATACCTAAATGTTTTTCTAATGACAAAAAGGAATACATAATTATTACAGCAAATTTAGGTACGGGCCCTGTTGGCCTCTGGAGAGACCCCACGCCTGCCTCCCTCTGCCCTCCCTGATGCACAAACACCCACACACATTCTCTCTCTCTCTCTCTCTCTTTCAAACAGACATGACGGTCTTATCCCTCCTGCGCCATAGACTTGGGAGCTTTGCCCAGATCAGAGGACAAGCTATGCAAAGCAAGGGCTTGATTCTTCTTCGTGCAGTGAGCACTTTTACTGGGGCCCAGGCCTCTGCGGGCGATGGAGAGAGAGCGAGGCACTGATCACATCTCACCAGGAAGCTCATTAGAAGCAGCCAGGAACCTCCCACTCCTGGGAGCAGCCTCTCCCCTGCCCACCTCCGCCGCAGGGGAGCGTCCCTGGAATTCCCCGTTTGGAGGAGGGAGGTTAAGGGAAGGTCACCTCTCTCGCTCCCTCTCTGTCTCTCTCTGTCCCCCCACCCCCTGCCCCCGCCCCTCCTGATGGGGTAAGGAGCGCGTCTGCGCGCAGGGGAGTTGGGGGTCGCACCTGCCTGGCATCCTGCCACACCTCTGGCCTCTCTGTGCTACCAGTCACTTATCCCATGCCAGCCTCAGTTCCCACATCTGTAAAATGGGATTTTTACATCATAAACCTTCAAAGGTCACTTTCAGAGAATCCCATGACAGCGCTCAGGAAAGCAGTCTGCAAATTGTCACCGTATGCGTTGTAAAATATGACGTTTTGAAAAACATGGTTGCTGTTCATGGAGAGAGAGACGGATGACAGATCCTGGGACCCGTGAGTGTAGCTCAGGAGGTGTTCCAGCATGAAGTGACCTCTGTGGCCTGAGGAACAGGACAGGACAGTGAGAGGCAGGCCCCGGAGGCAGGGCAGTGGCATCTTGGGGAGTGGATGGCCGGCAGGCGTGCCCCTTCCCGCCTTCCCCCCCCCCCCCCAGGAGCTCTGCAGGGCCCAGCAGAGCCAGAGCCGGCCCCTCTCCTCCTGCCTCCCCTCCAAACGGTTTCCAGGAAGGGATCTGTTGCCATGGGAACACATGTCCAATTATTCTACTCGCAGAAAATCACTTATCAGCCAACTTGGTTGGAACATATCCCTTCTGCAGAGCAAAAACCACCTCTTGGGTTTTTACCTCCGTCATAACCAGAGCTTTGAGTGAAGAAACGGAGAAGCAGGCCGGGAGACTCAGGCTGCGAGAGGGGGTCTTCGGGGTGGAGATGGCAGAGGGTGAGGGAGAGAAGCAAGCCTGTCAACAAACCACAGGGGGCTCCCTCACATCTGTGGATCCAAAGGCCAGTTGGAGCCCCTGAAGGGACTAAGGCAGAGCAGGGCGGGGAAGGACAGAGGAGCTTCCATTCTGCTGAGCCCACACTGAGCCAGGCTCTGCTAGATACTGGTCATGCAGAGATGTGTCCTACACCTCTTTGTACCTTCGATGGGGGGGGGGGGCTCCTGCCAGAGGGGTGGAGTGAGCAGATCAAAATAACAGTAAGTGATAAGGACAACAATAGGATATATTCAGGGTAGTAAGAAGTAACCCAAGGGAGGAGAGAGAATGAGAGAAGGTAACTCAGAAGCTGGGTTTTGATGTACGAATAGGAGCTTGCCAAACACACAAGGGATGAAGGTGGGTGCTCTGGGCAGAGGAGACCATGTTTAAGGGGGGGGGGGTCATGGATCTGAGAACAACAGGTTCTTGAGCACTGTCCAGTGTAAAAACCCAGTGAGGAAAGGAGGGAGCTTATGAGACTAGAAGGCACAAATGCCCTGTAAGGAGTGTGGTCTTCGGCCTATGTGCAGTGGGAAGAGCTCAGTCACATTGGCACTTGGCAGATGCAGGCAGGATGGAAAGCCAGCACATCTGGGACCCCCCGCCCAGGAAATGGACTTCCACACGCCACCCCTGGGGAATTCCTCACCCCCCAGACCAGCTGGGATCAATTCTCTCTGCATCTCCCTCCTCCCAGGACAAGGACCGTACTGCTTACCTCTTGGAGCCTTGTATCACTGGCATCTGCTGGGGATGAGCCCCTGGTCTTCTAGCTGCAGGATTTCCAGAGTCTCAGATGCACCTCACACATCCTACCCCAATTTCCCAGATCATGCAATGGGCCCCTGGAGAGGCATCCTGGCAGCGAGGAAAATCTTGAACTTTGGGATGGACCTGTATTTGAAAACCACCTCTTGCAGCTAAATGATGTTGGACAAGCCTACCTCCTGGGACAGAGATTTCCCGTCTATTCTGTAGAGAAAATGACCTACACTGCCCCCTCCCCTGGGACTGCCAGGAAGAGACCCCATAGATACACAAGGAAGTAGGGAATGGTTGGGTTTCAATGTCAAAATAGTGGGAAATTCAAATTCTGGAGGTGGGGCAGACATCGGAAGCAGGACTGGAGCGGGAATCCAGACCAATGCCTCTGGACAGACATGTGGACAGACACGCCTGACCCCAGGTGCACACGCTTCTGCTTCACCTGTTGCCTCGGCCACGACCTTGCCCTGTCCTTGACACGAGACATCTGTGGCCTGAAGATCAGCGGCCCAGCATGGAGCCAGGGCCAGCAGCAGCCCCCGAAGAGAACTAAGTGCCCCCTTGACCCCAGAAACAAAATGATGCGAATCCTACGGGCATGAGACCCTCATCAGACCCGAGCAGCACAGCGGGACCGAGGCTCACGGCACACAAGTCCCAGGGTTTGCTTACAGATCACCCTGTTTTAATAAAGCGAGGGAAAAATTTTCACAAGGGAAAACCATCACTCATGCTCGTGTTTGTTTTTCGGGGTAAAGCTCTCAGCTCTGCAGAGCCGTCCCAGCTTCCTCGTGATTTTACCAAAAAGGAGGGCTGTTTGGTCCCCTGGGAAATACACGCCGGGCATCATTTTACTGGGTATCTATTCTGTTCCAACGAGAATGAACCTCTTCCTTTCTAAAACAATACAAAGGTGGGTAATTAGAGTGTAGTCATTAATGGATAATTTTAGAGGGGGTGAGCAGAGTTCATAACATCATTCTGAATGTATTTGCATTTAACTGAACTCCTTTTTTCTCTCTTCTGTGATTTTTTTGTTGTAACTGTAATTAATTTAATTGAGATTTTCCCTAATGAAAACAAAGAACAATGTCTGTGGGAGAATCAGCTTCTGGCGAGGCTGTGGGTGCGGTGGTGCCCCCTTTCCCGAGTCAGCGCCCAGGTCCCCGGGGATCCTCAGCCTCCGGGAGCTTCTGCCCTCCGTCTGGCAGCAGAAGCAGGCAGGTGGCTGTGTGCACGCACGTGTGTGTGTGTGTGTGTGTGTATCTGTTCATTTATTCCCCCGATCCAGAAGAATAGGGTGGTGCACAGGAAAAATGGGATCTATGAGCCAAGAGCTCTGGATTTTTATTCTGATTCTCTACCCTTAACCAGGGGGGCGACTTTGGGCACCTTCCCCTCTCTGTGCCTCTGTTTCCCCACTGTACAATGCGAGTATCTCTCAAGGACTCATCTCAGTTGGGCAATGAATGTCCTGCCAGGCTCTCAGTGACTCTGTCAGGGCTGTGATGTGCATCCAATGCGTCACAAGGGGGAGCACGTCCTGTGTCCCCAGCCTCTAAAAGCCACTTTCCAGAAGCTTCCACCATACATGGCACACAAAGAGGAGGATACTGGCAGGTCCTGCCCTCTGGGGACTTAACATCAGGACTTGAGGGAGCAGCAGAGGGGCACCCAGTGGGTGACAGAAGGAAGAGGGACACCCCCCACCCCACGACCTGTGTATCCAGGAGCTCTGGGTCCTCAGACTGCTCGGACAAAAGCCTGTCCCCTGGTGAGCCCCCTCTCCAGGAGGCTCTACACACCTTGGTCACTTACCTCTGACTCGGCAGTTCTCGCCTCCTGCATTCCCAACCACTGTCTCCATGTGGCTGAATCTGCTTCCCTTGGGGCCCCATCCCTGGGTTTCTGCCCCCAACCCCAAGCTACTCATGGCCCCTGATTCTTGGAAGCATCTTCATTTGATGGATTTTATCCTGAGCTTTCCCTGCCACTAACTGGCCCGCTCAGGTCTGTTCCTCTGGCAAACATGCGACTGTGGGGTACGCAAAGAGGGGTCCATTCAGACCTGCCCGGGTGCCTCCAGTGCAGAGGTGTTCCCGCCTCCCAGGACTTCCCATGTGAGATATTTAAATGGTTCTTGCCAAGGGGAGTTGAGAGGTATGCAGTAAGTGCTCAAGCAGCTCAGAAGGAAACCAGTGGTCTGTGGGAGAGGGAGCGCCAAGCTGGGTCCCAGGGACGTGGTCAGAGAGCAGTGAGCTGTAGGATATACATTACGTATCCACCACCCTTGGATTTAGGGTCCTGGATGTGCCAGAAGAAGCGAGTAGGGTATGAGGTGCCTACTCAAAAGAAATGTTTCCTTCCCAATACAACGGAAGGCTGTCCCTGTTAGCCCAGCTCCCTGCCTTGTGAGCATGGGCCCAGCCTGCCTCTCCCCAGGGTCACCACAGGACCTTTGCTCACAATGGCCAGTCCCTGGGAGGGAACAGTGACTTCACAGAATGAAAACCATGGTCTAGGCCACCCTGTGGCCGTCTGCCGGGCCAGCAGAGCTCAGGTCAGCTGAGGACTCAGGCAGGCAGCGGGGCCTGATAGACCCTGTCTCTGGCAGGACGGGTCCAGACAGCCCACCCTCCCCAGCCCTCCTGCCCGCCTGCCTGGCCCAGCCCCGGTGGGGCAGCTGTCCCTGGAGCCAGGCCCTCCCGCCCCGTCCCTGGCCACAGACCTTTCCTCCCAGGGGTGCTGAGTGGCTCAGGGGAGGAGACTCCACCCTGATATTTCATTGTTTGTACAGAACCATTAGTTTCTGCCAAAAGGGAAAAATTAAAACGGGAACAGCCTTTTTTTCCCCCTGAGAATTGTTTTCTCTTCATTAAACCCTCTGGTCTGGCCTGGCCGGCCACCAGTCCTGAGCCAGCCGAGCTCTTTCTCCTCCTTGGCTGAGCAAGCCCTCTCCCTCCCTTCTGGGAAGGGCCAGGGCCCCTCTGTTTGGATCAGAGACAAGGAGGCAGAAGGAGGCAGAGTCAGGAGGATCCATGAGCAGGACAGGAGAGGAAGAAGGGCGCGCCAGGCAGGGACCACCCCGGACCCCAGGCCCCCCCACCGTGAGGCCAGCCCCCACTGGACACACACGTTAGGGTTCCGGTTTTAAAAACCCGTCAGTGAGTTTCTATAGCCCCCAGGCCTCAATCATGGAGTGTGCCCCTCTTTCTTGAAGTCTATACCCACCTCCCTCTCCTCGGAGACGTCCCCCAAATCCCCGCTCCCAGCCTGTCACTGTACTGCTCGCCATGAAACCCCGTGGAGCCGTGGGCGGTTCGTATTCCCTTTCCGGTTTTCCTCTGACTCACACGCTGGGGTGGGGTGAAGGGGAAGCAGCTCTTGGAGGTGGGCCCTCTTCTGCCTCCTCCTTGGAAGATCCTGGGGTAACTGGGTCCGCCCTCCTGCTCCAGCTTGCGGCAGGGTTGCCGCACCCCTCCAGAGCCCAGCCCCGCCGGGCCCTCCCTGCCGGGCCTTCCCCGCCAGGTGCTCTGCCCATCCATCCTGGGCAGGTGGGGTCTTCAAGCTTTGCTCTCGGCCACTTGGGAGGTCAGAAGAAGGGGTCGGGCAGGCCCCTGGGCCAACGTAAGTTGAAATGATGGTGCCTCCTCACACCACCTCCGGCCACCTCCAGAGAACCCCGAGGAAGAGTGACAGAGGCTGGTGTGGCTTTACATCAGGGCAATGGATAGGACACAGGACCGGAGTTGCCCACGGTGGCCCGCCCACCCCTGCAGCCTTTCCATTTCTGGGCTCCCCAACTGACTTCCCAGCACCAGCACCTCATCTCTCTCTTGGCCATGAGAGCCGCAGAGCAGAAGCGCAGGAGAGCTAACCCCTTCCCCCCACCAAAGCAGCCCACAGTCAAGACCCAACAAGACTTGGTGGGGACACACTCCAGCCCCCTCGCTCCATGGGGAGCTGTCCCTGGAGCACACTGTCTCCCAAGAGCCCCTCATGCCCCCACTGCCCTGTCGAGGCTCCCGGGGATCACTTCCCAGATAAGCCACTTAGACTGAAAAGCTTCAGTCAGGGTCTGTTTCAAAGGGTTCCAAAATAAGATGGGGAAAGGCAACGTCATAAGCACCCCTGTCTCTGCCCTCTTCACGCATGCCGCACAAACAAGGGAACTGGTCAGTGGTCAGTGCACTCCAAGTCAACAGTGTGATGGGGCTGCCTAAGAACGCTGATACTGTCTCCGGCTCCATTATTAAAGGTATTGTCTCCTAAGGAAGGGAGGTGATCATAACCCACTGTCCTCCACACTGGCCTGAACTCCTGCCCTATTATTTAGTTTGAGGATGGGCGGAGGTGTTTGTGCAGAGACCAAACCAAGTTCATGTGAACTAACCAGGAAGGGAAGGGACCTTGAACCCACCTTGAAAAATGGTTAAGGACTGCAGAAGACAAACTCGGGGATGAAGAAAGAATTCTGAAGCACTGTGCTGCTCCAAAGAAAATAGACTCAGTCCATGTGGCCCCAAGGGACCAAAGTAAGATGATAATGGCTGCAAGCTCCAGAAATACAGGTTTTCAGTCTTACATATGAGAAAATATGGTAGCACTCCTGGCTGCCTCAAGAAGACATCGGCTGCTGTTGAAAAGTACTGAACTCCCCATCCCTGGAGGCATTTAAATACTGGAAAACCAGTGTTGGGGGGTCCCGCCAGCAAGTTTATAATTTGGCACTGTGGATCAGCTAATGGATTACTGCCTCTGTGAAATGATCTTTGATAATATTCACTGAACATTTAACCAGACTACGAGGCTGAACACAACATGCAGGAAGGAGGGCTGGGATAGCAACCCCTCTAGTTGTTTGTTTTTTTTTTAATTTTATTTATTTGAGAGAGAGAGAATGAGCACGAGCAGGGGGAGGGCCAGAGGGAGAAGCAGACTCCCCGCTGACCAGGGAGCCTGATGCGGGGCTCGATCCCAGGACTCTGGGATCATGACCTGAGCAGAAGACAGATGCTTAACCGACTGAGCCACCCAGGCGCCCAACAGCAGCCCCTCTATTATCAGCAGATGACTGGACCATCCCCCATGGAAGGCCACTTACCCCCACATCTATTACTCCTTAACCTTGCTCTCTGGGGAATCTCAGCCCCCCACCCTCCCTACACCCCTAGCAGCTTATGAAAAACCAGCTATTTGAACAGTCCCCACGGGAAAGTCTGGGAAATAGTATGTCTCCTTTTGTGGCACTCTGGAGTTGGGTCGGATGCCCCCATAGTGGGGTGCCTCCGAGACCAGACGACCTCTTGCTGTTCACCACTCCACCCGGCTGACCCAGGGAGCTGCAGGCTCTGCCCCTTGTCCCTCCAAGCTGCTCTCCTGTTCTCGGGAGGCCTCCTCCCCAGTTGTACTCTCTGAGCAAAGCCCAGGCCCATCTGGAGGATCGTGCAGGCGGTCAAGCGTCCTCAAGGACCCATGGCCCCTCCCCACCCTGAGACCCCCGGGGCATTCCTGCCCAGACCCCTGGGACAGCAGGAAAGGAAAGCCCAGCTCTCGGTGCTTCCTGCCCCAGAAGCCTGGGCGCTGCTGGGGTCTGGGGTCTGGGGGTCTAGGCAGCTCTCCTGTGCGCTGAGTGAGGGGCCTCTGCTGGGGAACAGACCCCACTGCACCAGAGCCCACAGTGAGTGGCTCACCTTCTCCCGAGCATGTCCTGACCACTGCTCTCGGCTTCTTCAAAGAGAGGAGAGGGAGGCGGGAGCAGACGCCAGACCAAGGGGGAGCAGAAGGGTGGCCCCGCGCCCCGTCCTCTCCTGCCGGCCCCTCCCGCCCTCCTGCTGTCCAGAGCGACTCCACCCCCAAGTGCCCACCTTGCTCCCCCCAGGGGTCACACACCTCCCAGGAGCCTTCTCTGTGCACCCCGATTTCTTCATGCATGCCACCTACCTGGAGGGCCAGAGGAAGGCCAGCTGATGGGTCATATGGGCCCTGTCCCATTAATGGGCCAGGGAACACTGTGGGACTTTGAAAGGGGGCAAACGAGATCAGTGGGTATCATGTCCAGCTCACCTTCTGGAGGTATCTTCACCTTTGACTGTCTTGGAGCTGTTGCCACTCTGCAAGTGGTACAAAACTCGTAAGAACGCAAACGACCTTGTCCACGAAAGGCAGATGAGCCATGTTCCGTGGCATGCAGTTGACCACTGCCCTGTGGAGAGCGGCCGGCTTTGTGCATCTGTAAATGCGCTCCCGCGTTCCTCACTGCCTACGGATGTCGGGCGCTTGGGACCTGCTGTAACACACACTGGTGTCTCCATTAATTCATGAGTTAAAGAAATCTTAGGCACGTACTTATTTTGTATTTGTATGAGAGTCGTGAGCTTACCTTTTCACAAAACTCCCTGTTAACAAGCATGGGTCTGTCCAGGCTGGAAGGCCAAGCTCTGTGGACAAGATCTGGAGGGTGGAGACTGCGAGGGTGTCTTTTCTGGGAGCGGCTGGCCCTAGAAAGGAGGGAAAGGAAGGTCTGTCCCCATGTCCCCCGCCCCTCTCTCCGTCCAGCCACCTCCGCTCCTGCTCCAGACACACCCACCCCACCCCGCTGCTTCTGCAGTCGCTGAGTGACATTTGGGGCCCAGGTGGCATAGGGGGCCGAGTCCCATCCGGGGTCAGCCTGTGGTGTGCGGACGTCCGAGCGGGTGTCACAGAGAACTGGATGCTCCCAAGAGGACCACGGAGGAGACGGGAAGGCCTCTGCTCCCAGTTATACCCAAAAAGTGGGTGTCATGGGGAGCTCTCTGGCCTCGGAGTCAGGGCAGGGGTGGAGGCTCAGCCTTCTCTACAGCCTCCATCTACAGAAACGTTCTGATGGCGACAGAAGCAGAGGCAAAGGCCGGTCGTTGGCGGGGGTGAGGCCCGGGACCCCAGCGCGCGCTGTGGGACCGTAGGACGGTGCCGCCCGCCTCACGCAGCCCCTCGCAGGACCGAACATGGAGTTCGCGCACCCCTCCACAGCTCCATCCCTCCGCGTACGTCCAAGAGAAGAGAAAACGGTGAGTTCAAACAAAATCCCGTCCGCAAACGTTCACAGCAGCAATGCGGCAGACAATGCGAACGTCCGTCTACGGAACCGAGGAGGCCGAGGTCTCTCCCTGCGGGACCACCACACTGGCCTTGGAAGAGAACGAAGAAGTGACAGAGGACCACACAGATGAGCCCGGAGAACACGGCGCCAAGGAAGAGGCCGGACACACGAGGACACCGGCCGTGCGATTCCGTTTATGTGAAGCGTCCAAAATGGGCGCATCCACAGAGCAGAAAGCTGATGGCTGGCAGCCAGGGGCTGGGGGGCGAGGGTGGGGACAGCCAACGGGTACAAGTCTTCTTTCTGGGGCGATGAAAATGCTCCAAAGTTGACCGTGCTGATGATTGCAGGAACGGGCGAATACACCACGATCCACTGATTTGTGCGATTCCAGTGGATGTATCGCACAGGGTGTTCGTTTGCTGGGGCTGCCCCACAAAGTACCGCGGACGGGGCGGGAGTGTGGGGGGGGCGCCTAACCAGACATTTACTCTCTCTCGCTCCTGGGGTCTACAGGTCCAGGGTCCCGGCGTGGGCGGGGCAGCTCTCTCCCAAGGCCTCTGACCCTGGCATGTGGGTGCCGCCTTCTCACCGTGTCCGCTCGGGGTCCTTCCTGTGAGCATGAGCACCCCTCACGTCTCCCAGATTCACCTCCTGTAAGGACACCAGTCAGACGGCAGGAGGGCACCCCCCACAGGCCTCGTTTTAGCGCGGTCACCTCCTCGAGAACCCGTCACCAGATACAGTCACAGTCTGAGGTCCTGAGGGGCTGGGGCTTCCACATACGAATCTTGGGGGAGATAGAATTCAGCCCATCATATATGATATGTGAATTGTATCTCCATAAAGCTGTTTCTTAAAAAAAAAAAAAGTGAAAAATCCCCACAGCCTTTACCAAAGAAGGGGATCTGACTCCTCCCCAAGAGCGGCCACATTTTAACTTCCCATTTGTCTCGAGGCCAAATCAAACAATGACTCTCTAACTGCCCCACTCCCCAGAGGGCAGACCGGGCCACACACAGAACATGACAGTTTGGAAACTAACAGACCTGGTTTCGACCCAGCTGGGCAGGTGGACCCGGGGCTGAAGCTTCTCCAGGAGCCACGGGCCCCCGGCAAGGCGACAGGTGTCCCTCCAAACGCCCACCGACTCAAGCCCATGGACGCGTGAAGAGCTTTGCTGACGGAAGCGTGGGAGAAGCAGCGCCGGGCAAGGGGGGGGTACCCGGCCCCTGGCACCCTGCTCTGCTCGAGCCTGAGCCTGGAAGCTGGGGTGTGTGGGGCAGGGTCCGTCTTCTCTCCCTTCCCCCCAGCCCTCCTGGGGGCTCCACGGGAACCACCTGAATGCAGAGCAGAGCAGGGGCCCCCAGAGGGCTCGCTCCCCATCCAGAGAAAGCCTGCCCACCAGGCTGCTCCTCAGGGCCTGCAGCCCCCATGCCACATGTGAGGAGGGGGGTGGCCATGAGTTTGGGCCCCCTCTTCTTTTATCATGCATCAATATCCCTGGCGCTGGGTTGGGCTCTGCACCCTCAGAGCCCTCCGTGGGTATTAAGGGATGAGGGCGAGTGCAGGACTGCGGGCGGCACGGGTAGCGGAGGCTGCCATCAGGTCATGAGAGGTAGTGAAAGCCTTCCCGAGAGCCCTTTGGGATGCAGCCCCAGCTCCTCTCCCTGCAAGTCCGGTCTCGGGACCAAGGCTGGGGCGTGGAGCGGGCAGGACAAGGCAGCTCTTTCTGGCTCCCCCGGCGGACCCCGCAGTGACCACTGCTCAGGAGGGAGCCTGGGCCAGGTGGACGGGAGGCCAGAGAGGTGGCCCCTTTGCCGTGGCCGCTGGGCATCAGGGGACCAAGGACGCCCGGAGTGCCCACGGTCAGCACCCGCCTGGTCCCTCGGCGGGGGGAGGCATGGGGGACGGGGTCCAGGAGGCTGGACCTGGCTTACCAGCACCCCTGCAAAGTCACCTCATTCATTCGCTCAACCATTCATTCAGCAAATTCTCCAGGGAATCGGCAAATCCTGGCACTTGTGCCTTCTAGATTTATCCAGAGTAGGCTGCTTCTTATCCTCTTCAACCTGTCACCGCAGCCCAAGACAACTAGATTATTGCACTAGCCTCCCACCAAGTCCCCGGTCTCCCCCTGTCCCCGACACGCACGCACCCACACACCGTACCACACACACATGAACTCACACCCACACACACACACAGGCCTTCCCCAACCACATCATCCCCACGGGGGCCAGCAAACTTTTTCTATAAAGGGCCAGAAAGTAGGTAGTCCCAGTTTTGCAAGACAGACAGTCTCGGTGGCAACTATTCAACTCAAAAGCAGTCGTAGACAGCACATAAGGGAAATAGCATAGCTGTGTTCCAATAAAACTTTATTTATAAATACAGGTGACAGTGAGCCAGATTTGGCCCAGGGCTGATCTAAAAGAACAACTCCCATCATTCTCTAGTCTCTCCCCTCTGTTTGACTTTGCTTGGTGGCACTCATCACCACACAGTGACACATGTATCTGTCTACTTCTTCATCTGCCTCCCTGACTGGCATGTTGGAGCCCCGAGCACAAGGCCTCTGGCTCTTCTGCCCATTGCTGTGTCTCCAAATTCTGCTAGGCACTCGACATATTAAAAGTAGAAAAAAAAGGGGTGCCTGGCTGGCTCAGTCAGAAGGGCATGCAACTCTTAATCTCGAGGTTGTGAGTTTGAGACCCATGTTGGGTGCAGAGATTATTTAAATAAACAAAACTTTTAAAAACCAGATTAAGAAGATCATAAACTTAAAAATGTAATGAAAGCAACAGAAAATCATAGCTAACATATATGTAAATGTATACTTATATAGTTATGCACGTTTGTATTATGTGTTATGTATAATATACACGTACCATGTACATGATGTGTATATACAAGCACACACATGGATGTGGTGCTTATTTGCCAAGCTGATAAGGGAACAGAGCCAAGGAGGCACAAAGTAACATGCTCAAGTTCACAGGGCTGGGAGGGGCATAGCGGGACGAACCCAGTTCCAGAGCCTGTGTCTCAGTCCCTTTCCTGTGAAATGAGGGGTTGGATTGGGCCAGGGTCTGCACATGTGGCCCCCACACATCACTCCCCCCTCTGGCAGCAGACACCCTACTGATTGACAACACCATCTCCTGGGGAGTCCGCACCGCCTGGACCTCCAGCCTGGCCCTCTAGGCTGTCATTGGCAACGGGTCCGCAGGTACCAGATGCTTCTCTCCCCGGCTGACCCAGAAAAGGCCAGCAGAGCGATCTGTCTCCCTCACTGGCCCCTGGCCACCAAGGCAAGCACCTGACGGCTCCCTGGGCCCTTCTGGCTCTTGCCCAAAGCCTCTGAAAAGCCGTGAGGCTTCAACTCAGGAACAGAAAAGAGCACTGGCAGATTTTAAGGCAGATTTGCCACAGGAAATGAAACTGAAGTTTTTATTTTAACAGTGACTTGTTACAAAGGGTGGTGAATAAATGCGAGAAGTTCTGGCAAGACGATTGGTTTGCAGGGCACCTGGGTGGCTCAGTCGGCTAAGAGTCTGCCTTTGGTTCAGGTCATGACCTCGGGGTCCTGGGATCGAGCCCCAGGTCGGGCTCCCTGCTCCGCGGGAAGCCTGCTTCTCCCTCTCCCTCTGCATCCCCCCACCACTTGTGCACGCTCTCTTTCTAATAAATAAATAAAATCTTTAAAATAAAAAAAAGATTCGTTTGTGCCTCCTGATTACTGTTCTCTCTATCTTCCTGTCTGTCTCTTTACCCATGAACCAGCCTGTGGTCACCACTTGCGCTCATGAAGGCGAGCTCAAGATGGCCCTCCACCTGCTCAGAGCTGAGGGGAGGCCCTCATAGACGGCAGGAGGCCATCCACCAGTTCCCACAGAAACCCATCTCTTCAGGTGGGTTCTCTAATGAGAGAGGAGGAGGTGCAGGTAGGATGGGCGAGGTCTTCAGACCAGCTCCCGGAGGCTCCAGACTCAAACAAGAAGCTCCGTCTGAGCCTTATTTGGAAGGGAAACTCTCCAAGTCCCTGAGTCTCATGAGTCACCCAGCAGGAATGCTTGTGATATTTCATAACAAATACTAACTCCTTACCTCAGTGAGCCTCTTAACAGGCTGTCACATAAGCTCATCTGACCTGCATAAACCGTGAGTGGGTAGGTCTGATGTTTCATCAATAAGGTGCCCGAAGCCTGGCCAGCCGGGCCCAAGGTCACACTGCAGGGGGGGCAGCTGGAGTGGGCGCAGAATCTAGGCCCATGGCTTCCACCAGTGTTGCTCGGGCACTTCCTCCTCGTGGGCCAGGCCTCCAGCTTCCCTGATGCAGAAGCTAGTACTAAGACAACGTGTCACCTAACAAATGTGCATTGGGTCCCTAATCGGTGCAAGAAACTGAACTGAGCATAACGCAGGAGATGGAGATGAGTAGGGCATGGCTACAGAGTCTCCGGGTTAGAAGGGGCCCTCCAGGAGAGCCAGGCTGGCCTCTCCTTTACAACAGCCTGAGCTGCTCACCTACTGCTGCGTAACAATATCACCACAACCTCGCAGCCTAAGACAGCATGCGTTTACCATGCCCCGTCTCTGTGGGTCAAGAGTCCAGCGTGGCTTGGCTGGGTCCTCGGCTTCCATCTCACCTGAAAGCCGCCAGTGAGGTCAGGGCTGCAGGCTTATCTGAGGCTCAACTGGGGAAGGGTCTGCTTCAAAACTCCCGGGGTTGTTGGCAGAATTGAGTTGTTTGTGACCTGTTGGACCGAGGGCCTCAGCTTCTTGCTGGCTGTTGGCCAGAGATGACCTTCAGTCCCTAGCTCGTAGCTGACCAGGGCTTGCCTTCAGCTCCTTGCCATGTGGGCCACCCCAACACAGCCATTTGCCCAACACCAGCAAGAGAGAAAGTCTCCTGGTTAGACATAAGACAGATGTCACAATCCCATGTAACACAACCATGGAAATGACATCCCGTCACCTCTGCTATATTCTATCCATTAGAAGAAGCAAGCCACAGGCCCTGCCTACACATAAGGCTGTGAACACCAGCAGCTGGGATCGTGGGAATCGGCTTAGAGTCTGTCCACCACGTCTTCTATGACTTCCATCACTTTCTGAACAACTCCAGGGACAAGTTGCTCACTATCCACAAGGTAGCCTGCTCCATTCTGATGTCCCTTGGATGATTAGAAAGTCCTTACTAGGGGGCACCTGGATGGCTCAGTCGGTTAAGTGTCCAACTCTTGATTTCAGTCATGATCTCAAGGCCGTGAGTTCAAGCCCCACATTGGGCATGGAGCCTACTTTAAAAAAAAAAAGTTCTTCCTAGTATCAACCCAAACCCACCCCCCTATGACTTCCGCTCATTGACCAAGGCTCTGCAGTCTGGAAAGACATAGAAAAAGTCTACTCTGGTAGAAGCTGAGCTCCAGGTGGGCAGGAGCCCTCCGTACGCTCAGGGAGGAGGGTTGCCGGGGAGTTCCAGGCCCATTAAAGGTATTTAGTAAATACATGCTAAGAGAAGCGAGAACACAGATTAATTCACCAGGGGTTCTTGGTGGCTTCCTGGCAGCGCCGATGCAGAGGCAGCTCTGCAGAGGAGCTTGCTCACCCACAGGTTTTAGAAGACAGACCATCACCCTCTTCCTTTTTTTTTTTTTTTTTAAAGATTTTATTTATTTATTTGACAGAGAGAGACACAGCGAGAGAGGGAACACAAGCAGGGGGTGTGGGAGAGGGAGAAGCAGGCTTCCCGCCGAGCAGGGAGCCCGATGCGGGGCTCGATCCCAGGACCCTGGGATCATGACCTGAGCCGAAGGCAGACGCTTAACGGCTGAGCCACCCAGGCGCCCCCATCACCCTCTTCCTGAGGACCCTTGGGAACATGTCACTTATAGAGGATCCAGTCCAATCCTATCACTGGAAAAATTATGACCTGCTCAAGGTCACAGCTGGTAAGTGGCAGAGCCACTCCCTGGAGCCAGGCCCCTTGTCTCCTCACATCCCTCTGCCTCTGTCTTTGGACATGGAGGACACCAAGCAGACCTGGACACTGCGTCCTGGGAGATTGTACCTAAGGTTGCTTCTCCCCTTTCTATGAGCTGTCCTGATCCCTGGCCAGGCAAGCCAGAGGTGGCCCATCCCACCCCCTTAGTCGGAAACGCTAGCAGCGGGCCTCAGCGGGCTGGGACAGGGATCCAGGAACTGTTGTTCCTTGCTGTGCACCTGCTCTGCATTCCAGAACGTGGCCTCTCACACCAGGAAGTACCACATCCCAGGGTGCTTCCGGGGGCACCGGGGCCTTCCCAGAACTGACAGCTGGACCCGCCTCCAGGCTCTGTTTGCTCCTGAGCTGCTCACAAGGGTCCCATGTCCCCTTTCAGCACAGGCTCTGACCCATCGGGGCACCCGGCAAGTGTTGAGTGGATGATTGAGTAGAAGGGGCTCTAGAGCCTGCTGGGAATCTCAGGTGGTAGGCCCAGCCTGACCCCTGAAAGGAGAGACAGCAAGACTAGAGGGGTCCCAGGAGACTCCCCAAGTGGCCTGTGCCATGGGCCAAGGCTATGCTTAAGGTTCTCCGGAAACAGAGATGCCACAAGGAGAGGCAGGACCCACAAGCCTGTCTCCTTCCTTGGACACTTCTTCGTCACCCACATCACTGTGATCCCAGCCCTTTCGGCTCTGCTGCCTCCAAAGGGGCCTCTCCCATCAGTGTTCTCTTTTTCCCGGGCCCTGAGCTTCTCCTTCTGCAGCTGGTACGTGATGATGGCTTGATACATATTACTAATTAAATTATTAGGATTTTTACTGTTCCCTTCTCCTCCATATACTAACAATCCCCAAGGTTCTAGCACCTAAAAAATGTTTAAACCTCCTGAAACTTTTCATGGGGTGGGCTAGAGGTGACTTTAACTTCTGCCTTTGGATTTTTACATTTCAGACTGCTCTACTATAGTATGCACTAAAAATGACTAAAAGTGATAACAGCTGATATTTACTGAGCAGACGCTCTGCCACACGCTTCCCACACCCCACCTCAGTCCATCCCCAGGCTGCCCACGCCTGAGGGGTTTTGGGGCACTGCCGAAAACAGAACAGTCTCGGGAAACCAGGCCAGCTCCTCCTCATGCGCAGGACGCGTGATCATGTACCCCATTCTACAGAGAAGAAAACTAAGGCTTCAAGAGGCACACAACTCTGCTTCAGAAACTCCTCAGAAAATGAGCAAAGGACTCGAATAGACATTCTGCAGAGAAAATGGGCAGATGACCAAAACAGTACATGAAGAGATGCTCAGCATCGTTAGTCACAAGGGAATGCAAATCCAAACCCCAAGAAGATACCACGTCACACCTACTGGGATGGCTATAGTTTTGTTTTGCTAAAGGACCTCGCGAGTGGTGGGCTGGGGAGAAATCGGAGCCCTCATACACCGCTGGTGGAAATGCAAAATGTTTCAGCCACCGTGGAAAAACAGTTTCACGGTTCCTCAGATAGCCAATCACAAAATTACCATATAACTCAGGATTCCATTCCTAGGTAGAGACCCACCCGGGAAACAGGGACTCAAATACGTGGGCACACGTGTTCATAGCAGCGCTGCTCACAATAGCCCAAAGATGGAAACAACCCCCATGTCCGTCAGCCAAGGAACAGATAAACCAAGCGAGGTCTAGCCACACGATGGAATATTACTGAGCCCTTAGAAAGGAGTGGAGCGTGGACACCTGCTACAGCATGGCATCTAGCATCGAGCAGAGTGTTAGATGAAAGAAGCCAGCCACAAAAGACCACACGCTGGATGACGTCATTCATACCAAATCTCCAGATTACGGCAATCTGTAGAGACAGAAAGCACATTAGTGGTTGCCAGGGGCTGGGGGAGTGGGGGGGGGGGGCGAGTGCAAGTGGACACAGGGTCTTATCTAGGGCGATGAAAATGTTTGGACCTGGGGGGAGGTGGTGGTTGCATGGCACTGTGAATCCACTAAATGCCACTGAATTGTTCACTTTAAAATGGTTAATTGTATATTGTGTGGATCTCACTTAAAAAACAGACCTGAGCCTCAGGTCCCACCTCCGATGAGCATCCGAGCTGGCACGTGAACATGGTCCAGCCAGCCCCGTGAGCCTGGCCCCATGGCCACCTTCCCCGACCGCAGGGGCCCTGTGTTGCCGACCAGCTGCCCCCATCCCCGCCTTCCCCCCACAGCCACATTTCTGCAGAGCCCCCTCCATGCATGCACCTCCTTTGCTCATCACCACAGCCAGGCTTCCAAGCCCAGGACCCCACAGGGCTCTCCCACAGCCTGCCATCAGGCCAGGCCAGTGAACACTATTTGGGGATATTTGCCATCCTTCCCCAAACTACTACAAACTGCCTTTTAGAAAATGACTAAGTAAAACCCAGCTGGCCACCCCTGGGAGGACAGGACCCACACCAGGTCACCTCCTAAGGTCATTCGTTGGTACCAGGTTGTCCTTGCCCGCCCCTCTCTCCTTGCCCCCGAGTCACCCCCGAGACCCGGCCTAGCCCTCCTCTTCCTCCTTCCTTCTGCTACTCCTACCTTCGCTCAGCACACTCAGAGGCTGTCCACGGGTCCCTCCTCTCCAGAGCTGGAGAATCATTCCGTTCCCTGCCCGTGCTCTGTGTGTCAAGGTGAACTGCCGTCAGATAATGATGTCACCGTCCCCAGAAGCCGGCGGTAAGAGACTCTAATCACGTCTCACTCAAAGTCCTCAGCAGCCGGAGAGCTGGGGAGGATGGTGATGCTGGTCCTGCCAGGGGAGGCTCTTGTCCTTTCTGCTTGTAAATATATAACCCCAAGAAGCAGGGGTGCGGAGAGATTCCACAAGCCTGCCCGAAGCAGCCCCCTGGATGAGGACTTGGAGAAAGGGGAGGACGGGGTCCCTCTGGCCGCCTGCTCCCCGGGGGCTGCAGGACCCGTGTGCAGCTACAGCGCGGGCTAACGGTAGACAGGGGTCAAGGCCACAGTTTCTGCCCCTCGGCTACGGGGTCCAGGGTCCCCTGGTTCATTCTCCTCTCCTCCAGCCCGAGTACAGGGCAGCAGTGAGTACATAAGGGCAAGGGAAGCTGACCCTGTCCACGCCCCACGGGGCTTCAGGGCTGAGGAGCACACAGATCAGTGGTCGGGGATAAGGAAAGAAGGGATTGCAATTGAGAACACAGCCCACCTGCCTGAGAATCACCTGGGGCACGGGGAGAATGCAGAGTCCTGGGCCGGCCCCCGACCTGCCTGAACAGAATATCCTCTGGGGATGGACCCAGGACTCTGCCCAGGTTTTGGGGGGGGGGTGAGTCCCTCCCTACCCAGTCCTGAAGGTGGCAGGGCCTCCAACTTTGTTCCCCACTCACCCCTTCATGCTCACAGTTGTTCATAAGGAGCCCACTCCCTCCTCAGGGTTCTGGTGACCTTTTCCTCGGAGCCTCTGAGCGTCTCTGCGGGAGCATGTCCCGGCCCCAGGTGCTCCGCGGGCAGCCACCAGCCCTTCCCCCTGCCCTGCAGACACTAATGTGGCGCTGACAGGCCAAGAATGACCTGCAGGTGGGCAAGTCAGCTGGACCCCAGACTGTGCACAGGATCCCTCGGCAAGGACGGATGGAGGCTGCAGAAGAGGGAGGAAAACCATCGCTGTCCCCAGGCAGAGCCACCAGGCGCATGGTAATGGGCTCCCAGAATGAGCACTGGGCAGGGCCTGTCAAGCAACCTTGGACAAGTGCCCCCCTCCATCAGGCTCTGTTTCCTCCTGTGAAGAGTGAGGGTGTGGAAACACGGCGCCCTCTGAGGTCCTCTGTGACTGACATTCCATGACCATGGCCGCCTTGTGGAAGTGAGGTGACCTCTGTCCCCTTTTGGGGGTGGGCTTCCCAATGCGTGAATGCAAACCCACAGTGGGCACCCTCAGCTGGGCCCCAGATCCCCTTCTCCGAGGTTCCTATGGAGGCTTCTGTTGGGCATATCAGCTTTTAAAAGGAAACATTTTATTAAAGTATAATATGCACAAAGAAAGCATGATACTATGTATCCAGCTCCATGAATTGTCACAAATGGAGCCCACCCATGTGATCGATGCCCAGATCAAGAAGAGAACATTGCCCACTCCGCAGAGGTCCCCTCCCGCCCCTTTCTGTCACCAGCCCCCTGCCTAGACAACCACTATCCTGACTTCTATACCAGAGATCGCCCTCTGCCTAAATGGAGTTACACAGAACGCATGCTTATGTGTCTCCCTCTCTCACCAACATGGGGTGAGCGAGATCCCCTGCCGGCTTGGGGAGCTGCTATTCATCTCATTACCCGTCTAGCCGCCCATCGCGGGAATGAGCCACACCGATCCAGCCCCTGCTGCTGGGTGTTCGGGTGGTTTTCAGGTTTCGGCAATTATGAACAGTGCTGTTGTGAACAGTCTTGTAGTGAACATTTGCACACGTTCTTTGGGGCGTATACCTGGCAATGGGATTACTGGGTTGTAGCGCAGGCTTGCATTCGGCTTTAGTAGACATATGCCAGTTTTTGAAAGTGGTTGTACCAATTTACCCCCCACACCAGTGGGAGAAGTTTCAGTTGGCCTCTCTTCGCCAGTACTTGGGGGATCCGTCTTTCTTTCTCATGTTAGTTAGCCACTCTGTTTTCTATGTAATGGTGTCTCGATGTGGTTTTAATTTGTATTTCCATGATGACTCATGAAGTTGAGCACCTTTTTATATGCTTGTCATTTGCCTTTTTCATATTGATTTGTAGAAGTTCTTTATATATTCTGGCCACTAAATATGGCTATAGATATGCTCATGGAAATAGACACAGAGGTACATATACATAAAGATTGCAAGTGTCCTCTCAGATTCTATTGAGGTGATTTTTCTCCTTTATTCTGTTAACACAATGAGCTACACTGATTAAATTTCAATTGTTTAACTGACTCTCCGTTCAGGGGATAAACCCAGTGTGATCGTGATGTGCTCACCCTGCCAGTGGTGGGTCTGACCTGCTAATGTTTGGTTTAAGACTCTTGGACTCATGTTCACGAGAGAGGTCACCCTATAATTTTCTTTTCTGAACACGTCCCTGTAAGGTCTGGGCGTCAAGGTTGGACTGCCTCATCTGTGAGTATGTGTGTGTCTCCCTTTCTGGTCTCTGCCAGAGTTAGTAGGAAGTTGGTTTGCTGGGCACGTTAGTGGCTGCTTTGGGGAAAGGGTCACACAGCCAGGCCTGGGGACTATGTCTGAGGTCCTGAGTCTGAGGCCTCATCTGCCTTCTGAACATGGGAAAGAGGCACTTGAGGGTCTCACCTGACAAATGCCCTTGAAATGGGGCTGCAACTAGGGTCCCTCTGGGGGGCCTGCTCTGCCTTCTCTTTCTGTTCTTTCTCAGCTTTTCTCCCTCTCTTCCACTGGAAGAAGGCTTCCAGTGCCTTCTGCTGCCCTCCCTGCCTGTCTCTCCTGCTCCCTGCCTGCTTCCCTTCCTCTGTCCCCCCTCTCCCTCCCCGTCTCTCTGCCAGGACTACCATAGACCTCTCCCAAACGTGGTGGGGGGATGAGGGCTGTTGTGTGCGTGTGTGGGTGGGTAGATAAGTGTGTGTGGATGTAGGAGGGGTATGGGGGGTGTAGGGGAGTGAGGGATGTATGTGGATAGGGGTATATGGGTGTGTGGATGTGGATATGGGGTGGTTTGAAGGTACGAGGTGTGGGGTGGGGGGGATTTGGTTGTGGGGGATGTGTGGATGTGGGGGAGTGTGGGTTAAGGGTAGGGGGTGGGTGCATGTGTGAGTGTGTGTATGGGGGAGTATGGTATGAGTGTGGGGGTAAGGGTTGGGGTGAGTGTAGTGGGAGATGGGGGTGTAAGTGTGGTGGAGGTAGAGGTGGGGGTGGTAGGGGGTGGGGTGAGTGTGGGGCACATGGGGAAGGAGTGTGGATATAGGGGGTGTGGGGTGGGGGTAGGTGTGGGGCACATGGGTGTAGGGGGGTGGGGGGTATGGGGTGGGGGGTGGAGGCATGGGGGAGTGGGAGGGCATGGAGTGTGTGTATGTGTATGTGTGTGTGTGTGGATGTTGGGGGGGAGTATATGTGGATGTGGGGGGGAGTATACGTGGATGGGGGAGTATACGTGGATGCGGGGGGAGTATACGTGGATGTGGGGGGAATATATGTGGATGTGGGGGGGAGTATACGTGGATGGGGGAGTATATGTGGATGTGGGGGGAGTATACGTGGATGCGGGGGGAGTATACGTGGATGTGGGGGGGAATATACGTGGATGTGGGAGGAGTATACATGGATGTGGGGTTGTATACATGGATGTGGGGAGTATATGTGGATGTGGGGGGGAGTATACGTGGATGGGGGAGTATACGTGGATGCGGGGGGAGTATACGTGGATGTGGGAGGAGTATACGTGGATGTGGGGTTGTATACATGGATGTGGGGAGTATATGTGGATGTGGGGGGGAGTATACATGGATGGGGAAGTACACGTGGATGCGGGGGGAGTATACGTGGATGTGGGAGGAGTATACGTGGATGTGGGGTTGTATACGTGGATGTGGGGAGTATATGTGGATGTGGGGGAGAGTATACATGGATGAGGGAGTATACGTGGATGCGGGGGGAGTATACGTGGATGTGGGGTTGTATACGTGGATGTGGGGAGTATATGTGGATGTGGGGGGGAGTATACATGGATGGGGGAGTATACGTGGATGCGGGGGGAGTATACATGGATGTGGGAGGAGTATACGTGGATGTGGGGTTGTATACATGGATGTGGGGAGTATATGTGGATGTGGGGGGAGTATACATGGATGGGGGAGTATACGTGGATGCGGGGGGAGTATACATGGATGTGGGAGGAGTATACGTGGATGTGGGGTTGTATACATGGATGTGGGGAGTATATGTGGATGGGGGAGTATACGTGGATGGGGGAGTATACGTGGATGCGGGGGGAGTATACGTGGATGTGGGGGGGAGTATACATGGATGGGGGAGTATACGTGGATGCGGGGGGAGTATACGTGGATGTGGGAGGAGTATACGTGGATGTGGGGTTGTATACATGGATGTGGGGACTATACGTGGATGGGGGAGTATACGTGGATGGGGGAGTACACGTGGATGCGGGGGGAGTATACGTGGATGTGGGAGGAGTATACGTGGATGTGGGGTTGTATACGTGGATGTGGGGAGTATATGTGGATGTGGGGGGGAGTATACGTGGATTCAGGGGCTGGGGGTGCAGGGGTGTGCGTGTGGCTAGTGGCGGTGCGCTCTGCTGAGAGATGCTGGCTGTGCTCCCCCTGCCCCGGTCACTCACCTGCTGTGGCAGCTGTGGCCGGACTCAGGCCTGAGCCTCCCCCCCCCGCACCCCCACACCCCCGCCCCATGGCTGCTGCCTGTGCCTCTGCCCCGTCCCTGAAGGCGGCCGGCAGTGGCCCCGTGGCGTGGCTTGAACACTTCCGGAGCGCTGTGACAGGTTCCTGAGGGCCCAGTGAGGACGTGTGCTGCAGGGTAAAGGATGGGCTGGGCTCTGGGCTGGCGGGGGGGGGGGCCAGGCCGGCGAGGCCTGGCCTTGGGCAGGGGGCTGGGAAGGGCAGCCCGGCCCCAACCCTGGCCGCAGAAGAGGGGTGCCCCCGCGCCGGGCCCCACCCTCAGCACATCCCCACCGAGGGGGGAGGGGGAGGGGCGTCCTGTCTCAGGCAAGTGTTCTATTTGCTCAGACACAAGCTCTAAATCATGCCCGGCCCTGGCCAGGTGTTGGCTGGCTGTCCTGAGGGGTTGCCCAGGCAGCCTACTGCCTTTGGGGGGGAGGGTCGGAGGGAGTCCCTTAATGCCACGTAAAGGTTAGCAAGCCAACGTGTGCCGTCATCCGAACCCCTGAGTGTGTCAGATGAAAATGCAGCCCTGCTGTCTCTAGGATGTGCCAAGGGGGGAAGCGAAGCAAGTGGCTGGGTGGCTGCTCTGGGAGCAGGGAGCCTACAGAAGGGTACATGTTCCAGAACCTTCCATTCTGACTTCAGTGAGCATGACAACTGACAATCCCGACGGAATGGTCCTCAGCCTCCCCCCCTTCCTCACCCAGCCCAACATGTCAGGCAAGCTCTGCCCTCAGAGTCTCACCCCTGCTCCCAGCCGGCCCTGCCAGTGAGCCGAACCCTCAGCAAGACCCCGAGCAAAGAGGCTGACGAGGACAAGCGATCTGGCAAGAGGAAGCTGCTCCTGCTGGGCCAGGGTTTACCTTCCTCTTGGGCTGGCCCTCGCAGCTAATCTGAGCCACCAGCCCTGAGCGCACCAGAAGCAGGAGTGAACTCAGCCAGTGCGGAGCTGGAGTCGGCCCCAAGTCCCACCCAGGGCTGGAGGCAGCCGGAGGTCTGGCCCGGGCACTGCTGCTAACTCACCGGCTCCTCTCCTCTCTAGAACCTATGGCCCTCTCTGTGAGGGGACAGAATCGCTCCAGGTGTTATGGACCGTCCCTTCCTGCCCCATGGTCCATGACTCCCTGGGATCTGGGGTAAGTGATGCAGGCTCGTAGTGCTGGAGACCCCCGAGGCCGCAGGGTGGGCTGGGATGATACCCGTGGGCACCAGGGCCCCTGCAGGCCCAGAGAAGGGGCTCCACGGGCTTTCAGCAGCAGTTGTGTTCATGATTATTGTTAATTGCAATAACGAGAAGAATAGTAATCATCCTAATCATAGCCTGGCTGAGTGGGATGGTGGCTGCCGTAAGGGAATCATTAACACTGAGGAGAGGAATATTCTTAGAAACTAGAGGAACTCCCCAGGCTCCAGACTGCTGGGGAAGGGATGGGGAGGAAACAAACCTTGCACCCTGGGCTGTAATCTGTGGCCTGGGTTGGCACCTGTGCAGCGAGGCCCAGTAAGGGCACCATAAATAAGAGGGCTCCCCGTCTGGGCTCAGGAGCCGGGGACCTGCCCTGTCCCGAGCTCTCACTAATAGAAGTCTTGTGTGCTGTGGGATCCCCAAGACGGGCTGTCCCTCCGCACCTGGGCGCCTGATTGCAAAAGAGATACTAACAAACCAGAGTTTGCCCCAGTCGGCAGTGGCGAGGGAGAGGGAGGGAAGGCGACGCTCTCTCCTATGCCCAGTGGCTGCATACTGCTCCCTGCTTCCCGGCCACCATCAGCTCTGCCCCAAAGCCCAGTTTAACCCAGTGGTAATTTCATAGCATCAGTTCCAATGCCCAAGAGAGAAAAGCTGGTGGGCACCGTCTGGGGCCAGTTCACCCCTCACCCAGGCACCAGGGTAGGGAATCACACAGGATCAACATGGGGTAGGTGAGTGGGCAGTTGAAGAGTGGTCTGTCACCCCCAAAGATGTCTGCTCCCTATGGCATCCTACCGGGGGTGGAAGGAGAAGCTGGCCCAAGGAGCAGACAGAAGACTTACAGGGGGCCCTGGACAGCATTTAGAAACTTGAAGGACTGCCCAGGAAGACTAAGGAGATGAGTTCTGTGGCCCCAGATCCCTTGGGAGAAGCGGGGGGGCAATGTGGTCCTGGAGCCAAGGGCATTATCATGATGTCAGGAGCTTTCTAGTCATTGGGTGGGCTGACTGTCACAGAAGAAAGGCCTGGGCAAGCCGGGAGTTCTGAGGTGCTGCAAATAATCATGGGGACTCAGGGGACAGTGTAGAGCAGGGTGGGGCACAATGTCTGTATTAGTTAGGGCTGTCCAGAGAAACAGAATAGGAGAGACTGGACATGGAGATGGAGGGAACGATGGGGATGGAGGTGAGGATGAGGATGGGGATGGAGGTGGGGGTGGGGAGGGAGATGGGGGTGGAGATGGGGATAGAGATGGGGAGGGAGATGGGGTGGAGATGGGGAGGGGGATGGAAATGGGGGTTGAGGTGGGGGATGGAGATGGGGGTGGGGGTGGAGATGGGGATAGAGATGAGGGTGGAGGTGAAGATAAGGATGAGGGTGGGGATGGAGGTGGGGGTGGAGATGGGGAGGGAGATTGGGGTGGAGATGGGGCTGGACATGGGGATGAGGTGGAGGTGGGGGTGGGGGAGGGGAAGGAGAGAGAGATGTTAAGGGATTTATTATGAAGGGGTTGGCTCGTAGTTATGGAAACTAAGAGGTCTCCACAAGTGCAAGCTGGGGACCCAGGAAACCAGTGGTGTGAAGTCCATTCCAAGGGCAGGAGAAGATATCTCAGCTCAACAGAGAATTCTCCCTTCTTCCACCTTTTTGTTCTATTCGGGCCCTGATGGATTGGCTAATGCCCGCTCACACGGGGAGGACTCCCTGCCTTACTCAGCCCATGGATTCCTACGCTCGCCCCTTCTAGAAACACCCTCACAGACCCACTGAGGAATAACATCTAACCAGCCATGTGGGCACCCTGTGACCTGGTCAAGTGTCCACATACAATCTGCCGTCACAGCTTCTAAGGGCCCTCCCATGGCCACCCCAGCCTGCGTCCCTGTCCCCACAGATGCTGCGAGCCCAGCACTCTGCTCACGTCTCCAGCTTCATGCTGACACGCCTCCCTGTGTGTGTCCCCAGAGCCCTGGGATCCTTTGGAGCCACATCCTCTCCCTGCCCAGACTGGGCACGGTCCCTCTGCCTCTGTCCTACACATCCTTCACTTTTCACTGTAAGCATCACCTCTTCCAGGGAGCCGCCCAGATAGGGTGAGAGATTGCCCTATCCCCTATCAGACCGAACACTCTCAGGGACAAATAACTACCAACTGAGAGATGTGCATGAAGGAAAAGCAGAGAGGGGAAGCACCACGGGGAGTACTAGACTGGGTGGGGGGCCGGCCGGCTATGTCACAGCATCTGGGGGCTAACACGGCATCTAGCAAAAGGCAACCCTGTATTTTCAATTCTCCTTTGTCAAAATGTTTACGCGACCCTGAAATCATCTGATAAACAGTTTGCAAGACAAGCTCCAGGTCACCAGCAGCTTTCCGAGGGCCGACACCACCGGGCAAGCCTGGCCTCCCTCCCCGACAAGGGCCGGCTGCTGGCCACAGACTCTCCAGACTCGGGGAGCCCCTCCAGGGCCTCCTCTGCCTGCCGTTGCATCATGCGCTGAGCCCTCGGTGCCAGCAGGGAGGGGGAGCCAGGAGGAGGAGGAGGAGGAGGCCATGGAGGGAGGGAGGGAGGAGAGCTCTGTTCCTCATTCCCCAGGGAGGCCAGAATGCTGATGTATGCAGTCAACCCAAATCTCCTCTCGGAAAGGAACAATGAAAAAAAGGAAAGGTCTGACCTGTTTCCCAGCCTTTTGCACGTTCTGTCTTGGGGTCTACAAGACATTTGGGAAGTGGCTCCACGGTGTAAGCCTCTGCAGGACCACCACTCATTTCTGCTCCTGTGAGCACAGGGCGGTGGCCACAAGGTCCCGGCCACACTGAGTGCATCCCCGGGGGCGGTGTGACCCTCTCACCCTTGGCCTTCTGTCTGGTTTGCAACCAACAACTTCCACTGGGGTCTCTCTGCTCACTGTCCTGTCTCATTTTACCTTTTCTTACTGCTATCCAGGAGGGGTGGGGAAGTGAGAGTTGATGGCTTTGCTCAAGTTAGAATGATCTGGAAGGGTGGGCAGGTGGCCCCACGCCCGGGGGCTGCAGGGTCTTAACCAGAGACCAAGATCCACACCCCCAACCTGCCCGTGTAGACTCCATAAATAACGCCCGCATCAGAGTTGTTTTTCAGATGGATATACATGCAGTTGTGAATAATCAGATACAAATTGATTTTTAAACCACTACCGAATTCAAAGTAGCTTTTTGTCATTGTGAATTTTCTCAACCAACAAATCCTAAAAATAAAAGCACCAGCACGTGAAAAGATCCTCAAAGCATTTGACATTAAAATGCAGTTCACAGACTTGGAAAGATGGGGAGCCTCGATTCCATGGCAGAGCCTTCCTTTTTGCCGGAGAAAATACAGTTTGGGGAGGTGAAGAGCCTTAGCCACCGTCACCCAGCCCATGCGGGTGACAGAGCCGGCACCGACCCAGGATCTGACCCCGGACCAGCGCAAGTGCTTTAATTCCTTGGAGTCTCCAGTCCTCTATAGAGTAGAATCGTGGAGTGGATTTAGTAAAAAGATCTGGGCTCAGGGGTTGACACAGTGCCCAGCCTAGTAGGCGCTCGGAAAGCGATGAAGGACACCACCCCTGTTAGGTGCTGCTTCTATAGCCTGTGGCCCCGGGTGCGTGCCTTAGCATCCCGACTGCACTGATCCTGTGAGTCACCTGGCCACGCACACACGCCGTGAGCAGTGTGGTCTGATAGCACAGTCCCCTTCACTGCTACTCCATCCGTCTGCAAGTGGGAGGCGAGAAACAAGCATCCCGCAGCACGGAGCCCTTGCCCTGAGCTCCCATAGCAACCGTATTTTCCTGCCATGGGTCGGCTCTTTCTCAACGGCTTCTTGCCTGAGTGCGGGTCTGTGCCCCCCATCAAAGAGCAAGCACAGTGTGATTGAGGAATCAGGTGAATAGGGGCACCTGGGGGGCTCAGCCATTTAAGCATCTGACTCTTGATTTCGCCTCAGGTCATGATCTCAAGGTCGTTGAGATTGAGCCCCGCGTCGGGCTCCCTGCTGGGCATGGAGTCTGCTTAAGATTCTCTTTCTCCCTCTGCCCCTCTACCCGCCACCCTCTCTAAAAAAAAAAGACAAGACAAGAAAGAAGAAAGAAAGAAAGAAAGAAAGAAAGAAAGAAAGAAAGAAAGAAAGAAGAAAGAAAGAAAAGAAGAAAAAGAAAGAAGAAAGAAAGAAAGAAAGACCAGGTGAACAGTTCACTGGTTAGCACAGTGCTTCCCAGAGTAATTGACCAGTGGTCCAGTGGCTTCCAGAGGCTGGAAGGACAGATGGACGGAGTGGGTGGATGGAAGGATGGACAGATGAATGGACCATTTGCTCGGGATACGCTCTGACATGGCAACAAGGAAAGCACTGAGCCAGACGGTGAAGAAGCCAGGCACCATACTTCATGCAGACTCCAGAGGGCATTTCCGAGAGTTTAACACCGCTACGCAGCCGCCCAGGATTCCAGCATCTCTGGCCACCCCCACGGGCCAGCGCTGCCTTGAGGAGGAGGATTGGGGTCTGAACGGGGAATAGAGACTGTGACCCCTCAGCGCAAAGGAGCAAACCACCTTCTGCCCTGAGCCGTAGAAACACACACCCAGGGACCAGGCCCGCTGGGCGGCGGAAGGAAGGAGAGGCTTCAGTGCGGGCTGAATCGGTGCCGCGGGCACCGATCGGAGGCAGGGTTTTGTCTGAGAAGGACGCCAGGCGCTGGCGCTGGCCGAGGGTCAGGGGCCGGCCTCTCCCCGCACCAGCCCCGGGCCAAGGGCGGCCATGTGGGGCTGCAGAGCAGGGCCCACACTGCTGCTCCCGCTCGGGGAGGGGGCGGGTGGCTGCCGAGAGCTCCTGCAGCCTGCATCTATTTATAGCCCGCGCCGCTTGTTTTATTTACTTGGTTTTTTTGGCTTCTGCATCCCAAGATCCCGTGTGCTTTGTTCTGCCGGAAGGAACACGGCTGCCTGGCCTTGGATGCTGCCACTGCCGAGGACCCCACCTCAGCGGAGACAACAGAAAGCCATCCATGCACACACGCACACACTCACACACTCCCATGCACACACAGCCACACACTGAAGCATGCACACACGTGTGCACACAGCCACACACACTGGGGCATGCACACACACTGAAGCATCCACACACTGGAGCATGCACACACGTGTGTGCACACTCACGCATGCACGCACAGTCACACACTGGAGCATGCACACACATGTGCACACAGCCACACACACTGGGGCATGCACACACTCACGCATGCACACACACACACACTGAAGTAAACATACACACTGAAGCATGCACACACTGGAGCATGCAGACGTATGCACACACATACACGCCGAAGCATGCACACGCGTGTGCACACTCACACATGCACACGCGTGTGCACACACACAAGCATGCACGCACTGGGGCATGCAGACGTATGCATACACTCATACACGCCAAAGCGTGCACACGCGTGCGCACATACACAAGCACGCACACACTGGAGTATGCAGACGTATGCACACACTCATACACGCCAAAGCATGCACACGCGTGTACACACACTCACACGTGCGCACACACAAGCATGCACACACAGCCACACACACACACTGAAGCACAAGCACACTATGCAGTCACGCATGCACTCACATGTGCACATGACACAAGATGACCACTCATGGGTCAAGGCCCTGCTCTTCCCCGCCCTGCTTCAGGTCCCCCTGACTCCCAGCCCCCCGGCACGCCACCCCTCTCTACTGACCCGCACCCCCTGTTTTACACAGAAACTTGTCTCTAAAATGCCTGCGCTGACATCCGATTTTAAAAATCAAATCCCTTGGGCGCCTGGGTGGCTCAGTTGGTTAAGCGACTGCCTTCGGCTCAGGTCAGGATCCTGGAGTCCCGGGATCGAGTCCCGCATCGGGCTCCCTGCTCGGCGGGGAGTCTGCTTCTCCCTCTGACCCTCCTCCCTCTCATGTGCTCTCTCTCTCTCTCTCATTCTCTCTGTCTTAAATAAATAAATAAAATCTTTAAAAAAAAAAAAAAATCAAATCCCTTTCCTTCTGCAAAAGAAACCCTGAGCAGATTCTAGAGTAACGTTAAAAAGTCTTTTTGTAACCAAAGCCCCGGGCAGGGGACACGTGTCACCGCCTCTCATTCGGCGGGGTGCCGGTGGAGGGCAGGGTGGCAGCGTCCCCCGGCCAGGCCACGGGAGAAGTCTCAGGACGATGGAGGGTAGTTCTGACCGTCTGAGCTGCAGGACACATAGAGACCGAGCGGTCCCCTGAGAAGTCCTTGGAGCAGGTCAGGAAGGGCAGAGGCCCCGTGTCCTCCAGGCTGTTCACTGTTATCATTAAAAACCAGTGCTGCCCACTAAAGCCAGAACTACAGCTCTGATAGGCCTGGGTTCAAATTCCGCTCCGCCACTTAGTAGCTGTGTGACTTCAGGCAAGTTACTTAACCTCTCTGTGCCCCATGGTCTTCAGTCTATGGACTGACACTAATGTCAATACTGCCTCCTTGGGTTACCAGGAAGGGTGAGTGGGAGAGCCCACATTCAGCGATCGGCGTGCTGCCCGACACAGTAAGGGGTCAATGATGAAGATATTACCATTTTTATTTACAGCTTACTAAATAGTGAACAGTAGGACTCTACCCACAGCAAACGGTAACTGGCAGGTGACTTGAGTCGATGCTGACTGCCAGCCCCACCCACTAAGCAGCGATTCAGCCTGCCACCAAGCAGGGCTGACGCGAGGCCTCTGCTCTGGCCCGGTCCACCCCCCAGCTTCTCCCTCCAAATCCTCAGGTGCCGTTGCACCCGTGCTGGGCTGGGTGCGATCCCTCCCCACCTCCACCCACGGGTCCCCACCTTCAGACATGCATTCCTCAGGACACGCACTAAAGTCGAAGGGACAAGTTTCCTTCTGGGCTGCCCACATCCCCCTGGAAAGGACTCCCCTCCCTGGGAAGAAGGGTTACACTTGCCAGCCCTCTAGGCCCCCTGTCTCCATTCACTGATGAGCTCAGAGAGGGTAAGCAACTTGCCCTAAGACACACAGCAAGGCAGTGGCAGAAGATTCTCGGGGTTCTGAGTGCCAGCCTTGGGTCTTCTCCACCACGCTAGTTTGACCAGAGGGTAAAATGGGCCGTCAGTCAATCTGAAAGGCCCCTCCCTCCCTCCCGAGGCCTCCTGAGAGATGCTCACGCGCTTCCTGTTGTCTTCACACTGTGGTCGCTGACCCATCTCCTCTCCACCTCGCGACTCTGCTGGAGGAGACATGAGCCCGAGTCAGGGAGGGGGCAGGCGTCAGACAGGGTGCCGGGACAGACGCCGACCTCGCTGAGCCGCTGTGGCCCTCAGCGTGGAGGTCAGGCCGCACCAGCCCAGAGCCGGGTCCCTGGGGCAAGCGGCTTCTCCCCGCCAGCGCTGGGCGGCCTGGACCTGCCCTCACTCCCAGAGGCCTCTCAAAGGTCTGGGCAAATAGCTCCCTCCCACATGCCTGTCCTTGGCCCCCTCTCTGGTTCCAGGCCCAGCAGGGAGAGCTCAGAGGATGCAGGGCATGGGGCTGGAGGTCACAGGAGTACAAGGTCGCAGGGACAGGCACATGGGAAGCACCTTGGGTACCTGGTCCAGGCCCCTCGTTTCTTCTGTTTGGACCAGTGGGGAAACAGAAGGTGCATTAGTCCGCGGGCTGTCTGCTGAGTGTGCGTCCTGCCGCAGCGCTCTGCCCTCGGGGAACGGGGCCTTGGAGGCAGGTGTCAGCCACCTTCAGGGGCTCCCCGCCTCCTTCCTCAAGGACAAGGTCGGCCTACGGCACCTGGGCAGGGACATCCCAGGAGAACACTAGAGAGCATGACAGACAGGTGGGTGGAGCCCCCTCTTGCCGGCCGAAGGGGTCAGGGAAAGGAAGGCTGTCTGCACGGAGTCAGGGCTGCCTGGAAGAGGAGGACTGTGAGTCAGGTTTGGAAGGAGAGGTACCAGGACTAACCTCACTCCTGGCCTTAGAGCATCTCCACCTGCTTCTTTCTGTGCGCTCGCCCAGCAGGGCAGCCAGCCGCCGGGTGGCCTCCAGGAGAGGGTGTGAGGAACCAGGACACCGAGGTGTCCGGTGCAAACCAGGCTGGCCGAGGGGTGATTTCTACACTGGATCTGAGTGTCACGGGCAAGATGAGAGGGGCGCTCTTTTCCTCTGACTCATTGTCACTGTTCCACGGTGGCCTTCTCATGGCCTTGAGCAGTTTGAGACTCCAGGCGCTGGGGCCACCTCAGAAACTGCAAGAGGGAGGGACAGAAAATTGGGGAGGGGCGGCCAGGCCTGGGCACCCCCCCTCGTTGGCCCTTGCCGGACCTATGGACTCCCCCGTAGATCTCTGGGTCCCGGGGGCTGTCCACAGCACCTGCAGCCTCTTCGCACACATACATCACACACACTCAGGCGCACACATGCACACGCGCACACACGCACACGTTCTGGGCTCGCCAGGCCGCCAGCCAGGGCCTTGGCCGAGGGGAAAGGAGAGGGCAGACGCCCTGTCTGGGATTGTCTCAGCCAGGAGCCTGCCTCAGGGCAGCAAAACGCGTCCCAGGCGCTGGGTGGACCTCATTCCAGTCTGGAAAGTAAAGGAAGGGACTCTGAGGAGGGCCAGAGCCCACAGAGCCCACCCAGCTCGCCACGGCCCACAGCCTGCTGTCCCAGCCAGGGAGCTCCGCAGGCCCGGCCCGGCTGCCAGGGGAGGCCGCGTTCCGTGGGCAGGGCCTCGGGGAGACCCGGACCCTCTGGCCCAGCAGCACCTCTCTCTCGGGCGGTTAACTTCTCGAAGCTGTCGACAGGTCATTAGGTAAGCGTGTGGACCGTGTTCACACTTGAAGCCGACTGGCCAACCTGGGAATCCCCTTGCCCCTCCTTGATTCTCCTGCCTGCAGGTCTGTGGCGGGAGGAGGTGCCGGCCGGCCCTGGAAGGCTTCCCTGAGAAAGAGCGGGGCACAGCCGGCTGTCTACGCGAGTCCCGTGAGGAGGAGAACTCCAACAACGGCCCGGACCCCGAAGCCCAGAGTCACTCCGGCCTCCGTGGGAGCACGGAGATCCTCACCGCCTTGTACCCCCGGCCCCGGGCCTGTCTCCGTGCATCTGTGAGCCCGGCCCTTACAACGGAGCCCACTGCCTTCCTTCAAGATCATAGTAATGGATAAAACATCATATTTAAATTGTGGTCCATCCAGACAATGGAATATTATTCAGTGCTTATAAAGAAATGAGCTATCGGGGAAAAAAAAAGAAATGAGCTACCGAGCCATGAAAAGCCACGGAGGAACCTTAAATGCACATCACTAAGGGAAGAAGTCAGTCTGAAAAGGCTGTATGATTCCAGTTGTACAATGTTCTGGAAAAGGCAGAGCTGCGGAGACAGTGACGAGATCAGCGGCTGCTGGGGGCTGGGGGGAAGGGAGGCATGGGAGGCACACAGAGGGTTTTTAGGGCAGTGAAACTACTCTCTATGACACCATGGTGGCAAATGCATGTCATTATACATTTGTCCGAGCCCATGAATGCACAGTACCAAGATAACCCTAATGTAAACTGTGGACGCTTGACTAATCATAATGTATCAACACTGGTTCAATTATCACAAATGTGCCACCCTCGTGTAAGATGTTGATAATAGGAGAAACCCTGTGTATGTGTGCGCGTGTGCGTGCGCTGGAAATGGAGGGTATGCGGGAACTCTGTATTTTCTGCTCAATCTTTCTAAAACTGCTCTAAAAAATAAAGTCGATTAATTTTTTAAAAATGACAAATTACATGCAGCACACATTTTGTTAGGTGCCCGTATTAACTCTGCGCTGTTCTATATTCCCGGTGCGCTGGCGCCCGGGGCCCCTCCAGGGGCTGGCGGCCTCCCAGAGAGAGCAGACCACTCTGCTCCCAGGGAGCCCATCTTTTGTGTACAGACCGACCCAGAGCCTGCACCCCAACCATCCTCTTTGCACTCGGGGCCAATATTCCCCCGTCCTAATCACCCCAGGGCCAGGGACCAGACAACAACCTGCTCCGGGGCACACGCCGGAGTCCACTGACATGACTCCAACTTGCCAATCCCGAGCCCATTCTTTCCCGTGAAAACCACAGCCCAGCCTCTGGATCCTGCCTTCCCCCCTGTCCCTCTGCCCCGTGACCGTGACCGACCCTGGCGCTTCCCCGGGGGCCCTGCAGGGCAGGGCATGCCCCCTCCTCTTGGGATCTATGAGTCACAATCCTTCCAATGGCAGTTGACCCCTGGTCTGCTGGCCCACCATACTTGAATAACAATAAAACCTACGTTTGAAAACAGTGGTGACCTGGGGGCGGGCACAGCCTGCGGCCCTGAACAATGTACCCACCCAGGACTCCAGCTGGGAAGGTGACCTTGGCTTCATTTCCAAGGCAGCACCAATAAACTCTAAACAGAAGGGAACATCTACCTGCCGAGTGGTATGAGATCCACGGTCTCTGGGGCTCCTGAGATTGGGAGCAGGGATGGAAGCCAGCCCCTTCTTTCCCAGGTGAGTAAACTGAGGCCCAGAGAAGGAAGGGTTCAGCCCAGGTCTCCGGGCTAGCTGGTGGCCCACCTTGCACTTGGCTTGTGTGGGAAGCCACAGACGCAGAGCGTGGTTGCGCGTCCCCCGGCCCCACCACCCAGCTGGGTGCCAACACAGCTGCCCGTTCCGTTCAAGCTCCTGGAGGTCCAGGGATCCCATTCTCCTTCGTGCTCTCCGCGTCCTGTCCCCGCACCCAGGGGCATGCAGCTGGCGTCCTAGCACAGACACGTAGGAGAACCTTCTATGCACACAGGCAGCTTCCTCTTCCTCACCCCGCTGAAGTTAGCAGAGGGGCCTTGGAAAGTGGCTGCCTGTTAGGGGAAGCTGGTGGTCGTGAGCGGCCCAACAATGGATATAGGGACACCTCCAAAACCTAAACGAGGCTGGCCAGAGGGCTGTCACATCAAGTAGTGTGGGGTGTCAGGTGGTGGCCTGCAGAGAGGGGGTCTGGGGCCCCGATGGGGTGTGTGAGGGTTGAGAGGTGGGGGGACCCTCCTGAAGGGTAGTTGGTTAAGTTGCTCCTGGGGAAACTTCCAAGGAACACCCAGACCAGCAGCAGGAAAAATAAATTACCACGTAAATAAACAGCAAGGCTGGCAAGATCTTTTCGAGAGAAAGGAACTGGGGGAGGCGCCCAGTGATGGAAGGGGTAATGAATTCCCTGTCATTCCAAAGACTGCTGCTCCCTGGGGCGCTCCAGGCCCACACAGGACATTCAGCACCTCATGTCAAAGTCGCTGGTGCTGGGCTTGGGAGGGGCCGGCTTTCCCCCACTCCCTGTGGACACAAGCCTAGATCCCCAGCTGAGCCCCATTATCTGTGCCCCTTTAACTCAGCCCACACTGGGGGCAGCCAGAGAGGTCGGCGTCTGTGGGACGGGGAGCAGGGGCCCAGCTGGATGGCGTGGGGACACGCGGAGGAATGCGCACTGTCTGGAATCCAGCGTCCTAGGCAGAAGGGAGTGAGGTGGCTTAGGGCCACGGCATATGAGGAGGGACCTCCGTCTTCATGCAAGGATCATACAGCATTCTGCCCCTGGCTCGAATCCCACCTCCACCCTCCTCCCGAGTTGTTCTCCACTGGGGGTGGATGGTTCTGTCTTCTCAAGATCCGGACAAATGTGTCTACTTCGCAGGTGCTTCAGGATCCAAGCAAGAGCTCTGCAAAATGAGGCAGCGTGAGATGTCACGGTGGCACCTAAAATACAGATCCCCAGGCCGGGCCTGGGCCAGACTGCTGAGCCAGCAGGTTTGGAAGCCACAGGAGAGACAGGGGATGTTGGATGTGGGTGCGCAAAGCCAAGACAATTCCCAGCTCACTCATCCCTGCTCTCGAGCTGACCAGCTATGTGAACTTCAGGGAGCCCCTTCGCTTAGCTCTGGCTCAGGCTTTCTCCTCTAGAAAGGGGAATCAATTTTTGTCTTTGCCCGCCTGTCAGGCTGGGGGCAGCTTGGGTGGAAAACAGGGAGGTGAAAACACTTTTGGAAAGCATCCAGCCCCGGCCAAATACAAGATGCTGTTGCTATGATGTCACTTCCCCTGTGCCGTGGGGAGCACCCGACCACACCCAGGGCGGCCTGGGGCCAGCCCTGCCCTCTGCGGACCCGGCTTCCAGCCTCCCCTGTCCAGGCTGCATGGCGGGGCCTCCCCAGCCCTTCTTGCTGCAGTCCATCGTGGGGTCCGCCCTGCAGGTGCCGTGCATGATCAGTGACGGCAGCTAAACTTGCTCAGGTATGTCGCGCGCCTCCATGCAATCCATTCTCTCAGCAACCCATTGTTCAGATGAAGAAACTAAGGCTCAGAAAGCCTCAGAAGGTGTCCAGAATCTGAGCAGATGAGTTTGGGAGGCTGGGTCCCAACCTTGGCATTTTCTCGTGGCTACTGTGCCAGGCTTCACAGACATTGCTCTGCACCTTCATCGTTTCTGCCGGATTTATGCCCCCCCCACCTGTACTGTCGGGTAGAACAGTGAACCTGTGCAGGTATGTCCACTCATCCATCAGACACACACCCATGGAGGGTCTAACATGTGCCAGGGCTGGAGGCAGAGTGTGGACAAAGCAGACAGCATGACCCACCTGTGTGGGGCTCACCTTCCGGGGCTTGCCAATCACTGTTCAAAGTAACACTTAATTTAAAAGAAAAGTTTATGTCACTACTACAATATGAAAATTCAGTATGATGTTCTGATCCTGTAAACATCAGTACCATTAAAAATCAAGGCCATCGGGGCGCCTGCGTGGCTCAGTCGGTCGGGCGTCTGCCTTTGGCTCAGGTCATGGTCCCGGGGTCCTGGGATCGAGCCCCGCATCGGGCTCCCTGCTCGGCGGGAAGCCTGCTTCTCCCTCTCCCACTCCCCCTGCTTGTGTTCTCTCTCTCGCTGTGTCTCTCTCTGTCAAATAAATAAATAAGATCTTAAAAAAAAAATCAAGGTCGTTGAAGCCTAGCTGAGCACTCCTACTGGCTGAAGGTTTGATGCATCCTGAAGCGTGCTCCCGTTTGATTAAAAAGAGAGATGTCCAGTCTTCAAAAATTTAACCATAGAATTACTATATAACCCAGGAATTCCACTCTTAGGTATGTGCCCAAGAGAATTAAAAATTGATTTCCAAACAATTACTGTGCCCTGTGTTCACAGCAGCTCTGTTCATGTAGCCAAAAGGTGGAAACAGCCCAATCGTCCATCGGCAGAAGAAAGAATAAGCAAAATGTGGTCCGTCTGCACAATGGGATATTTTCAGCCGTAAAAAGGAATGAAGCGCTGACATACACCACAGCGTGGATGAACCTTGAAAACATTATTCTAGGTAAAAGTTCAAAGATAATGTAATTGCATTTCTATGAAATATCGTGAATAAGTAACTCCGTAGAGACAAAGCAAACTAGGGACAGTGGGGGGGTGGCGGGGGGGGCAGTGGAGGTGATGGGGGCGGTGGCGGGACTGGGGGGTGGGGGGACGGCGGGGGGGCAGTGGAGGTGATGGGGCGGTGGGGGGACTGAGGGGTGGGGGGACAGTGGGGGATGGCGGGGAGGCAGTGGAGGTGATGGGGGCGGTGGGGGGACTGGGGGGTGGGGGGACAGTGGGGGGATGGCAGGGGAGCAGTGGAGGTGATGGGGGCGATGGGGGGACTGGAGGGTGGGGGGACAGTGGGGGGGTGGCGGGGAGGCAGTGGAGGTGATGGGGGACGATGCGGGGACTGGGGTGTGGGGGGACAGTGGGGGGATGGCAGGGGAGCAGTGGAGGTGATGGGGGCGGTGGGGGAACTGGGGGGTGGGGGGACAGTGGGGGGGTGGCGGGGAGGCAGTGGAGGTGATGGGGGGCGATGCGGGGACTGGGCTGTGGGGGGACAGTAGGGGGATGGCAGGGGGGCAGTGGAGGTGATGGGGGCGGTGGGGGGACTGGGAGGTGGGGGATGGGGTGACAGTAGGGAGCAGGAGGGATGGTAGGGGAACGGGGGGGGCGGGGGGAAGGGACAGGGCCAGGCCTGAATGGAGTGATGGGCAATGGGCATGGGTGCTCCCTCCGGGCTGATGACGGTGTCCCGGAGCTGGACAGACATGCTGGCTGCACACCACCGTGGACGCACTGAACGCCACAGAAGTATCCGCTTTCAAACAATTAACAGTTGATTTTATGGCATGAGAATTTCGCCTCCCTTTTAAAAAGGGAGACTTCCAAGTGTTAGCAGACAGAGGCACTAAAGACATATCTTTTCCAAGGAGATTCTCTCCTTAATGGAACACAAGGGAAAGAAAGAGGCGTGCCCATGGCCTTCTGATCTCCCCGGCACTTTTGCTCGCCGTCCCTGGCGGGGCCCTCCCACCACCCCGAACTGCCCAGTAGGGTCCATGTTGGTTGGCTCAGGCTGCCACTGGGAAGCACCACAGACGCAAGGGCTTCAACAGCAGATCCTTCTTTTCTCCCCCGTTCTGGAGGCTGGAAGTCCAAGATCAAGGTGCTTGTCCCCAAATATCCTGAGGCACTGGGAATTAGGGCTTCCACGTGTGGATTCTGGGGGACAATCCAGCCCATCACTGTGTCCCAGTTGACTGATGAGAAGATGGTGTGGAAAAGTCAACTCAAGTCACAGAACCGGTGGGAGGCAGAGCAGACCAAGAACCCAGGTATCCTGATCCCGTGCAAGTCCTCTCCTCCGTGCTCACCGCATCTCGTGGCGTGGACGACCACAGGGGCCCTGACTGCTAGCCTCCAAACTGCCGGTGGGAGCAAAGTCATCCGCACCCACGGGATCTTGCTTCAGCAAGTGGGTCGATGTGATCCCAGCTCCCTGCTGCCACAGATCCCGCCACGTTTCCCTCTTCGTCCAACAACCGGGCTGGACTTCACCAGGGTTCTAGCATCTGCGAGGGGACTGTGTGATCAACTAATTAAATCTAATGATTTATGTGTCCACAAACCCGGCGGGAAGGCCAGCGCCGAGGGTGTTGGAGCCAGAAACAAAAGGAATCGCACAGTGCGAAGGACACCTGCTCCCTGTCCTGCTCCTCCCCACGCCCACCGCCTTGCAGGAGGCCTATCTCCTCACCAAATAGCCCACCTCATTCCAGGCTGTTGTAGAGGACAGCCCTTGAAAAGATGCTCACCTGGACAAGCACGTTTTCTCTGGATCAGTCGGTTGGCTCCCTTTCCTCCAGAATGGCCCCTGTGCTCTGCTCAAACCAGATATGGGGGTCCCCTTCAAGGTCTCTGCTCCCCTCACCCCTGCAGCCAGCCACCAAGCCTGCAGAGCCCAGACTCAGAAACCCTTCGTTCATGTCACAACATGGGGCTCCCACTCACACCCATCACCCTCCAACCACATGGCCCTGCCAAAGCTTACACCTGCCCGGCCCTCGCCCAGCCGCCACGAGGGCAGCTCTTAGGCCTTGGGTCTTGAACACACTGGCCACCACCACTGAGCTTCCTCTCCTAGGCAGCTCCTCTCCTCCTGCAGAACCCCGCTGGCCCATCTGTGCCTCCAGGGAGCCTCCCATCTTCCTATGGGCTCGAGGTGCCCCTGGCACCCAGTACAGTTGAGTAAATGCTTGATGGATGGATGGATGGGTGAATGAATGAATGAATGAATGAATGAATGAGAAGTCTTGGCTGCTTAACAATGAGCCAGTCCAAGGGTAGTGGGAGTTTACAACACATCATCAGAGAAGGCTCCTTGGCTCTTGGGCTCAATAACCAGTCCCCACCACCCTGCAGGGCATCGTTCTGGATAAATGGCTGCCACCTTGTCATGTGATCTGGTGGGTCTGGAAAAGGGCTACAGGCCATGGTGACAGAAGAGACAGAGTTCCCACCTGGGCTGCCACCCACTCTATCCCTTGATGTAAATTACTGCTCAGAGGTTCTCCCTAGCTTCCTGTTTGCTGGCAATCCCCAAAGGATAAAGGGCCTTTCAGGAAATGGGTCAAGCTCTTCTCTGTTCAAACATATCTTTACGTGCACAGCGAAGGAAACCATCAACAAGACAAAAAGGCAACCTGCTGAATGGGAGAAGATATTTGCAAATGACGTATCTGATAAGGGGTTAATATCCAGAATATATAAAGAATGCATACAACTCAACACCACCAAAAAACAAATAATCCAGTTTAAAAATGGCAGAGGACCTGAGTAGACATTTTTCCAAAGAAGACATACAGATGGCCAGCAGACACATGAAAAGATGCTCAACATCATCATCGTCAGGGAAATGCAAATTAAAGCCATGACGACATATCACTTTACACCTGTCAGAATGGCTAGAATAAAAAACGCAAGAGACAAGTGTTGGCGAGGATGCGGAGAAACGAGCCCTCGTGCACTGTTGGTGGGAATGCAGACGGGCACAGCCACTGTAGGAAGCGGTATGGAGGTTCCTCAAAAAATTAAAACAGAAATCTGTATGATCTAGTAATTCCACTACTGGGTATTTACTCAAAAAAAACAAAAATACTAATTTGAAAAATAGGCGCACCCCTGCGTTTAGTGCAGTATTATCTACAATAGCCAAGATATGGAAGCAGCTCAAGTGTCCATCAACTGGTGAATGGATAAAGAAGATGTGGTGTATAGATACACAATGGAATATGATTCAGCCATAAAAAAGGAAATCTTGCCATTTGCAACAACATGAATGGACCTAAAGTGTATAATGTTAAGGGAAATAAGTCAGGCAGGGAAAGACAAACACCATATTATTTCACTTTTATGTGGAACTTAAAAAAAATGAACAAAGGAAAAGAGAGATAAACCAAAAAACAGACTCCTAACTACAGAGCACAAACTGGCGGTTGCCAGAGGGGAGGTGCTGGGGGGCTGGGGGAAATAGACTAAATGGGGAAAAACATATCTTTAAGTGATTAGTGGGAGGGGAAATGTCACAGACACTTTAAGAAGCAATTTAGGGCAGATTTTTTGAGGGAACCAGAATGCAAGCTGCTCTCACAAGCCATTGCTGAGCCACCGCCGCCCGGGGCTGGAGGACAGGGGCAGCAGCGACTGGGGCAGTCTGGGGCCAGCTGGGCAAGGGACAGCACCAGGGCCAGAGGACTGAGGCCCTCATCTCTTCCCCAGCACAGGGGCTGAGACCTAAGAGGGCAGAGGCAAAGTCTGGGCCGCCAACCTGATCACCAGGAATTAAAAGAAACACCACCTCCGGATCCAGCGGCAGACGTTCCGTGCCCAGCCTACAAATCCAAGGTGGGCAGAACAGGTCAGCAAACGCTGCAGAGGGTCAGGAGCATCACCCAGGCCCACCGCGCCCCCCAGGCGGGTCAGAGCCCCCCAACACATAGGCTCCTGTACTTCCTTGCCCTTCCCGGACTTGCCACACTGTTCTCCTGCCCCTGCGGAGCATGAACTCCTGAAGGCAGGAGTACATGTCCCTTGCTCGCCACCTTGTCCCTCACGCTCAGCTGGGTGCCAGGCACCTGGTGAGCACTGGTACATGCTTGTGGAATAAATGAACGAATGGCTTATTGACATCGAGAAGAAGCATGGGGAAAACAAAGCCCGGTAGCATATCGTGAGCCTGGGGCCACCATGAGATACAGAATAAAGACCGCTGAGAGCTAGACTCATCCCCCATCGCCATCTGCCTGCACACCTGACTCCCTCTGCAACTCAGAATCAGAGCTGGTTGGCCCCGCCAGGGCAAGGTGGAGGCAGGCGCCCGAGGTCAAGGGCTCAGGAAGGATTTTATTTATTTATCTGATAGAGAGAGAGAGACAGCGAGAGAGGGAACACAAGCAGGGGGACTGGGAGAGGGAGAAGCAGGTTCCCACCGAGCAGGGAGCCCAATGTGGGGCTCAATCCCAGGACCCTGGGACCATGACCCGAGATGAAGGCAGACGCTTAACGACTGAGCCACCCAGGCGCCCCTGCTTCTTAGATTCTTGCCTAAGGAGTGGGCAAGCTGCTGAGCTTGGTCTCCCGACTTGAAACAGCTCCCAATTTGAAACAGCTGAGCTTGGTCTCCCAACTTGGAAAGGGAGGATCCAGGATTTATGGAGCTTGACGCATACGCATATGTGGGGACTCTTTCAAGAAAGAACATAAAAATGTCTTCCTCATACACATTTTATAAAACCCTAGGACAGGGGAACTCCTTGCTGGACACTTGCCAGGGCTCCGTGATGGCCCCGGGAAATCCAACCTGGACCATGCTCTCTGGGTGCCTCGAGCCTCCCTCACCTCACACTCTGCTAGGAATCCCACACAGTGCCACCATGGGTAAGTCACTTCTCCATGCCTCAGTTTCCGCACCTATGAAATGGGTACAACCTTGGTGCCTGTGTCATGGGTTTGTGGGGACATGTAAAGGAGTTAACACAAGGAAAGGGTTTAGTCCAGGTTGGGGCACTTGGTGAGGATACTAGAAGGTGTTGCTGGAAGCTGCCTTTCAAGGCTCTGCATCCCTCCTGGGTCAAACGGAAAGTCACGGCTCTCTGTAACTTAACAGTGGGATGGCAGCACAGAAGCCCTGTCTGCTGTGATCATGGATCGTGGTTATGAATTTTATGGTTTTTTATTATTTTTAAAGATATATTTATTTATTTGAGAGAGAGAGAAAGTGCACAAGCAGGGGGAGGGGCAGAGAGAGAGGAAGGAAGCAGACTCCCCATCAGATGCTTAACCAACGGAGCCACTCAGACGCCCCAGGTAAAGACCCCTTTAAAAATCCTAACCACAGGGGCACCGGGGTGGCTCGGCCGGTTAAGTGTCCGACTCTTGGTTTTGGCTCAGTTCGTGATCTCAGGGTCGTGAGATGGAGTTTGGAGTGGAACTCCATGCTGGGCGTGGAGCCGGCTTAAGAGTCTCTCTCGCGGGGCGCCAGGTGGCTCAGTCGTTAAGCACCTGCCTTCGGCTCAGGTCATGATCCCAGGGTCCTGGGATCGAGCCCCGCATCGGGCTCCCTGCTCCGCGGGAAGCCTGCTTCTCCCTCTCCCAGTCCCCCTGCTTGTGTTCCCTCTCTGGCTATCTCTCGCTCTGTCAAATAAATAAATACTTAAAAAAAAAAAGTCTCTCTCCCTCTGCCCCTCACCCCCATCTTCCTCCCAAATAAATAAATAAATGGTCTTTATCTTATAGAGACACACAAAAAAGGTTTTTTTTTTAATTACCCAGCTCACATTTCGTGCAAACCTTGCTCTTGCTTGTACATGATTTTTGCACCTTGTAGGTAAGTAGTCATTGCTTAAGTAAAACAATTACACAAATAAGTAAAAAATGTAAGTGCCTCGGGCACACCCAATATCTCTGATATTTCAATAAGCACCTGACCGCTGGTTCATAAAGCCTCACCCTCCCTCCCACAGCTGCATCTCTATGATATATCCAGAAGGGGTGACTCCCCCCAGCCAGGCACCCGCAGAGCGCTGTTGGAGCGCCCAGAAAGACCCAGTCAGACTCAAACCTCCCAGGCCCCCACCAAGCACCCGCCTCCCACCAGTGTCACCACCCTCATGGAGGATGGGTCCACACCCTCCTTTCCTGCCCCACTCCTGGCCTCAGCAGCCAAGCCCTGATCTGGACCAGCCCACTACTTGAGAGCAGGTAGGGAAGAGGGGCCGCACCACGCTGGGGGGAGACCCATTGCAGCCACGCCGGCAGAGGACATCCCCATCCCCCCGGCGTCCAGCCCCATCCTGGACCCCAGGGCCTCGGCCCGCCCTCTGAGGCCCGGCTTCGGGCCCTGCCTCCCCCATCAGAGGGCTGCGGTCTGCCAGGCAGCGCCCAGGGCTGGGTGTGGAATCAGACCTGGCTGGACCCAGCACTTCCTCTGTGACATCTTGGGCACATTCCTCACCACCCTGGCCTGTTTCTCCTTATGACAAATGGAAAACATAACCGAATGTCCCTTAGGACTAACTGGGACACACTGCAAAGCGCCCACCCCGGGACAGCACTCAGCAGTCACCGGCCCCTTTCTCTCGTCGGCCTGGGCTCCTGCGGCAGCGGGGAGCTGCTGAGAGGCCCGGCCAAGCTGCAGCCCACGGGGCTCCCCGCCGTGGGGCAATTTCCGTGACCCTCAGCTCCTGGACGCCACACACACACACCCCCGAACCCCGGCTTCCGTTCATCAGTGCTGGAGAAGCCCAGACTGTGGAAGCATCCAGGCTGGCTCCAGCCTGGCCGCCCAGACCACATACTCACGCTAATTCTGCCAGAAAGACCAGCCTGTGGTTGGGAAGAACGGCCATTATGGTTTCCAGAAAATTCCTCCGAGCAGGGAGAAGCTGTTTGCCATTCCTGAGGCCTCTCCAGTCAGTCTGAATGCGGTTTTCCAATTAAGCTGGGACTGCTCCCAGATCTCTGCTTTAAACAACCACCTCTCCGCTTTCCTTCTAAAGAAACAAAACCCTTGAGACGAGCACACCCCTCCCTTTTATTTTGTTTTAAACGACCTCTGGGTGTTTTTTCCTGCTTACCCAGGTGGTGTGTGTGGTATAACCCCGGAGCACTGGTGGGAGGGCACCTGGGGGGTCGGAAGTCCCGGGCCATGGATGGGGTGGGTCTGCTCACCAAGTTGGGGACTGCACAAGGAGAACCGAGCCTGGGGAAGGAAGACAAGTCCTCCTCTGGGCGGGACAAGCAAGATTGCACTTGGGAATTCTTAATTCTGCCTCCGGTCAGGAATGTGGGGAGAAGGTTAAAGACCCCGGGCTAGCTCTCAGGTCCTCAACCCAAATGAGGTATCGGCATCAGGGGATGGACGTGACCTCTAGGTCACGTGGAGGGCCGAGAGAAGAAAGAGCCAAGGACAAAGCAAGGAAGAGGGGGCCGATGAAGAGAAATGGTCAGAGGCCTGGAAGGGAATGGACAGGAGGAGGAGAAGGAGGAGAGAGGCACGCCATGGGCCAGCCACGTCCCGTGGCCAGAGAGGGCCATTTAGATGAGGTCTACCAAGGCCTACCGGACCTGCTGCCCATGATGTCCCTGACCACCAGGATGCATTGAGCCCGTTCTGACTCTAGTCTTTAAGAAGACGGGCCTCTGCTACTTCCTCCTTCTTGAAATGACCTCTCTGAGGACACTCCCTGGCAGAACCAAGGCCCCATGCCGAGAGGAGCCCAGCCTGGGACACATGCAGCCTCCCCAGTCAGCATCGAATGCTGGCTCCGTGAGCACGCGTGCTGTGGGCTCTGGTGTGCCCTGGCTTACCCGGGACGGCAGCCTGGCCAGAGGACCTCCCCGGAGCCCAGTCAACTCACAGGATCAGCAGATAAACAAATGTCCTCAGAGCCTTCACCAGAACAAGGTTAATGATGTGGTGGGGATAGACCCCTCACCAAAAGGAGTAAAGCATCAACAGGTGTGTGTGTGTGTGTGTGTGCACCTGCGTGTGCAGGGAACAGAGACAGTGTTTAGAAGCTCCTCCTCGAGGAAGCTGACCGACCATGAAAGGAGGAGAGGGAGGGGATCTGTTCGTTGCCCCTCACTACTTAACAGTTTCCTTCCTCCTGGTCCCGGGCCATGAGCCCACCCCCAAAAGCAGGCTCACAGCCTCCGCGGGGATCTACCAGAGACACTGAGGGTAACGGAAGCAGCCCTTGCAGCCAGAGCCTTGGCCGGGGTCCCAGCCCCAGCCCTGCCACTTAAACTCCTGGGCCTCAGTCTTCACCTCTCTAAAGTGGGGCTAATGCTACTTGACCTGCCAATGTTTCAGGGCTATGGCTGGAAATAAACAAAATGAAGGATCTGGAAACTGTCAGCGGAAAGGCCAGTGCAAGGGACTATTATTATGACGATCCAAAGGGAGGAGGAGCTGGGGGGCCAGGAGCTCACAGCCTCCCTCAGTGGACACAACACAGTTACATGAAAGCAGCTCAGGAAGATCAAGTTTGCCCACAGGGCTCTGGATCTCAGCACCAACTTGAAGAGACCCCCCAGTGTGGTGCAGACAGTCTCCTGAGAGCCTGCCCCGCCTTTGGCCCCTGTGAGGGCTCCTCAGATTTGCAGGTACATTGAGGGCTGCTTCTGTGACCGAAGATGATGGCCATTTCCAGAGCATCTGCCCGAGGACCTGGCACCCTCCCTGTTTATCACAATCTCATTTTCCGCCTCCAACATCTGTAGCTGAAAATCAGTGCTGCCTCCTGGGGTGGGGGGAGCGAGCACCAGAAAATGAGGCTGAAAACATCATAAAGTGTGAAAAAAAAAAATCATGAGCACCTTTATCCCACTGACCTGCAGGCAGGGTCCTGAGCTGAGGTGTGTACAACCTGGCAGAGCAGGGGAAAGGGGGCGTGAGACCCATAAAGGGGGAAACTAAATAAAATCGCATATGGTGCTAGGAGAGGGTCCACACGGCCGACCAATAGCGGCAGAGCAGGTTCTCCGGATGGAGGCAGCTTTCAGGCTTTCCAGTGGTTTCCATGGCACCCGTGCCTTCATAATCCTCACCCAAACAGCTCTCCTTCAGCTCACCTTGTGTCACCGAGCCAGAGGAGAAATGGAGTAAGTGTGACAAATATGCTGATAGCGAGAAAGTTGAGCATGCGTGTGCGTGTGCATTCGTGTGTGTGTGCAGGGAGCTCGGGCAGAGCCAGGGTTTTCCTTCAGAATAAGTGACCTTGGTCATTGCCTGGGGGCTCCGAAGGCATTTCTGGGAGCCAGACCCACCAAACTCTGATTTGGAGAAATCCATGGACTCAGATCCCAGCCGGGTTTGGCGGGAAAGATGCCGGGGCCCCCTTGCCGTGGATGGTCAGGTCCTCCACAGCAGGTGCTCATGAGTGCGGAACCCAGAGCCTTTCTCAGGTTCAGAACCCCTAGGAGAAGGAGGTGTGCAAACTCTCCACCCCCCAAGAGTCTAACTACCCTCCATCTGGTGATGTTTTCTCTTTCATTCGTTCAACAATGACTGAGCGCCTTCGTGGGCCAGGCACAGACTGGGCTGCAAGCAGAGCGTCCGGCCGACCAGCCACGCACCACCTCTCCCTCGCTGCCCCAGGCTCAGCAGACAGGCAGGTTTGCCACGAATTCTCGCCCCCTGTGGCATCCTCCACTTGCCTGCCATTCAGATCAGACCCCCAGCAGCAGCAAGCTGCTGAAAAGGATTCCAGGTGCTCCATTCTCCCTTTCATCTGGTTCTCTCTCCCTTTTTTGTCTTCTTTTTAAAAATGCTCTTTACTGGTGGGAAAGTTAGCATGAAAAAGACAGAAAATGAGGCTCAGGAAGGATGTCTGATGTGCAGCGATGTATTAACCTGCCAGAGGCTCTTCCTCTCCAAGCCCAGCAGCTGGGAGATGGGCCTCCCCTCTCCCCTCCTGCCAGCAGAGGGGGGCGATGGGTCAGGGTGGGCATCTGGCCTCATGGCACCAGGTGAGCTCAGGACCATGGGAGACCAGCATCTGCTGCTGGGTTCCTGTGGGCATCTGATGTATCACCTTACGGCCCCGGAGAGTCAAAATCTCCATGAGGTGTGCTCCTTCTCTCTCCGGGGACTCAAGCCGCCACTGTCCCCTCCTTTCCACCTGGCACCTGGTCACGTGCCCCACCGCCCTCTGGAAGAGCCAGCTGGGCACCTGCCATGGACTCCCCAGGGACCCCAACTGGGCCGCCCTCTGGACTGACCCCCCTGGCACCCTCACTTACCCACACGAAAACACCAGGACCCTGGTCTACAAAGGAGCCAGCTACAGAAGAGCTACTCCAGGTCCCGCCTTCCCGGAGAGGGGGCTGGCTGCCCACCATGCAAGGCAGACGTCCGGGCCAAAGTGCCCACAAGGTGAGGGGGCTAATAGAGTTTGTTTCCCCGGAAACAATGGAGAGGGTGGTACGGGCAAGCCTTGAGGCGTGAGAGAGAGGCTGGATGGCCCCGTGCCTGGGCTCAAATCACATCGAGTCAGCTTCCCACTTATTAACCATGGGACCTGGCCTGTCCCCGTTTTCCTGCGCATCCACGGCGGGGGGTGGGGGGCGGACAGCAGCACCGTCTCCCTGAATCGTGCAGAGGTCCCATAGGTAAGGAATTTAGAACAGTGCCTGGTGACGGGAGGTACAGAGCAGAGACCTGGGGACAGAGGCACAGAGCAGAGCTCTGTGTTCAGCCAGGCCCTGAGTGAGCCTCCCCCCCCCCCCCACGGCAGGCAGGGTAATCCCCACCCCCACTGGCAGAACACAAGGTTGGAAGGTGGGTATTTTCTCCCACAGTCAGACCCAGGGAGACAGAACCTCCCAGGGGGCCCCTGTCCCCAGAGCCCCGGGCCCCCCCGACTGGGACTGAAGAAACAGAGTGGGCTGTGGGAACGCTGAGCTGCTGCCTCAGGGTCACCCCACTCTGCACAATTCCGGGGGGTGCCATGTACATCCGTGGGACACAGTGGCCTCTTCCACACAGAGGGCAAGCCCTATAGGAGACAGGCTAAGGCCATTTGTCCACTGGAAGCCATGTAGAGGCCCGGAGTGTGAGCCCAAAAAGGGAGAGAGGCAGACAGGGGAGCCCACTTCACCAGCAGGGCCCAGCCTCGCGGGACGTGGGTTTTCCCTCCTCCTGGAGCAGGGTGGCCTGGCTCTGTCCTTGAGACTGAAAAGGGACTGGGAGAAACAGCTTGCCATGCTCCCGGTCCACACCATCTCACACCCCGCCTCTAAGACTGGTGACTCTCAGGGCCACGGGCTCCCTGCGCCCCAACCCCCCACAGCCAGGGCAGGAGCTGTGGGCACCCTGAGTGATGATGTGGTTTCCTCCCCGTATCTGTCCCTTGGTGACTTCCGCTCAGCAGCAGCACTGGGGAGATGGCAGCCAGTCCTCACGGAGCCTCCCTGCACTGAGAGAAGACAGACAAGGGGACAAGATGGGCGACAAGGCCATGCCCCTTCCCATGGCGGGGGGCAACAGGTGGGGAAATCACAGGGAGAGAACAGTGACTGGAGACACGGATATAGGGTGTGTGCGAGTGCACGTGTGTGCGCGGATGCGTGTGCACACACGGGTGCAGATGGGAGTGCGCGGGCGCACGTGTGTGCACGGATGCGTGTGCACGCATGGATGCAGATGGGAGTGTACGGGCGCACGCACATGCACGGGGATGTGTAAATGCAGGGTGCTCAAGCGAGTGGGAGTGCGGATGTGTGCAAATGAGCGTGCGTTTGTGCCTGGGCACACGCGTGTGTGTGTGCGAAGGGGCAGAGGGAGGGAGGAGGAGAGCAGAGTGGAGCAGAAAGACAGCCACAGTGAGAAAGCCCTGCTGCCCAGCAGGGCAGCCGACGGGAAGCCCCAGGAAGTAGGAGCTGCACGCTCGCTGCTGGCTCCTTCTCGGAACCCAGCACGCGGCAGGTGCACGGCGACTTGCTGGTGCCCGCCCAACAGATCGTGCAGGTCATAGGTGCCTCCCGGTCCAGGATGTGTTCCCCCACTTTCCCCTAAGTCCACTTCCCCTTCACCTTCAGCAGCCAGCCCCTCCAGGCCAGCACGCCCCACCCCCAGGCCCCCCAGGGAGCCTTCTCTTAATACGGGCTGGCTTCTCCTCACCCAGGAACAGGGGGATTTCCTGCCTGTTTCTTCAGGCTGGGTGACGTAAGCTGTTTTTCTAGTGTTCGGCCGAAGAACCTTCCAGGCCTTCATTTGTCTAAATGCGGAGGCCTTTGGGGACGAGCTTAGCTGGCTTGCTTCCGCCAGCATCTTGTAGCCGTCCAGGCTGGTGCTGCCTCTAGACCGCTGGCTGCAAGAAACAGGGCCCTGCAAAAGGAGCGAGGGACCAGAGTCTTCCTCAGACCAGATGCGCCCATGGACATGGCCAGTGTTTCCAGCTGCGTCAGCTGGGGTTAGAACTGAGCCCAGTCGCACCTGAGAGTGTGAGAGACCCCAGGGCGCCCAGCCCCGGCCCTGCTCTGGGATCTGCAACCTGAGTGTGCAATGGCCTGGACACGTCTAGAGATGAGTAGACAGCTGAGATCACCACAGGAGGCCCGCAGCAGGCCCTTCTCCTCTGGGCTCTCCAAGGGTCCTGGCAGCCCACTCCGGGCACTGTCACCCTTGAGGTCAGGAAATACTCCTTGGGTGAGCCTCCTGAGTCAGAAGCCTGGCTATGCCCTAGCAGACCCACCTGGCCTATCTAGGGCCCCCAGATGTGGTCTGGGAATCATGGCATGCCCAATTCAGGGTCTTGTGAAGACCAAATGCATCCCTCACCCAGGCCCTGGCCTGGAGCAGACCCCCTTCCTTCCTAATCTAGACCCCAAGACAGGCCCGGTTCTCCACCCCACACCTCTTCCCTCACCTAGCTCCAGACTCTGGGCACTCGGAACCTGCAGACCCCGGTCTCTCTATCTCTGTCTCTCCCCCTGTCTCTTCCCTCTGCAGGGATCTCTTGCCCTAGCCTTCAGGAAGCCTTGGAGACAGTCCCCTCTCCTGGATACCTCTCATGTTCCCAAGTCTGGCTTGGATGCCTCCCCTGGGAGCTTACATCATGCCCCAAACGTCCACGACCATAGCACTGATCACAGTGGCCTGGGATTACCCCATCACCTGCCTCGCAGGGTGTGTAATCTCGGAGAGGAAGACAGCCTGGGTTGCGTGCCCATTGCCCAGCACACAGTACATGTCCATGACGCACACATGGAATGAGCAGGTCTCCCCCGCGCAGAGCCGAACCCCACCCTGGAGCCAGTGACCCCAACAGATGGGACGGAGTGGAACTGGGAGCCTCTTCCAAAGGGCTGCCAGGAGAGCGGCCCATCTCCCAGCCCTACCCCACCCTCCAGCTCCTGTCCCCCGCCGTCCCTGCCACCTCCTGACGCAGACTCATCAGCCGTTGCCATGGAGACCAGCCCGCAATGGGCTCGTGCCCTCCCGCTGCACGGGGCGGGCAGAGCAACGGTGGCAGCCAGCTGTGCACAGAGAACACCTGCCCAGCGAGGCGGGCGCCTGGCTCCGGACGCAGACAAGCCGGGGTTCGGGGCCAGTACCCGCCCACCCGCAGTGCCCTTCCCACAGCAGGGTGACCTTGGGCAAGTCACTTCACCTCCCTGAGACACGCAGGATTTGAGGGATGAGATGAACCACGCCAGGCAAGGGTCATCAACGTGTCATTTTGGGGTGCCGGCCTCGACATTAGCTTTCTTTTTCCAGAGTTTCTGTCCCTTTGGCCTTTGTGCCCAAATCCCCCCAACTCAGGTGGGACAGGAAGAAGGAGAGACTCCAGTCCCTGCTGGAAGTAAAAGACTGTGTGTGACATGTGAAGACTAAGAGGAAGCCTCCAGGGCCACTAATGTGGTCTGGCCCCGGGGCCACAAATGTGGGTGCCACGCTGGCCTCTGGCCATATAATGAGCAAACCCACTCAGGGCAGTGAGCCCCACCCTCCAACGACATCAGTTGCCCTCAGATTTGCCTGACGGCCTCCATATCTCCCTAGAGTAGGGTTGGGGCAGGACGTGTCTCCTGGTCTCCTTATTGCTTTACATGGTGCCTACTTCTGGGGACAGCTGAAGATCCCTGAGCCCACAGGGGACCTGGGGACAGGAACGTGTGGAGATGCCGTAAGTGGCCCATGGCACCGAGCTGGCTCTCCCCGGCAGCCCAGGCCAGCTCGCATCCCAAGTGGAGCTGAGCACGCATCAGGCAGGCCTGCGTGAGCCCTGATACAAAATGTGACCCCCCACCTCCCTTTCCAGAATGTCAATCCAGCCCCGCTGCTGGGCTTTTGTCACTGCTGGGAACGGTCCCCAAAGTTGGGGACAGGAAGTGGTCCCTTCTGTTAAATGATGGTTGGACAGATGGATGGATGAATGGATGTCTATAAGAACTGGAAGAAAGTAGCCACTAAGGAGTCCTTCTCAGAGCGAAGGCCCACAGAAACCATGAGAGCTGGTGGGGACCGGGCAGGCCCTGGGAGCCAGGATTCCGGGGCCTGGGTCTCTGAACGCTTCTCCGGGGGTGGGGGTAGAGAAGGAGGGGACCCACAGCTCTGCTCCTTAGTCTCTTTCCCCTGGAACTCTCCACACCCTGAAAGGCAGGCCTACGTCCCTCACCCCCAGGCAGGAATCCCCACCCCAGACTGACCTGTCACTGTGCTGCCAGCCCCGTGCCCACCCGCCCTACCCATGGACAGAACAGACCCAGAATGGTGTCCTGACCTCGCTGCCCAGCCAACCGAGATGGAACGAAGGAAGGGAGGTTGCAAACGGATTGCCCCAGATGGGTCTCCCTGTGAACAATTTCGATAATACCTTAACACAAAAATAGAGGGTCAGAGGGCCTTTTGTGCGCTTCATCGATCTGGAAAACACCAAACAGAAAGTTGGAGGAAATTTAGAGAAAAAGTGACTAAACATAGTTTTTGGTGAGGATAATAAAAATGAATAATGCCCTAAGCTCTTAGCCCCACTGTGAGCTGTGAGGGGCGTCCCGTTACCCCACTTCGCAGAGCCGGACTCCGAGGCTCGAGCAGTTGCGACTTGCCTGTACATTTGGGCGCGTGAAAAGCAACGCTAGCGTGTCCATTGGAGAACTGTGAGCCTGACTGAGTAATTCTTACAGAGCTCAGTGTCTTCGCCATTTTACGTGAGGCTGCTGGGTCTGTTACACTGTGAAAAACAACATCGGGGGCACTCGGCAGGACCGACAGGTTGCATTTGCTGCTTGCTTACAGCTCCCCAAAAGTAGACAATCTTGGAGGCTCATGTTTCAATTCTCTTCAAGGCACTTGCAGACACTCACTGGAAAAGAAAAGTTGCAGGAATGAAAGTGGCCATTCCTCATTACACCAGCATGTGCGGCTCGGGAAGAACCCACAGACCAGGTGAGACTTAGCTGATACACGGAAGGTTTTCACAGCCGCAAAACAGGTGTCTCCCAGCTGGTGTCTCCCAGGACAAAGAGGAGGGACCCTGGGCTGCTCTCCTGACCTCTCTCTCTTCAGATGTGAGCATGCGAAGAGCGAGGTGGGGTCTCACATGTCGTTCAGATCTGGTATTTGCAGAAAGGGAGGAAAGAGAAAGACTTTGCTGGTCACCCTTAGATCCCCCATGGGGCCTGAGGTTCGGGGGCTGCACAGTTGCGGAAATAGCTGCTCAGGACCCCGATAGGTAACACAGATGATAGGAGGAGTGTAGCTCTGGGTGAGCAATGGGGCATCCTGCTTGCTCAGATTCCCCTTTCCATCCTTTCCACCCCAAACTCCAAAGACCACCCCCAGGATTTCTCTGGTCTCCCCACAACTTGAAAGGCATGACTCTATTATCCTGTAGACCCCTCGAGGCTTGGGACTATCTAGGGACACCGTCTTTCCATCTCCAGCACCTAGCAGCCTTCCTAACCAATGGCAGCCACTTGGTGTTTGTTGAGTGAATGAATGACCCATGAATGAGTCAGCTATTGCTATGATAATACTGTGTAACAGACAAGCCCCCAAATCTCAGTGACTCACAACCGAAAGCACTGAACTTTTTTCTTCTCTATGGGTACAAGCCAGCAGGGGCACTTCCAGGACCAAGCACCTCCTTTGGGGACCAGCAGCTACAGGGAGCCCGTTCTGCTCATGGTGAATAACAGAAACACAAGGCCCAGTCACACACGCACATCTGAAGCGACCGCCCGGGTCACGCCCACAAACACTCCACGTGTGGCCACAGCCAGCATCAGTGGGCTGGGGCAAGCTGTGCACCCACTCCAGCGGGGGCACCGCAAAGCCACCTAGCCAAAGACGCAGACGTGAAATTCTACATAGAGAGGGAAGGAAGAATTTTGGAACCAAGCGTCCGATCTGCCACACAGCAGAGGATGGAAACAATGGCAGAGCATTGCGTCCTTTGCAGGCTCGTTCAGACAGGATGTGTGGAAATCGCTCCAAGAAGTACAAAGCTCTAGTTAAATGCTATAACACAGCGATGTCATGATGCAATGTCCCCTCCACTGGACAACACAGTCACCATAAAGAGACCTCATTCTTGGAGAGAGGAATGGGGTGCTGGGCAGAGGGACCCACCTCACAGTGAGACTGGAGCTGCATGTGGCTTGTTAACACGGCTCTAACAAGCCCCCTGAGCCAGCAGTCCTCAGAGGGCAACCGTGGGCAGGGCCGGGGTGCCGGGCTGGCATTGCAAAAGCTGTTAAAATAAAGAACATATGGGGGTATTGTCAACCCTCCCAGCCTCGTGTCAGCGTATCCCCGGATTTGGGATAAGTGTGACCAGCCCCAGATTCGGAAGGTTCCTGCCTCCCCCTTCCAAGTGCACACATGCACAAGCACACACAGACACTGCCCCCCTGCTCGCCCCCCAAAGAGGCTCATTTCAAAGATGTGGGTACACTGGGGCGCCTGGGTGGCTCAGTCATTGGGCGTCTGCCTTCTGCTCAGGTCATGATCCCAGGGTCCTGGGATCGAGCCCCGCATCGGGCTCCCTGCTCTGCAGGGAGTCTGCTTCTCCTTCTCCCTCTGCCGCTCCCCCTGCTTGTGTTCCCTCTCTCACTGTGTCTCTCTCTGTCAAAAAATAAATAAAAAATCTTTTAAAAAAAAAAAGATGTGGGTACACTGAGTCGCTGACCTCAGAGCTGCTTTGGGGAGGTGGCTGGAGACCAGGATAAGCTCAGGGAGACAGACTCCCTCGGGTCCCAGTGAGGCTCCCAGGGAGAGAAAGAAGTTCCTACCAGCCCTGCTTGTTTTCAGAAGTTTGTGCATTTTCTAGTTTCCTTTTTTTTTTCCTTTCCAAAGCTCCGCTCACCCAAGAGAATAATGTAAACACTTAGGATGGCATTTTAATAGTCCCAGGGGCATTGATCATTATTATGAATTTGAAAATAGCTGAGTTATGAATGTTTGACTGCAATCACGCAGAGCTCTATACGTTGTAAAATCTTAAACGCCCAGCAGCGCTATTATTCTCCAAGCACTTTCTCCTCTGTTGTCTCAAACGGGAGGAGTTACTCTCCCAATTAGGGTGATCGGAAGACAAGGGTCAAGAAGGGTCAGACCACTTGCCAACTGGGCGATGCCGCCGGGAGGGATCAGAACCCCGGGGGCCTTCTCTTCTCCCTGCTAGAATTCCCCGGAGACTTCATCCTCAGCTCCTCGAACCACCTTCACCTCTCCTTGCCACCTGAGACTCCAGATCCCTGCCTCACTCCCCAGATCCTGCCCTGGCCCCACCTGGGCCACCTCCAGGGGTCTCGTGCCACCAATTAGCTCTTCCCTCCTGCGGCCTTTCCCCTGCGTGGTACTGTCCTGCCTCTGTGCATAGATGTGTTCATGTCTCTCCCCCAGACAGCCTGCCCCCCGTACAGATCGCCCTCCTGCAAACACACAGATGCCCCCCCCTGCCCCCTCCCAGGCTCCCCCAAAAGCAGAGGCAGGTGGGCGCTTTAGCAGGTTACCCCAGGCAGTGGGGGCTGGAAGGGGCCTATGCGGTGCAGCCTGGTCCACACCCACCACGTGGGTGACATAAGGACATGCTATGGGTCACCCTGGAGACCGAATATGGAGGCTGGACATCTGAGGCACCCAACTGGCCTGGGGTTCGGGTGCATGTGCCGCCATCCATGCTTCCCGGGTGGGTGCCCTGCCTGGGCTGGCCTTGGGCCCGGGCCTCGTGCTGGGACCACCTCCCCCGGTGCCACTTCTCACTTCCCTACCTTCTGCAGTCGCCCGCTCTTCCTCTCCCAATAGGGTCTTTGCAGATGGAATTAGTTAAGATGAGGTCATAGGGATTGGGCCCTAAATCCAACGACCGGTGTCGTAAGAGGGAAATTCAGACGCAGACACACTCGCGGGAGAAGTTCAAGTGACAACAGAGGCAGAGATTGGGTTGATGTGTCTGCAGCCAAGGAACAGCCAGGCCTGCCAGCCCCCGGCAGAAGCCAGGAGAGAGGTGGGGGGCAGTCTCTCCCCTGGAGCCTCAGAGGGAGCCACCTTTGCCAACACCTCGATTTCGGGACCTCTGGCCTCCACAACCGTGAGGGAGTCAACATCTGCTGTTTTAAGCTCCCCAGTCTTCGGGGATTTGTGCGAGCAGCCCCAGCAACCCTCAGAAGGACACGGGGTTGGGGTCGTTGTCAGTGAGTCCTCGCGGGAACACCAGGCAATATTGTGATTTATAATAAAAAATAGATTGGGTTTTCATCCCTGTTTCTGGCACAGAGCTCCTAAAACCCTGGGAATTTCCTAAGTGGTGAAAACAATAAAGATGTCTTTTGTTATGTTGACTCTGTGACTGAGGTTGGGGGCTGTCTGCCTCGTGATAGTGATAGAGGGTTGGAACTCTCAGTCCCACCCTCTGACCTCCAGGAGGGGAGAGGGGCTGGAGGGTCAGGCAATCACCATGATATAATCAGGTCCATGATATAACCCGTCATGCCTTCATAAGGAAGCCTCCATAGAAACCCAAGGGACCAGGTTCGGAGAGCTTCCAGGTTGATGGACACGTGGAGATTTGGGAGGGGTGACAAGCCTGGAGAGGCCTTCCCCCTTCCCCACACATTGCCTTGTGCGTCTCTTCCATCTGGCTGGTCTGAGTTACACCATGAGATACTGAGGAAAAGGGTTTCCCGAGTTCTGGGAGCCACTCGAGCAAATTAATCAAACCCAAGGAGGGAGTCGTTGGAACCTCCAAACTATAGCTGGTCATTCGATTGGCCTCTAAAGGGGCGGGGGGCAGTCTGGTGGGACTGATTCCCTGGGGATCTGACATCATCTCCAGGCAGATGGTGTCAAAATTGAGTCTCACTGTAGGACCCTAAGCTGGTGTCAGGGAATTACTTGGTGGTGTGAGGGAGAAAGCCACATGCACATTGGAATTGGGTCCCAAAACACTTTTATACCAATACTGGGTCAACTACCACCCAGCAGAGAAGGCAGGACTTGAGGGCCGAGGGAGCCCGGCCCAGCGCAGCCCTTACTGGGGGCCAGCACTTCATGCCCTCAGTCAGGGGTTCTCAACACCCACCTCCCAGCACTACTCAGAATAATAGTAAGAGGGCCAACCCTTTCCCAGGGACCTGCTAGGACCTCAGATACTACTTCTCACCCTCCGAGACAAGGGTGGTCATTGCAGATCAGACGAGCGGGTCATAGGGAAGCTTCTAGAACAGTCATGGCACACAAGAGTACTCAGTGTGGTTCCTGTCTTTCCTCATGAGGAGGCAGGGAACCACAGGGCTTTCTTTTGGGGATGCTTATAACTAAGAAAATCAACAGGGTGGTAGATGTCAAAGGCTGGAGTGTCGGGTCTCGTGGCTACATGGCCCTTGTCCCAGCGCCTCTCCCCAGCAGGCCTGCCCCTGCCCAGAGGTGAGACGAGACCTCATCCCTCCCGGCCCAGGTTCTCGTTCCTCTGACACCTGGCTTCCCCTTCACTGTGTCCTGGGGGTCACCTGCCGACCTCCCCATCACTGTTCACAATCTCCCACATGCACTTGAGCTGGCCAGACGCCACGCTACACCATGGAGCCCCAAATGGCAGACACGGGCCCTGACCCAAGGAAGCATGCCTGGCCCACCTCCGAAAGACACACAGGCCTCGAGGGATGGGAGAAGCCACAGGCCATCCTGACTCCCTGTGCCCGCGCCCCTGCCCTCCTGTGCCACCTCCCAGGGATCGCCTGTAAGTCCAGGTCTCTCGACAGGCAGGGGGTGAGGGACCACCAGAAGGCCCAGGACACATTCATTGGCACATCTTGCTGAGGTACTCATTTTACTCAAAAATCTGGGGGGTGGGAGGTAAGGGAAGTTCAAGAATTCAATTGGCAAACAATCTAAAACCTAATGGGTCTATGAAAATCCACAGGGCTGTACCAGGGGGCAGGATGCACGTGCATTTCTGAGACAAGACTCAGTGGTTCACAGACCCCTGTCCTGGTCGCCCGCAATCCAGAGGGTCGGGGGTCCGCTCCCACCACCCCCACCCCCCTCCCGTTGCTGCTACACCACCCGCCCCCGCTGAGCAGCCAGCCACAGCATGGGGAGCATCCTGGCCCCGCACGAGGCACTCCCATCTTCCCAAGGGGGCATCCTCCGCTCCCCTCTAGGTTCACCCAAACACCCACCCTCCTCTTGGTCCAAGAGAGCTTGGCCATGAAGCAGGTGCTGCACGATGGCACTGGGGAGCCAGTGAAGCTTCCCTCCAGCGAGGGCAGCAGCCCAGCCCAAGGCGCGAGGACACCAGCCTTAATCACTCTCCTCCCGTTCGTCAGGCCTGCCGCCTCCTGGTGCCACATATATACACCTAACCTTTAAAGGCCCGGTGGCAGCCCCAGGGAGGGAGAGCTAAAAATCCTCACCTGCTGCCCCCTCCTCCGCCCCCCAACTCCCCTGTCCCGGAAGGAAGAGGGTTTGGAACAAGGAGGAAGAGCTCCTCGCAGCCCCAGCCCATCCATCAAACTGACTGAGCTCAGGCCACCAAGAATCCAGGGAGGTTTTCCAAGCAGGACAAGGGCCAAGGGATGAGGTCGGAGTGAGCGACTGAGACTCTCTGTCTACTTTCCCCAGGGACGTGTGTGTCCCTGATGACAGGGCCTTTCCCACCAAGGGGGCAAGTGGCCCTGAGGGTCCTGGGGGTCCTGGGGGTCCTGGGGGTCCTGGAGGCGGGGGCTCTGCCTGGGGCCTGACACCGCAGGGCCGCTGCGCTCACTCCACCATTTGCTCAGTGAAGCCCCTGAGCATCTGGCATGTTCCAAGGCACGGCCTTACATGCCAAGGGTGCACAGAGAAATCAAAGATTTCTCTGACCCCAGGGTCTGCGGGGGAGGGGAGGCAGGCTTGCAGGAAATCATTTTTATAGGCATGAGGGTAAACCCTAGGAGGGGGTAGGGAGGACGCACCGTGGAGCCCTAAGAAGGGAAAGAAGCACAAGTGGCCAGAGAGAAGACAGAGACCCCATCTCTGCAGAGGGGACATTTGGTCTGGGTCTCACTGTGTGAGTAGGAGTTCTCTAGGCAGACAAAGGGAACTTGGATGGAGTGGCTAGGCCATGGATAATGATGAGAAGGAGGCCAAGGCTGGGGTCCTAGGCCACCCGGGAGGGTCAGTGAGGCCAGCCCAGAGCAGTGCCACAGCGTGGTGGACACTGGGCTGCGCCGCCCAGATCCCCCGTCAATGCTGGCCACACGCACGCAGGGATGGCTTCAGCAGCAGAGGCCCCCCCAAGGCCTCGCCCTCCCTCGGGGGGCCGCAGCCAAGGTCCCACCGATGGAGCGTATGAAGGGCTGGCGGGCTCAGCCAGCTCAGGACAGCTCTGAGAGCCAGCCTCTCCCTCTGCCCCCTCCCGCTTCCTTCCCTGCGTTCATTCTCTAATTAACGTCCTGCAGGCTCAGTCTGCCTCCAGGGAAACCAAACCTGCAACGCATCCATTGGGTGAAGGTAAAGGCTGTAATTTAGAAATAAGTGGTCAATAAACCAGATCAAAATAAAAGCTCCCCAGCAAGAGGAAGCATAAACTCATTTTAATTTCCTAATCAAGACTCACTCTGCTTCTGAAACATTCTCCAAGGAGAAGGGCAAGTGTTCTGCGTCCGCTCGGAGCGGCTGGGGTGCTGGTCTTCCACGTCATCCCCAGCTTCCTGAACCAGGACTCGGCCCACGAAGGGCGTGAGTGTGTGGTGGAGAGAGCACGTCCTGAAGAAGTACTGTGGGGTCAGAAGTGGGCAAAGGGGTGAAGATAACGTGTACCCTACAACGATGCAGACGAGGCAGAGGATGTCCAGTAAGGGCGCCAAGAATATGGCTCAAAGCTGCTCCTGGTAGAACAACAGAGCTGCTGAAAACCTCCAACCTGCGAACAGATACAGTTCCTACCCATAGCTTACCTGGCCGCCGTGAACTCCGCGCTCCCAGAGAAGGCGACCTGGAGTTACCTGGGCAACAGATGAAGACACCTGTGCTCTCAGGATGGGAAATCGAGAGGTAACAAGCAGAACTCCCCTCCTCCTCTTCTCCTCCCCGGATCCCTGGCTGAGAAACTCAAGGTTGGAGACAAATTAATTTGCCTTAAGGTGCTTGAGTTTATCCATTAATTACACACGTCCTCCCAAGCAATTTTCCACCTGCTTCCCATAAACATCCTCATGCCTCTGGTGGAGTACCAGCCTCATACCCAGCGTTGAGTGGCTGGTGAATTGCACTTGTTCATTTGTTTATTATGAGGATGCTTAGTTGCCAGGGATTCGTTAAGTAAGACACCGAGGTATGTCACTCGCTTATTTTGACCTGCCTGGCTGTCTTTATTTGCAGCTTCGAGAGGGAGACATTCTGTCCTCTGCTTCACCTACGTGCCAAGCACAGGTGATGGTGGTCCCTGCGGGATGGTTTGTTCCCATGACAATGTGCAGGTGAGCGTGCATCTTCGCCTCTCACCTCCTCCCTGGCAGATCTCAGGGGACCTGAAGGCTAGGGGCTTGGGGTGGCTCGGCGGGGGGGAGGGGAGGATGCCTGGGCTGGAACCAGGTTGGAGAGGGTGGGGGCAGTGACCTGGGCAGCTGCCTTCCTACCTGGGGTGAGGCAGGTGTGTCCCTCCGGGGCAGCCCCAAATCAGAGGGTTTTTACAAGCTGAGTAGAACCTGGGCAGCTTGGAAGGCTCTGAGGTGTAAGCCTAGAGAATAACTGGGCACAAGACAGAGGGGCCTCAGAGGACCACGAGGGCCAAGGGTCACAGAGTGGGATAGGACAAGGCCCTTCGTGTGACAGGTGGAGTGAGCTATGCCTAGAGCTGTGGCACCCCAGGGGGCTGCTGCAGGAAGGACACAGGTGGGACTGGCAGGTGGGTAGAATGAGGGTAGGGTCTGGCAGGCTGGGCCCCCGCTGCACGCTGGGCATCTGGGCCCACCCCTCGGACCTGAGTCTGGGCCAGGTCCCCATCCCAGAGGGGGCAGGCCCTGGCAGGGTCACCAGAAGCCTAGGCCTGGAGAGAGGGGGCCGGCCAGGAGAGGAAGAGGCAAGAGCAGGGTGGGACAACGAGAGGCCTCGAGGAGTAACGGGGAGCTGCCAGGGAGGGCACGGGGCCACCGGACACACTCGTTGTAAAGAGTCCGTTCCCGCCGCCGCCAGCCCAGCCCTCCCAACGTCCAGACACGGGGCCTGTCCGGGTGGCCCTGGTGCTCTAGCCTCTGAGAGCCAGCTGTGACCAGCCTGAGCTTCGGGGTCACATCTAGGTCAAGTTCTCCGCCAGGCACTCAGCACTAATACGTCTAATAAGCTGACCTCCGCCTCAGTTTCCTTGTATGTCAATGAGAACTAATAACGATCGACAGATACCTCACAAGAGCCATAATTTTAACAAAGTACTTAGAAAGTGCTGAACACAGGCCAAGCAAATAGCAAATGCTCAAAACATGTTTTGATGATGATGATGATGATGATGATGATGACCAGTGGCTTACCTCCAATCCGTGCCTCTCAGGAGCGTGGGGACAACGCACATACGTACTTTCTCGCTCTCTCTTTGATATTCAGGCAGAGGGACAGCTGAGGCTCCAGATCAGAGGATCCGGGGAAGAGAGAGGTGAAGAAGCAAGGATGGCCCCACCAAGCCTGGAATGTTCTAGACTCTCAGCACACCTGTAGGAGAGGCCTTCACACCAGCGTTGGCCCTGGCGGCCATACTCTTGAGCACGGGACTAGACGTAAGGGTGACAGAACCAGAGCAGGTGGCCCTGAATTTCTTCAGAGACTCTCCTTCCGTGCCAAAGAAAACCAGGCGCTCAGGACTCCTGTGGCTGCTCCTGGGCTCTTTCCCACACCCTCTCCTCCTGTCCCATCCCCAAGGAGCAGCAAGCAGAGGATGGAGAGAATTGGTCCAGTCCTCCTGGCTGCCCGCGCCTGTTCAGACCCAGAGGAAAGCTGGGACCCTGTTCTGTCCGTCTTGTCCACTCACCCATCCTCACCCATCCCCAGCAGCCCTTTCTCCCACTTCCACCCCGATTCCCGGATACCCCAACCCCAGGCCTCCTCCCGCAGAGACCCCACCGCACCCAGCCTTCCACCGTCAACTTCTCCGGGCTGACAGCACCCCACTCACCTGCCCCAAGCCAGCAGGCAGCATCCTAACTAACCCCCTGCCCCTTGGAGCCCCCTTCCCGCCCGGCACCCCCGGCCGGCCCATGCCAGGTACAAGGCCAGACCCTGTTGCCTTCATTATAGACCATAGCACAAAAACATAATAAAATAAAATGAATGTTTTCTCAGTGAAAATCCATTAGATGAGTTACTCGTGTAATTTAATAATAGGGACGGGAAGCTGCAGCAAATTACCGAAGTATATAATTAAAGTAAATCTATTTTAAAGTCCTTTATTGCTTGGTGTTTCCCAGGTCCCGGTCCCCCCGCCCCCAACCAAGCCCCCCTTCCCTCCCCGGGTGTGGGGAAGGAGACGGTGCAGTGGGCTCCTTCGGAGCCGTCGGTACCTGGTAGTGATGTGCCAGGCATGGCTGAGGCCCCAGGCTGGGCTCCCCCTTGGGCAGAGCAGGGCGAGAATGAGTGACAGGCACCAGCTGAGGTCAGATCCTAGGACCCAACTCCGCTGGAGCCTCTGGGTGAGGGCTGATCTTCACCCTAAATGCTGAACCCATGAAACCAAGGAGGGGTGGGGAAAGGGAGGTGTATGCCCTGAGAATCCCGGTCATGGAGGGCAGATGCCACTGACCCCTGGACCTCAGATTTGCTCATATGTATCAGTTTCAGGATGGTGTTGTGATTAGGAAGCAGCAGGAAGCTAAGACTCAGAAGGGTTCAGCACTAGCCCAGAATCACACAAGGACAAGAGGCAGAGCTGGGATTTGATCTTGTCCGGCACGGGATCCAGGACCACGGAGCTCCCGGCAGGGATTGCGGTCCGCTGGGTAGAAAAGCCCTGTGTCATAATCCCAGTTAGTTACTGTCTGTTTCCAAAGGAGGAAAGAGAGGTGACGTGCATGGTTACTGCTTCCATGGTCGTTTCCCACCTTCTGGAATTCGGTGTCGGGGGGGGGCCCAGGGTGGGCACAGTCAAACCAGACCTGTGATTCTGTCCCAGTCCCTCCGCCTTCCAAACCTGGAAAGGGTAAAGGCCTCAGACCCTCTGGGGTAGGTTCCAGGGGGCTCCCTGAAGCCCCCAGACCCAGTGTTTGGCCTGGCATGCCAAGGGCGGGGCGCCTGGGTGGCTTAATCGTTAAGCATCTGCCTTCAGCTCGGGTCGTGATCCCGGGGTCCTGGGATCGAGCCCCGCATCGGGCTCCCTGCTCGGTGGGAAGCCCGCTTCTCCCTCTCCCACTCCGTCTGCTTGTGTTCCCTCTCTCACCGTGTCTCTGTCAAATAAATAAACAAAATCTTTAAAAAAAAAAAAAAAGCCACAAGGGCCACTTCCTTAGCCCAGTGAGCTCTTGGCTAAGAGAGAAATGACACCCTCCCCAGAAAAGGAAGAACTTCCTGCCCACTGGCAGGTCTTCCAGGGAACACTGTCCCTCAGGACAGCCGATCCTGCCACTGCAGCCCCGGGCAGGGGCCCTGTCCTCCTCCTCCCCGCCCCCCCACCATCACCCCCACAAGACGATGAGCAAGAGGTACGGCTTGGCAGGATGCGGTCCTATGCAAATGAGATGTAAGCGGATGCAAATCCGAGCTCTCTCTGCATCTCCTGTGGTCATCTGGTAGCTGAGCCGCTGCAGCCCTCCGGGCACTCTGAAGGCCACGTCTCCTTCGTGTCCATCAGGGACAGGGTGCTCTGGCGATGGGGCAGCGAGCAGGGCTCCGCAGAAGGCAGGGGGCGGCCCACCCACAACAGGCCTGACCAACCCTCGGGCTGCCATGTGTCCTGGGGCTCAGGCCACGGCTACTTCCTTCTCCATAGCCAGCCTTTCCAGTTCCAGGGTGGTGCCCAAAGATGCGCCCCCCCAAAGCCCAGGGAGTGCCCCATCCTGAGTGTGCAGTGAGGCCGGAATGCAAATGCCCCCGCCTTCAGCTGCAAGGGGTAGTGGTTAAAGGTGGGTATAGTATCGAAGGTGAATTCTCCGAGTTTGGAGCAGCCTTAGGACTGCTCCCTGCCCCTAGGAAGAGAATGGAATGGGGGAGCACCTCTGCTCCTCCGGGAATGTGTCTCAAAGCCACACGTCAGTCCAGCTGAGGCCGAGCATTCAGCCCCCATCTGTCATCTGTTCCCAGGCCCAGGGCACCTGGGACCTGCTGAGGAAGGTCTCACATCGTCCCGCTCACGGAGCTCTAGACCAAGGTTGATGGCCGTGATATCTGCAAGTTACCTGGGTCGTTTCTGGTCGTGGTCGGCCTGTGGCGGGCTCCACAGCCCACATCACCTTTATCTACAGCATCAGCACTTGGGATCGACAGCAGCCGCACCTTGTTGAGCGCCTTCTACGTACCCGCCGCTGTTCCAGGTGTTGAACAGCAAGGGTGGCAGTCATTGTGAGTACGGGGTCGGGAGTCAAAACGCCTGGGTCTGAATCCCGCGGGACCACTTAGCTGCGTGATACTCGACAAATGCTCCACCTTCAACAAGAGCCTCCTCATATATAAAATAGAAGTAAAAGGGGCGCCTGGGTGGCTCAGATGGTTAAGCGTCTGCCTTCGGCTCAGGTCATGATCCCAGGGTCCTGGGATCGAGTCCCGCATCGGGCTCCTTGCTCAGCAGGAAGCCTGCTTCTCCCTCTCCCTCTGCCTCTCCCTCTGCTTGTTCTCTCTCCGTCTCTCTCGCAAATGAATAAATAAAAAAATTTAAAAAAATAAAAAAATAAATAAAATAAAATAAAATAAAATAGAGGTAAAGGTAGTCCCCCTTCCCTTTCCTCCTGGGATGAATAAATGAAGCCCTGGATATGAGAGTATCTAACCAAATGCTTTGTCCATGGAAAGTGTACAATAAAGCACAGCTTTAGTTGCATAAATAAAAATGTAATCTACATAACAAAGCTGCAAAATATTTTTCCTATCTTACAAATGAGGATACAGAAGTCCAGAGAGGTTAAGGAACAAGTTCAAGGTCACACAGCTAGGCAAAGGACCATGTCCCAACTGCTGACAATTATGTGCTCCCTTGAGCAGGCTCCCACACCCCACCTGTTTATAATGGTGGCAGTCGTGGCCTTCTCTGAGCCAACATGTCGAGTTGGCCGGATCAGCGGCTGCCCTAGGTGGGGCATGCACTCAAGGCAGTGGGGAGTGTGGTTCAGACTTCTTTTGTTGGTTTTGTGTCTGCGTCATACAGCTCAGAGCTGGCCAGGGCTGGAAAGCCCCACGTGGCAGACCAAGGACACACATCCAGGGCTCTGCACCCAGTGGGCTAGCTGGCCCCTACAGATCGAACTGGGGGCCCCACTGGGGAGAGGCAGGCAAAGCGGTACCCAGGACTCACTGCTGTATTGCCAGCCCCTAACAGGGCACAGCGCTGGTAGGTGCACCATAACCATTTACCAAATGAAGGGAACCGATGGGTTGGTGGTAACAGGTGGCTGTCCAGATTGGCTTCCACTCAAAGGTTTGTAGGGAGGAGGAGAGAGAGGGGTGCAGGATTCACTTTGCTCTCCATGCCTGTCTTGTCTACGCAAAGGGCTGTGTAAATGGACACACAGTCCAGGGAGCCAGGGACGCGTCCCCTGTACCTTGTTGGTCCGTCCTATTTGGGAAAAAGCCTTGTCTACGGAAAAAGCAGGTGCACTCAGGTTGAGGAGAACACACAGGGAGTTGAATTTCCCCCGGAGCTTAGACTAGCCTTCCAAGTCACAGCCCTTAGCTGTTAGGAAGAAAGAAAAGGCTTTTGTTCTAAGAGCCCTCTTTAATGGGAAGGAAATGCAGTCTTGTCAAAAGCCCATGGTGATAACACTTCCCCCTAGCACAATACATGCCGGTGACAACGTCTAATGAAGACTTTTATGATAGGAATGTAATTGTAAAAAAAAAAAAATGATTAAAAAATTGGTTTCAATGCTTTGTGATCCAAGAGTTCATTTGTTTCGTCATTCATGCACTAAATAAGCCCCTAATTAATCTTGAACCTTGAAGAAAGGAGACTAGATTGGCGTTTTCTCCATAAGGACGCACTTCACATTTTGGAAAGTTTGAAGAGGCTCTCAAGCATTTTCCTTGAGTAGTATTTTATCAGCATTTTAGAGAGGTCTCATTAGGCTGCCGAGGCTGCTAATTGCATTTCCATATTTTTAAGCCTTATAGGTAAGGGTCAGGATCGGGGGTCTCCCAGCCCCCCCCCACCCATTTGCTGGTTTGAGGTGTCAGAGATCAGGCATTCATTTTGCTTCCTGGAGGAAAGGAAGATGAGCCCGGGGCTGTGGACTGACCAGGCTCCTATCAGCCGCTGGCTTGTGACAACAGAGGAGCGAGGCCACCTCTCGCACCAGGAGGGGCCATGCTGTCTTCTCTTCACGGAAAATGTAGCTTCAGGAATCATTATGATGCCATCGTTTCTAGGGAGGAGGAAGGAACCTCCAACTTTCCAGCCAAGAAAAGCAAAGCAAAAGGAATGTGTGTATGTGTGTGTGCATACACAGATAGATAGGAATATACGTAGGGATAGATATAAATATACATGCATATATAAATATATGTCTATGGGTGCATACATAGATATGCATATATGTATATAAATAGATGTGAATAGATATGTGTGTATGTGAATGCATACATATGTAGATGGCTATAAATATGTGTGTATATAAATATATGTATATGTGTGTGAATAGACGGGAATGTGTGTGCATGAGTAGTGAGTGATGATGCTCATGTTTGTCTGGATATCTCCCCTCTATTTAAAGAAAATTTTGATGGGGAACTCATTCCCAAACCTAAACAGCTGGACAGATAAAAGCGTGCCCTCCACCGTGGTTTTCACGTATATTTGTGTCTTTGATCCTCGCTACAACCTCAAGAATTGGCTGGTATTTCGCTTGTTTTTTGGAGCTGAAGATGGATTCTGGGAGATCGTAAGTCACAGCTCTCATAAGTGGAGGAATGAAAATTTGAAGCAAGGCCGGCAGACTGGGAGGCTGATGTGGTCAGCCGTGGAATATCCCGCACGGAGTCAGGAGCCCAGGAGGCGAACAGAACTGGGTCCAAACCCCAGCTGTGCATCCCCAAGCAAGCATCTTAACCCCTCTGAGCATCTGGTACCCGAGTGTAAATGAAGTGCAGAGATAAGCTGAAATGAGATCAAGTACGTAGAGCCTGGCCGCTAGCCTCTCACACCATCACGGGCCTGAATGGGCAGCTGGACACCACGAGCAGAGGCAGGGACCACACAACCAACACGCACACCCGGGTCTCACCACCAGCACCACTCAGAGACTCGGGATGGAGACAGCTCCTGGACGTTGGCTTGAAAAGACCTCCCTCATCTCTCCTCGCGCAGAACCTCATCCCCAAAGTTGTCCTGGGGCAGATCCCCCCTGGGCAGCGGAAGGCTTTCCCCTCTGCGCTCTGTCGCTGGTTTCCCATAGACTGTTTTCTTTTGAACGTGAGTGCCTGGGACCCAACAGCCACCCAGAGCTCCTCACATGCCTTCCCCCGCCCCCGCCCCCCCAAGTCCTAACCCCACAACCCTGGGTCTCCCTGCAGGCACAGAAATAATCGTGCTGGGCTTGGGGGCGCCAGAAAAAGGTGGTTGAGAGGCTGGGAGCTCTTGTCCCCCGGTTGCCACCTGGGGGGCACTGGCAGCAACCGGGAGAGGGCTTTTTGTTTTTAAAGATTTATTTATTTATTTGAGAGACAGAGAGAGAGAGAGAGAGAGAGAGAGAGAGAGAGAGAGAGCGCATGCGCGCACGAGTGGGGGGAGGGGCAGAAGGAGAGGAAGAGAAAGCCTCTCAAGCAGACTCCCTGCTGAGCACAGAGCCCGAGGACGTGGGGCTTGATCTCAGGACCCTGAGACCCTGACCTGAGCTGAAAAGAAGAGTCTTGACACTCAACCAGCTGTGCCACCTGGGCAGCCCCCCACCCAGGAGCGCGCTTTAATCACCCTGACCGGGCTGTGCCCCACCTGCTAATAGGGGCTCTGTGTTTGTTTTTGTTTTAAGATTTTATTTATTTATTTCAGAGAGAGAGAGACAGAGATGGTGAGAGAGATAGTGAGAGAGAGCATGAGCAGGGAGGAGAGGGAGAAGCAGGCAGGGAGCCCAAGGTGGGGCTCTGTCCCAGGATCCCGGATCATCCTGAGCCGAAGGCAATCGCTTAACCGATGGAGCCACCCAGGTGCCCCTAGAGGCTCTGTGTTAATACAAGGACAACCTCTGGAGACGAGCAGTCCCCTCCCAGCTGGGAGTTCAGGCCTCCAGACCCATGCTGCTGAAGGGCCATCTGGGTCCTCGTTAAGCACAAAATAAGGAGACCCTTCAAGTGGACACCAGGCTGCAAGGCAAGGACCACCTGGTCAGGCCACTGTGCCAAAGGAGGAAGGGGACAGCAGGCAACCAGGGGAGTCTCCAGGGCAAGACCTGGCTGGTTCCATCCTGCTGGTGCCCGGGACAGACAGTGAAGAGTCATGTCCTCCTCCAGCTGGGTGGGTCACTGAAGGGGTGCTGTCTGCAGTGGGCTCAGTGCTCTGGCAGTCTCTCTCTGGGCATCTTCTCTGCTGGGCCGGCGGTATTCGGGACTAGGTAGAGGGTGGTCCAGGTTGTTCTGCAGGACCCTTCTGCGTCCCCAGGTCTTAGAGAAGGAGAGAGGCGCATGTGTGGGGTCGGGACATTGCATGCACGGCTTAGGTTTTGGAGCGAGGCAGACGCAGGGTCAAGTACCAGCTCCACCACATCCCACGTGGGTGGCCGCGGGCGGGTGGCTCAGCCCCCCCACGTTTGTTGCCTCACCTGCAAGACACAGCTAAACTCGTCACCACTTCTAGGACCCTGAAAGGACCGACTCGGGAAGTGTTTATTGAGCACCTATGACACACCAGCCTGAGGGCGCACAGTCGAGCTGAGGAGAGGGTCGGCGAACAAGTAAACTGACAAGTACGGAAGAATGAATCGTGACAAGCGCCACAAAGGGGACAGAGGATGCCGTGAGCGAGGGTAAGGAGGACAGGCTTCCCGCTTTGGGGGGCAGGGAAGGCCAAGAGCTAAAGGGTGAGCCGGAGCCCACCAGGCACAGGAGGGGGGCAGATGTGGGGGCTCCCTCAGTACGGTGTGGTATGCACCCCTGCAACAGAAATGCTGGCAACACCTGCTCCCCCACCCACCCAGAGGCTCCCAGGAGAGCCGTGTCCCCCGCGCCAGCGTGTGGCCTAGCAACCGCCACGTGTGCGGGCCCAGACCCCAAACCTCATCCCACCTCAGGACCAGGGCACCAAATCTTCCTTTTTTTTTTTTTTTAAGTAGGCTCCACACCCAGCCTGGAGCCCAGCTCGGGGCTTGAACCCACAACCCTGAGATCAAGACCTGTGCTGAGGGGGCACCTGGGTGGCTCAGTTGTTTAGCGTCTGCCTTCGGCTCAGGTCGTGATCCCGGGGTCCTGGGATCGCGTCCCACATTGGGCTCCTTGCTCAGCCAGGAGCCTGTTTCTCCCTCTGCCTGCTTGTGCTTCTCTCTGTGTGTCAAATAAATAAATAAAATCTTAAAAAAAAAAAAAGAAGAAGAAGACCTGAGCTGAGATCAAGGGTTGGACGTTTCACCGACTGAGCCACCCAGGCGCCCCAGGGCACCAAATCTTAAACTTCATGACATGTCCCCAAAATGGTTTCCTTTTCTACCAGGAAACCCTTTTTCATTCTGATTTTTCTTTTGGCTGCTCTCACTAGAAACTCAGGCCAAAAGGGGACGGATCATATGACCCAGCTAGGAAGTGTTTTCTATCCCAGGCGGGCTATCCATTCTCCCCTCACTCTCCGCAACCCCCCCCCCCCCCGCCGCCCACACACACACATAGATATGCACACACAAGGACCGGCCATAAGAAAAAACCAGGATGGCAGCCAATCCTAAAGATGCAAAATGACACACTTATTCCCACATCTGAGCAGCATTACTTGCCTGTTCTTCACCACTGGCGTGAAGCTAACACACACAGAGATAAAACAGTTACAATGTTAGTGATCTGGGTTTACCTGTAAAATGTACGCACGTCCATACAGTCATATATCCATCCCGGCCAATGAAACTAGCCAGGGGTTGTCCCATTTAGCAGAAAGGAGCTCCAGTTACTAACCCAACAACACTGTGACTTGGCTGGGGGGACATGTGATGTGAGCAGTGTCCACCCTCTGAAGGCACTTGGTGACTTTTAGTCTCAGCCCCCACACACACCTGAGGGCAGGGACCATGTCATTTATCTTGGTCTCCCCAGAACCTCACCCGCTGTCTCTCATACGGCAGGTGCTCAAGCAACATTTGTCGAACGAATGCCCTCCCAATGCCCCAGATGGGTAAGAAGGGTTCCTGGGGTTCTCTGGCCCTCGCCCCTAATTCTGTCCCTTGGCCTGGAAGCCCCACTCTGTGGCATCCTCACCTGGACCTTGATGGCTCCATCAAGGTGGCAAAATTTCAGAACAGGAAAGTAGGGAATGACTATGGATGGCCAACTTATGCTCTGAGTAAGCGCAACATTTAAAGCACGTGCCAGCCCACGTCACAGTCATTTTATAAAATAAGGGACTTCTTAACCCAAAAGGTGGGAAGGATATAATCGCAGAATAGAGGGTGGCTCTTTAAAGGGACCGCTTGCAGCATTTTGAAAAACTCAGAACTCTGTCGGTATTCTCTTCCTTTTCCCGCCTTCGAGAACCAGCATTCAGACAGTGGACTAGGAGGGCTTTCAGGAGGAAGGGGCCCGGCCAGGAAAGAAGGAAGGAAGTGGGGGGCCGGGGCTCACGGTCAGAGCAGGACACCCCAGGTTCCCACGCAGAGGCCAAGACCAAGACTAGGAGATGAGGGGGATCTTGACCAGGAAGCCCACAGGGGAGAAAGCTGAACTCAAGAGCTGGGACCCAGCCAAGTTTGGATAGGATTTCACCTGGAAAGCTGAACGGGAAACTCTTAAAGATTCCCTCTGGACACTGAGATCCTTTCAGCTTCTCAGTTAAAGAACCGGAGACAAATCGTGTTCAAGGCTGGCTCTCCGTCAAAACTCTAATTTTATACCGACATGGTCTTCATTTTTCTTGAGCGTTTCCTGTGAAACCAGGGCCAAGGCGAACAGAAGACCCCACTTCCTCAGCCCCACCTCCGCCCCACAAACACACCGCGTGAAAGCATCACCCAGAAGGAGCCTAAGAAGCCAACCGGCCTTCCCTACCCCTACCCCCACCCCTCCCCCGCTCCACCTCCCAACCACCACTCCCATCCCCACCTCCCATCCCCTGTCCATCTGTCTTCCCACCCCCACGTCCACCCCATCCCCCACCCACTCCCATCCCCACTCCCATCCTCCACCCCTGGGCGCATTCACCTCCCCCACTCCCATCCCTTGTCCATCCGTCTTCCCATCCCCCACCTCCCATCCCCTGTCCACCCATCCTCACGCGACACAGTCACTCAGCACCTTCCCTGTGCCCAGGCACGCACAAGGTTCTCATCCACCAAAGGTCCCCAGCCTGTGGCCCTCTGTCACCAAAGTGGAAGGAAAGAGAATTTGTCCCTGAGGTATCCCCCCGCCAACCCTCTTGCCTCTCTCTCCCTGACCTTCCCACCTGCCTCTTCCGTTTTGGTTCTCAGAGAGCTGCCAACCAAACCTGAGGACCATGGCGTTGAAGCACAGGGAAGGGTTCACCCCAGGGCCTCAGCTCCGGCCGCACAGGAGGGCTGCCGGGTGGGGGGGTGGGGGGTTGCAAACTGAGACCCACGCCTCGCCTACAGACCCTGACCTCGCATGTCTGGGTTGGCCCAGCTTCCCTTCCGTGGTTTTAAAGCATCCCGGGGCGGGGCGCCTGGGTGGCTCAGTTGGTTAAGCGACTGCCTTCGGCTCAGGTCATGATCCTAGAGTCCCTGGATCGAGTCCCGCATCGGGCTCCCTGCTCGGCAGGGAGTCTGCTTCTCCCTCTGACCCTCCCCCCTCTCATGTGCTCTCTCTCATTCTCTCTCTCTCAAATAAATAAATAAAATCTTAAAAAAATAAAATAAAATAAAATAAAGCATCCCGGGGCATTGTACCACACCAGCCAGTGATAACCTCTGGCCCCGAAGGCCACTTAGGGCCACTTAGGGCTACTGTGATAACAAATTACCTCCCAAGCCTTGTCATCTGGACAGAAACAGGGATGAACTGCGGGCCTTTCCATGGCTTGGAGCAGAGCTGGGGGATGCTGGAGGGCAGAGGCCTCCTGCCTGAGAAGTCACCTCAACACCCAGGCAGGTGTGCAAGGGAGAAGACACCTGCCCTTCCTTCCACCTGCACGTCCATTCGGGGCTCTTCCCTCCCTCCCTCAGGCGTTCAAAGCTAACTGTCCCAACCTGGGAGCTGTCTGAATGGCCACTGGGGACTGGCCAGCCTCCAAGGATGCCTCCCCTTGTGCCGGTTGTAAGGGTTACTCAGTGTTTGGTGCAGAAGGCCTTCTGAGAAGGATTTCTCTTTGAACTCATCATCATCCCTTCTGCTCTGCTCATCTCAGCTCCTCTTTCTCTGTCCCCCACTGCAGACACGTGAGCTCCCCACTAGCATGTCGGCTCTGAAAGCCATGTCCCCAGCGTGTCACTGCAATGTCCCAGTGCCTCGCACGGAGGAGTGCAATGCAGAGGAGGTACCGGTGAACACGTGGGGGGACAGCACACACACGTACCTGCACACGGGCTGGCATCCGCCTCTGCGAGCAACTGCCATCCCCCGGGTCACTCTGGCCGGACCCCTGGGCACAGCGCCCCCTGCTCCATCTCCCTCACCACGGCAAGGCAGGCGCTGTCCCTCCCGTGATGGCTACACCCTCCTCCCCCACTGGGCCGCGCTCCTAGCTGGGCTTTGGAGCCAGAACACACTGGTTCGTCTTAACCTGCTGGAAGACGTGCTTGTGCAATCATTTACTGATAATTGCATTCCCCCAAATGATTTGCTTTTTGAATCCAAATTTGAACCAAGTCAGGGTTATGATCCTTCCATGAAAGGCATCCTCCCCCAGGTGCTTCCTATCCAGCATGCATTCCTGGGGAGCTGAGAGAGGAGGGATACAACGCCACACCTGACCAGGGCGGTGTGGCTCATGAGATGCTCACCTGTCGTGTGGGACACTCCACGTGTGCGTGTGTCTTTATCTGTAAAGTGAGAGAATAACAGTATCTCCCTGAGAGGGTTGCTGTGTGAAATGAGTGGCTACATATAAAACTTGAAGCAGAGCTTGGTCCGTTGTAAGTGCTAGCTATTATCATTACCATCCTCATTCAGTGTGTGCACACAGAAGGGGGCTGAGAACGGCCATTCTGCCCTGTAGCGGGTAATGGCTGTAAAGTTACACATCTGGTCACTTCTCTCCCCTTATAATAATCTCTCCATGGCTCCCCAGTGCCCCTGGGCAAAGCCCTTCATGATGTGGTCCCTGCTGACCTTGATAGCATCGCTTTGCACCACGTAACGCCCCATCCGGCTGCACCTGCCGGCTTCCCTGGAGGGGGCGGTGGTCAGGAAGCACAGCGCTAGCCCTGAAGAGAGCCCATTCCTAAACCCACTCAAAGCAGTAGGTTGAGTTTGCACAGCATCTGATCAGAATCTGCCTCAGGCAGTGTCCTCTGCTTTAAAGGCAAAATGCAAATGATAAACTCTGAAATTAACAGCAACCAAGATTACTTATCAGGTTCAGGAAGCTCTTCTTTCTGTAGCAAAATACTGCCTGATGGTGTCTGCAGCATTTCCGACCGACCGCCGCTCGTGTGTTACTGCAGGTGACTTGTCTCTTTCAACATTATTTTTTAGAGGGTAAGACAGCAATGTCAGCTCTACCCAGAATGATCAGTCTGCAATTGCACTTACCTGCACTTGGCATTCACGACGGGCACAGGAAAACCTTCTAAGGCTCGTAAAACCAATCCGAAAGGGTTGGGGGGGGGCGGCGGGCAGCGAATACGAGAGAAAACCAGCTTAAGAGCTGAGGAGTAAAATATTATCCTAATTAAGTGTGGGGGAGGAGCTAAGGCGCTAAGGTTAAAGATGCCGGGTTTTTCTTTTCTTTTTTTCTTTTTGCAAATTGTGTTCTTGTGTGTTTCACGACTTCTGGTGTGATATATTCTTGGCTTTCAGAGCAAGGAAAGTCATCAGGGTTTCATTTGTTATGTTGATACCAATAGAAATAAATCTCAGCAGTCACAGAGAAGGCTGCTCACACTCGGGAAGCCCATCTGGGGAATCCGGCTGGTCGCATCCCCAGCGGGCGGGCAGAGCAGATTCAGGGTAAGATACACTTTGGCCTTATTGATCACAAAGCTTCTTCATTACTTCTGCGGGGCTGCAGATCAATAGACAGGCCCACAGAAACATAATAGATTTTTTTAGAAAATCAATTAAACAGAATATTTCTTACAGAATTGAGTTTGCATGGCTGCTCCATCATCTTTGGTGTGCAACGTAACATGGCGGTGAGGCTTCTCCGTAAGGGCTGCCTTCGCATGACCAAGGGCCAAAGCTTTGTTTAAAAGGTCGAATTTAAAAAAAAAAATTTGTTTTGGGCGCCTGGGTGGCTCAGTTGGTTAAGCGACTGCCTTCGGCTCAGGTCATGATCCTGGAGTCCTGGGATCGAGTCCCACATCGGGCTCCCTGCTCAGCGGGGAGTCTGCTTCTCCCTCTGACCCTCTTCCCTCTCGTGCTATCTCTCGTTCTCTCTCACTCAAATAAATAAATGAAATCTTTAAAATAAATAAATAAATAAATAAAAATTTTTTAATAAAAAATAAAAGGTCAAATTTGAAAGAAGAAAGGATTCTCTGGGAAAAGCAGGAGCCCCCATCTGAATCCCAAAACCGTAGCCGGGCACGACAGCCTTGCTAGAAAGCGGTGGCTTTGGGGGCCTCACCCGTCCCCTGAATGCCGTCATCTGGGCGAAATCTGTCAGCGTGCCGCCTCGCGGGCTGAAAACGTGGAACTGAAACTTCTTGGAGAGCTCAGACTTTTGTCTGGATTTCCCTTTTCTGAAAGCAGAAGGCAGCTCAGCAGGCGTAAAGGTGAAATATGGCCGGGCGGTGGCTGCCCAGATGGGCCAGCAACGCGCGCTTGCCTCTCTCCCCCAAGGACTTGGAGGAGCAGCTGGGGGCTCGGGGACGCTGGGCTCAGGGAGGCCCCAAGAGCCTGGAGCCTCCGCCAACTCGCCGCACACACTGGGACTCTGGTTTTTTGGGTTTGGGGAGTTTTTTTTAGTTCGCAAATACACAAGCAGATTCCCACCCTGCCACTTGTGGACAGACCGTGGCTCCCCAAATCCTGATCTCAGCAGACGGGGGCTGGCACCACACACGCTGCCCCGCACCTCAGCCTTCCTGCCTCTGTCTTCCTGATCTGGCATGCTCCTCCATGACATCGATTAAAAACAAAAAAATTCTCCTCGCTCAGCTGGCACCTCTCCGAGGCAGGACTCACACGGTGGTGTGGGGAGGAGCCCAGCGGGGTGGCCGGGCTGCAAGTGCTCTGGCACCACGGAACAGAAGGAGTGATATGTTCGCGGGGTACGTAATAAATAACAAAGCTGCAATTCCACAGAGGAGCCTGGTGATGACATTTAAAAATCCCCCTCAGCTTTGTTCTTGTGGTTCACGTCATCGGAACACCAGGATGGGATCTCAGCCTGAATTTATGTCCATTTCGGGGCGGGGTTGGGGGGCGGTGGTTACTTCACATCATTTTCTCTCATCTGTCTCTTGTCTCGGGCTTGTGTTTCGGGAACCCGGGTGTTCCGTCTGGGCCTCTCCTCCTTTGCATTCCACCCGAGGGCGGCTGGAACCGTATGCTGAGCACCTAGATTGTCCGCCTCCCTAAAGGGGCATGATGCGCTGGCTCTGAGATTCTGAACTGAATCAAGAAAGCTGGAATAAAGTATGAGGCCCTCATGCCTTTCGGCAGGGTCGAAGGAGAACCAGGAAGACCTCCAAGCTCATCTCAAGCAGCAGGCTGACTCTGCCGGGGACCAGGGTCTGCCTGAAGATGGAGATGCTGTTCTCTGTAAGGCTGAGTGTCTGCCTCTCTGGTTCCTTTGCCTCCCTGTCCCTATGGAGAGCAGGGCTGGGTGGGATCCAAGGGGGCCGGAGCAGCATGCCCTGTCGAGGGCTTAGGGAAAGGGAGGCATCGGAAGGCAGGGTAAACATTGAGGGCCAAATGGAAGGTTTTCTTATCCAGTGATTTGGGGGAAAGTCCTTCTTAGGGCAGGTTTCTGTCCTGTTAGATTTCATGGTACCTAATAAGTGTCTCGGCCAAATGGTGAATGACCATCGAAGGATCATCTTTACACCCCCCGTATGTAGTTGTTCAGAAATTCAACTCGGATCCACAACAGACACTGAATTCCAAGACTTCAAGCAAACAGTGAAGGCAAAACAATGGCATCACCACGATAAAAACCATGGAAAGGAGGAAATCCATTTCTGTCATCTGCTGGGACATTTTTACTCCGAGAGCCATAACTCCAAATTCTTGCCTCTCAGAGATGCACCCAACAGGACCTGAGCTGGTTTCGTCACTGTTCACCGAGGCCTGCCAGGTGCCGGGCCGTCTTCCTGGGCAGTGTCTAATTACCAGCAAAAGTGCCTGCCCTCAAGGAGCCTGCCTTCTGTGGGTGAGACAGATACTAAACCAACACATACAGGTGTGATAGAAAGTCCAGAAGCACAGGGATTGTCTGTGTGTTCGTTGCTGAATCATGGATCGGAGTGCTGGGTATGTTACATATTCAGGCGGCAAATACTGCACACCATGAGGAACACTTCCTAAGAATAAATCATAAAGGTCCTACAGGGGCTGAGCTCAAATATCCTTGATCCTGGAGTGGGATGGACATAGCCCTGAAAACAGCCCCACACTTGCCCTTCACATACCATTCAATCAATCAAGCCGGTGGACCATACACACATAAACAGGTGCACACACACACGCATCCCTGACTCGTGTCAAAATACAATCTCCGTCCCCCTCAACACCTATGACAAAACCTATTCTCCACAAGCATCTTCTGCAATGTCAGGCCTCCGGCTTCGATTCACACGCAGAGTGGGTGATGTTTTAACCCCTACACCTTACAACAAAATAATTTTTGGAAATTGTGGTAGGCTGAAAAACAGCCCCCCAATATATCCTAATCCCTAGAATCTGTAAATGTTACTTTAAATGGCAAGAGGGGGTTTGCAAATGTGATTAAGTTAAGGATCTTGCGACAATGGGGAGATTATCCTGGATCATCCAGGTGAGCCCTAAAAGTAATTGCATGGGTCCTTCTAAGAGGGAGGCAGACGCAGATTTGAGAGAGGGGAATATAAGAACAAAGTAGAGTTAAGTGCTTTGAAGATGCAGGAAGGGGCCAAGGCATGCAGCAGCCCCTAGAAACTGGGAAAAAGGTTAAGGCAAGGGGCGCTCCTCTGAAGCCTCTGCAGGGAGCTCAGCCCAGCTAACACCTGGTTTTGACCAGGTGAGAACGCCCACTTCAGACTTCCAGCTTCCAGAGCCCTAAGATAACAGGTGTGTATTGTAGTAAGCCACGAAATTTTGGGCAATTTGTTAAAGCAGCTGCAGGAAACTCATACAGGAATAAAATATGTACTAGTCACTCTTTTCCTGATTTGTGATTTAAAACAATTATTTTTAAAAAAGAATAAATTTTCACCTTAAAAAGATCATTCACATTCAGCACAGTATTTCATGTGTGAACTGAAACGGGTACTTGCCAAACGTAAATAACTTCTCGTCACAGTTCATACTGTGTTACTGTTTTATTTTTTTTAAGATTTTATTTATTTATTTGACAGAGAGAGAGAGAGCGAGAGAGAGCATAAGCAGGGGGAGCGGCAGAGGCAGAGGGAGAGAGAGAAGCAGGCTCCTCGCTGAGCAGAGAGCCCTTCACTGGGCTCGATCCCAGGATCCTGGGATCATGACCTGAGCCGAAGACAGACGCTTAACGACTGAGCCACCCGGGTGCCACTGTGTCACTGTTTTAAATTTTAAACACAAACAAAAACCATACGGAGTCACACAGAAGGACTGAGTCAAGTCAGTTCTGAGTCAAGTTCTGTCTCTTCGTCCCTGCAAACCCAGGGCCGCCATGGTTTATTCCAAACTTGCTGTTCAAATGCTGGACGAAGCCATTCTGGGGGGGGTTGGACACACTAACTGCCCCTAGAACTATCGTGAATGATGCGGGACCCTTAGGAACCACAGCTACCTCCCCAAATGAACCCAAGTGGCCGTCCCTGTGCTGGGAGCCACCAGCACAACGGGGGTTTTCCAAACTGACTCCCACAAAGAATGCGAGGTTTATCAAAGGTTAAGTAATAAAAACGTGCTAATCTGAAGCTTACATACATGTTATTAAAACCCAACAGCAAACAGCATTTTTTATTTAGAACTGAGACCAACAAAAACATTTTTCAGGGACATCGTTGGGAATTGCGGGTGCATGATGTTGACGAAAAGCAGGCCAAAAAAAAAAAAAAAAGCAGACTAGAAAGCTGACCAACTTTTGCTGGTTTTATTGTTGTTTTTAAATTCCTACAGATGCTGCATGTCCTCATTGGCCACACGTGGAACAGACCGTTCCCACCGCCTGCCCTAGGTCCCACACTATTGCTCACCATCCAGGAAAAGGGAAAGCCAAGCCTTCCTTGGACACCCCAGTCCCCCCACCCCCCACCCCATTCCAGGGGGCTGAGCCATACACCCAGGGCAGTGTGTGGTCTCAGAAAAAGAGCCTGAGGGCAGAGGACCCGGGGAGAAGGTCCACAAAACACCCCGAAACCCTTACTAACGACGGGGCAGAAGGAGGCTTCCCACTGTGATAAGGCTTACAAGGGATCTGCAGAAAAGACCAACCTTGAGAGAATTGGCCTGTGTACCAAGTGGGTCCCCTGTGCAGCCCCATCTCTGACTTGGGAAACTTCTCTCCTGGACCACCCCAGCCCCACCGAGCCTGGCCTCCCAGAGAGCCCTGCACAGCCCTCCCCAGCCCCTCGAAGCTCCCCACACTGGCCTTACCCCAGAGGGACACTGTCAATCAGGAACTCCCCCACCCGGCCGGCCCGTGACTGTTACCACCCCCAGCGTGACTGGCCCTGCAAATTGGGAGGATCTGGAAGTCTCTGGGCATGTGGTGCGCCCCGCTGGTGGAGGGATGGGGTCATTGGGAAGCAGAGGAGAAGCAGAGGGAGGGAGGAGGGGGCCTGGATCTCAGCCACCCTGCCCAGCTCCTGCAGCCAGCCCCCCACCTGGTCACCGCCTCCGGAGCCGATGTGGTGGCGAGTCCCTGGTCACCACGCCCCCCCACCCCCGTCCCCCCTGATGCCCTTTGGGGTAGAGGTAGCTCTTGTTACCTGTGGGCTTTGGAGTCAGAGGACCTGGATTCAAATGCTGCCTCTCTCAGGCTGTCTGCCCAGGCAAGGCCTCCCCCGTAACTGGGACTGGAATGTTCAGAGCCGCTGAGAGTGTGCGACTGGAAGGGTTCAGAGGGGGTACCTGGCCTCGGCTTCCCCTTTCCTCCTCCTGGCCGAATTTTTATCAGGACACCCAAATGGTGGGGCTCAGTATCATTCATCACGAGCCCCTGTTCTCTGCCGCTACAACAGGGAAAGGTCTTGCTTGCCCCTCAGGGGCAGCTTTGACTGTTTTAACAGGAGCCTTTTGGAGACACAATGATGGTCTCCGGCAGTGCCGGTGGAGGAGGCGATCGAGGGCTTTAGGGCGCCACTCAAGGTGGCCGTGGGGCAGGCGGCTCGCCCTGAGTTGTGCTGGAGTGGGAGCAGGGGAGGAGAGGGGAGGGGTGAGCAGGGGAGGGGTGCCGAGAGAGGCATTCCCACCCCGTCAGTATGCAAATCACTCGCCGCCGAGATAAACGATCCAGCAGGAAGGCCGGCAGGGTTCCCAGCGGGAGCCGTTTGTCATTTCTACTCCCTAGGAGTGAGCAAGCCAAGCCCGCGAGAGCTTCCCCGGCCCTCCCTCCCACCCAGGTAGCTCAGCCCGGGCCCAGGTGCCCAGAACGAATACACGCATCTCCCTGACCTCCACCTCCCACATCTGAACAGGGAGGGGCAGGGGCTTGCCTGGCACAGCCCTGGCCTCGGGTTGTCCAGTGCCCCGCTTGGGAAAATGCTCCTCCGAGGCCAGAGGAGAGGACCCTTTGTCTCTTGGAAGGACAATGTGAAACCGTGAAGCCGCAAACCTTTTTCTTTCGGCAGTCAGCTCTCCAGCTAATTGACAAGTGTGCGTCCTATGCATGAGCTGCTAAGATTTTCCACGACGTCAGCAGAGCCCAACAATATCTGGGGTTCACCCGGCAGGCCTGGCACTGGGTGGAGAAAGTGTGGGGCCGGGTTGTGTTCCCCAGCAAGAATTTGAGTAATGCTTGGGGCCACAGCCCCGTTCACAAACGGTTGATGAAGGAATAGACGGGTCAGTCAATCCTGGAGATTTTGAAATTGCCAGAAATCCAATCCAAGATTGAGAACATCACACTGGGCAAGGCTCAAAATGCCATCTGGGAGCAAACACCAGGCCATAATGATTTTCAGAGCAAGAAGACAGCTGTCACTACCATGGACGCTGCTTCGCCCCCCACAGCCTTCGGGTGCTGGAACCGTCTCCCATAGTGTGATGGGCTGGGCGGGTGCGTCCTGCCCCTTCTAAGAGCTCAGAGCCTGGTCCATGGTCGGGGGCGGGGGTCGATAAATATTTGCTGAATGAATGAATGAGCAACAGAGAGAGCCCCTCATGGGGCCACAGAGCACAGATTTAATTCTGGAAAGGAATAAAGCTCTTTGGCACAACCAGGGACAGAACCCACAACCTTTGTGTTTAGAACAGATGGCCCTACTTTGGCCTTTTATTCACTTGTTCACTCATTCACCCATTCAGGGCATATTTATTAAGCACCCACGGTGTGCTCAGCACTGGATGGAGGCTGATCCGTACTAGGCTGGGGTTGCCGAGGGTGGACTTCCTAACGCCGAGCGGTGGGCTCTCTGCTGTCAGCAGCTGGTCATTGCTAGGGGTTCTCACGAGCAAAAGGCCCGAAGCTCTTGGTGAACCCAGGATATTGTTGGGTTCTGCTGATGTCATGGAAAACCTCAGCAGCTCACACACAGGACATGCACTCGTCAATTTGCTGTGAGTTCACACGCCAAGAGAGAGGTTTGCGGTTTCGCGTTGCTGGTCTAGCCTTGGCCAATAAGCCCCATTAATGCCTGGCCACGCCTTCAGCAGAGGCCCTCCTTCTCCTGGTGGGAAAAGGCCGGAGGGGCTTGTCACCTCTCATGTGAAGGCCCTATCAGAACACTCTGAGGTCACCTGTCCCCACAGCCCCCTTACCACCAAAATTTGGGAACATTCCAGAAATGCAGATGCGATTCAGTACGGTTCAATGACACCTAGTACTGAAGATCCAAGGATGAAAAGACTCGGGCCCTTTTCTTCAGGGACAGGCAATCTGGAGAAGACAGATGCGCCATGTCTATAACACACGACAAGACTGTGGGGAGGAGCCGGCAAAGGACACTGATAGCAGGTCACGTCCACTGAGCGCGTGCTCGGCACTGGAGCCCGCACGAACCATTTCGCGGCAGGCCTTCATCATCTTCGGAGCCCCAGGAAGCGGCGCTTGCCTCCATTTCACAGATGAGCAAGTTGAGACTCACGAGGCCAAGCCACCTGCCCCGGGTCATGCAGGTAGGGAGCCCCGTCCACTTGAACTGAACTTAGCTGCCTGCCAAACCAGATGGTTCCCCTGACCCGGGTTGGGACCTGGCAGGGCAGGCGAGCCGTTGTCCGACGGGGCAGGAAAAGGTGTCTGTGGATAAAGAGGGTGACTAAAGCCTCACGAGTGAGGTCCATGATCTCCGGGACACCTGGGGAGCCCCAGAAGTGGCCAACGATCTAGGGGACAGTTGAGGAATCAGGGAGGAAGGAGAAAGGAGGAGGGGAGCAGTTCTTGGGGACAGTGAGTCCTTGCTGTGCTGTGGGCAGAGTGGGGAACAGGGAGAGCAGAAGGAGAGTCTAGGAAGGAGGAGGTCAGGGCTCCCCACAGTCGCCAGACAAGGGAGGTGAGGGGGCAGAGCACAAAGCTCCTGGCTGAGCATGATGGCAAGAGAAGGCAAGCAGGGTCAGGGGCTTCCTCAGAGGAAGAGCTGGGACCTGGGGAGCCCACAGGGAAGATTGTCAGTCTGGAACTTTCCGTGGGAGGGCGCTGTCTGGGGGTCTCTTCCCAGCGGTGGGTGGGTGAGGAACAGAGGAGCAGGGAAAGTCCTAGGAGGCCTCCTGGAAGAGGCATGGTACACCTTGTCGTCAGGGAGATCCAAGTTTCCGTGAATTCAAGGGAGAGGACCGATGGGACTTCCCAGGAAACCGAAGGAGGGGGCAGGAACTGGCCAGCTCAGAATGAAAGGAGCCAGGAAGGGACTGGCGGGAGGACCAGGTGGAAGCAAGCTCAGGATCAAAACGAGACCACCGTATCTGCTCCCAGACATCAGGCACTGCGTGCGCTGTGCGGAACCCCCCCTTCGGCGCGGGCCCCAGAACTGGCACGCCCCACAGGCCTCACACCCTGCCTGGCACCGTACTAGTCGCCAGGGGGCCCAACAGGGAAAAGGACAGCCAGTCAGCGCTCTCTTGGAGCAAATCAACATGATGCTCTGGTAGCAACAATGAAGAAAAATCGGTGGGGTACGGGAGGGTGGTGGGCGCAAAGTGGGGGGGGTGTAGAAATTGCATTCCGGGAACTGCAGAAAGTCTCCTTTCTCCCGAGGGTCACTCTTCTGAGAGGTTAGCTTTCCTGAGTCTCCTTCCACCTCTCCTGGAGGCAGGTGCAGCCCCTCCCCCGGGGCAGCCCCATCCCAGAGAGCTCTCGGCAGGGTGAAGGGGGTAAAAGGGGGTAAAAGGGCACAGCCGGTTTTGAGTGTTGCTCTTGCTTGCTGAGGATATTTGCCCCGGCCGCCACTCAGGAAGTCAGGGGGGGCGGGGGGGGGCGGTCTCCTCCTACCTCCTCCCCAGCCCAGCCCAGCCCAGCCCAGCCGCAGAGTCTGACCCCCTGGGTTTTATCTGAGCCTACCCGCAGCAGGTAGCAGCAGGGCCCAGCAGGGCTACCTGAATCCCACTGAGAACTCAGTCTCTGATCCTGCCTCCCCCTCGCTGCGACTTTGGAAAAAAAGCAACCTCGGGAAGCAAAGTTCCTTCTCATTTCCAAGTTTAAAGAGGTACCGAGACAGGACAGTTCTCTCAAGGATCCTGACCTAAGAGGGGGCTAGATGCTGGGGCCGGGGGCCAGCCAGGCAGTGCTGAACACAGGGGCCTCTCCAGCAACGTGCTCCGCCACCGTCTTCCCAGCCGGGGTAGTGCAGTGCTCGGAGAGGTTAAGTAGCCTGTCCAAGGTCACACGGCTCCTGAGCGCATACCCGCATACCCTGGGGCTAATGGCTTTCAAAGTCGTGGGTGTTCAGTGTTTAACTTCGCAGAGCATTCTACTATCAGGCAAGGTCCTCCCCACTCAGGCACCTTCCCTGAATCCACCCAACAGTCCTCCCCTGTGGGCCTCCCAAGGCCTGAAGCTTTAGGGGTTGATGGTCTGTCCCCCAGTGCCAGGAGTCTCTGCCTCTGGGATTAGGAAGTGGGGGCTATGGATGGGTTGCAGGGAAGGAGTCAAGGAGCTTTCTGGCTGGAAGTGTTAAGACCAGTAGGGAGGACATACACTCTTGTGAAGTCTGAGCCCCTCCCTCCCTCTTGTTTGGCCCCTCTGCCCCTACCCACCCTACTTCCTGAAAGCCTGAGGTCTCCCACTGGGAACTTGGGAATCTGTCACCTCCCCATGCCCCCACTGGCCTTCCGTCTCCAGGCCCCAAAGCTGATTTCTGCTCCTGCCTCCCCCTCCCAGGGTCCCCAGATCTCCCAGGGATCTCCTGAGCCCCGAATTGCTGGGTGGAGCTAGATGTTCTGTTTTCACCTCCACTGAAATCGGGCTGTTGGCACCTGCCCAGAACTGTCCTCATGGTGACAGGGCCTGGCCTTCTTCCGCATTGAAGGTGGAGACCTGCAGGGGCCAGAAGCTGGGGGAGCAGATTCCTTGGCAGGGGGCTGGGCCCCTGGCATCCCCGTCCCCAGGAGCAGCCCCAGCCGAGAGCCTTTCTGCTTGTGTTTTGCCGGCCTAAGCCTAGCAAAATACACCCAAGGTATCTGGGGGCCACTGAGCCTCCACGCATCCACCGAGGAGTTGCTGTGGCTGATGACAGGCATTATCCTGAGCAGGAGTCGCCAACGAGTCCCCAGAGCAGCCCAAGGGAGCCAGAGACCACACATGGCATTTTATAAAAGGAAGGCTCTAGACCCAGGGCGGAAGACCCAGTTTGGAGGCTTCTCCACCCCCAGCCCCCTTCCTGGAGCAAAGGGAGATCCTGGGTCAAGAGTGAAGTCCCCTGCCTTGCCTCAGTCTCTCCTTTTGTCAAATAAATAGTCCTAAGGCCCAGAATTAAAACTTGAAATACTGCCATTTCCTAGTCCCTGGATTTGAACCCTCCCAGCCCAGGATCCTCTGCTAGAGAAAAGGCTGCCTAGGCTCCCTCCTCCCCCTCTCCAACCTCCCCTCCCCCTCCTTCCATCCTCCTTCCATCCCCCTCCCCCTCCTTCCATCTTCCCTCCCTCCTCTCCCACTCCCTGCTCCCCAATCCGTCCTCCTCTCCCCCTCCTTTCATCCTCTTTCCATCCTCCCCTCCCCCTTCCTTCCATCCTCCCTCCCTTCTCCCCTATTCTCTCCTCCCCTCCCCCTCCCCCCTTCACCCCAAGTCTCACTCTGCTCTCTGGGCCTCCTGAAGTCTGGTCTTCTGACACCACGGATGGCTCTGGCCTGGGCTGGTGGAGATGATAATTACTGCGTTAGCCCAGTGGCCTGAAGAAAGATCAGGTGGGGGGGTGGACTGAGAACAGGAGGAAAAGAAGGTTCTTTATTAAATGCAGATGTTTTTAAATCACTGTAATTAACTGGAATGGATACCGAGAATCACGGGCATAAAAGCTAAATGGGCTTTTGTTTTAACTGTTTGTCATATATTTAAAAGGGTCATTGGAGAATGTAACACAGAGATGTCCTTGCACTCTTCCTGTTTGCTTTTGCCCAGCAAAGGCTTTCTCTGGGCCTGTGTGCGTGGGCACGCGCGGGCGTGGGCATGCACACGCACCCACACACACACACAATGGGGCTAGGCCTGAATGTGGCTTGGCTGGAGGGGGAATGGGGTTCCACTGAGACAGCTGTGGAAGCCTCCTAGAGACAGTGGGACTTCCTGTACCAAAGGCCATGGGGCAGGTGGCTACTCAGGGGACACACACGGAGGCTTGCACTGAGCTGTCTGCCTGGGATCACCACAGTGATCCGTGGTGTATCCGTGGAGACTTGCAGCCCCAACCCCTTCCCTGTCCCATGAAAAGTGTAAGGGGACGGGGCGCCTGGGTGGCTCAGTCGTTAAGCGTCTGCCTTCGGCTCAGGTTATGATCCCAGCGTCCTGGGATCAAGCCCTGCATCAGGCTCCCTGCTCTGCGGGAAGCCTACTTCTCCCTCTCCCACTCCCCCTGCTTGTGTTCCCTCTCTCACTGTGTGTCTCTCTCTCTCAAATAAATAAATAAAATCTTAAAAAAAAAAAAAGTGTAAGGGGACAGAGGCTCCTTCTTTGCGGTCAGACTCCACCTTTCTTCCCAGGGATGTTGGGCTTCTTTTCTCTTTGGGCACATTCTTCCCCAGTCTCAGGGCAGCAGGAAGGAGGCAGGGTCAGGCTGTGACCAGCCTAGGAGAGGCACTTTGAAAAGCCTCCAAAGGTCCCCCTGGCCAAGCACCTCTCCACCCCCACCCCACCCCCACCCCACCCCCCGGGATCTGCACCCAGGCCACTGGGCCTGCAGCTGGGCCAGGGCTCATGGGGGAGGGAGTGAATGGTACAAGCAGGCAAGATTAAGAGTATCTCTGGGCCAACCCTGACCCAACCAACCCCCTGCCTGGAATTGCCCCTATGGGGTTGAACCGATGTCAACCCTGTCCCTTTCCAGAACCTAAACCCTACAGTCCACATAGCCAACAGGGAGCACGGTGAGTTTTCACTTCTACACCACGTGCCTGTCCTTCCTCTTCAGCCTCATCACCACGGGGAGCAAGGGAGGGGGATGGGGCAAGCCTCCCCAAATTGTGGGGGAGGATCAAGATGTTTCTGGAATGTTCTATGGGAGCCAGAAACCCACTTCCCCCACTTCCCAAAAAATCCGGCTTACGGGACTAGGTGTCCAGTGTCACATTTTACATTGCAGTTTAGCTACACCCTGAGTCCAGACAGGACCCAACCCCATGGAGCACAAGGCCCAGAGGCTCTTCCAGGCCTAATGCCCACAGGGAGCATCACCTTCCAGGACAGGCTTTTCCTCTTAATATGGTCAGCTGAGACACCCAGACTTCCAGCGGCCAGATCAACTCCCAGCCCCCCTCGCCTGAGCCCCCTCCCCCGGCGCCCCTCTCTGTTCCCTCCCCCACTTGCAGAACTCCTCTTGGGCAACACCTTTCTGTCTGAGAAAGGAGACTCTTTCTTTGGGTCTCCTCTCCTGGGCGCCTTCTTTTCTGGCTTCACTATGCTCCCCCCACCCCATCCTCATCCCCACAGTGTCCTTCCAGTTTTCCAAACCTTGAAAATCTTCTTCATTATTCGGAGAACAAGACTTAAGAGATGTTCCACAACCTTGAGAGAGGATGGCCGAGAGATCCAGCTCATTTAAGTTCAAAGAATCCATTCGCATGTCTGACGACAACCAGTCCAATATTAGACTGGTCTAGTCCGGGCCAGCAAGGAGATGCTCTTAGTTTATGTTCAGGGTTTTACAGGTAGGAGACGAGTTGGATGTGTACTGAGCAGCCATGTGTCCAGACCTCTCCGTGGAGTTCTAAACGTATCGGGGCTCCTGCCTGGCTCAGTCGGTTAAAGCCTCTGCCTTTAGCTCTGGTCGTGATCCCAGGGTCCTGGGATCGAGCCCTGCACGGGGCTTCCTGCTCAGCGGGGAGCCTGCTTCTCCCTCTCCCTCTCCCTCTGCCCCTCCCCACTGCTCACGCTCTCTCTCTCTCTCAAATAAATAAATAAAAATCTTTTAAAAAATATAAAGGTATCATGTCATTCACTGCTCTCAAGAGCTTTATGAAATAGGATCCACTACCACTGTTCCATCAAGAGACTCAGAGAAGCAAAGTCAGTGACCTAAGGCGGGCGGGGCGGGATGGGGGGGCGGGGGGGAGGTGGTGGTGTGAACTCTGGTGAGGGGGCAGATGGGGTTGGCAAGAAGCACCTGGCTGGCCCTAAGATAGCAAAGCTCTGTTCTTTCTGCTGGAGGTGGGGTTGCTTCCCCAGGGCTCAGCAGCCATGGCGGAACAGGTCTCCAGGCAAATGTGGCGGGGGGGGGGGGGGGGGGGCGGCGGGGCAGACATTCCTAAGGGCTCCCACACACCCTCCCAGCCCCTAGTGTATTGTACAACCAAAAATGGAAAGTAGGGAAGGGATAAGGCATGGAAGGAGGAGAGAAAAGAAAAGGCGAGAAAGAGAAAAAAAGAAACAGGACAAAGGGAAATAATCATACCTTTTAATACCATATTCTCTCCACTTGAAAATACACATTCGCTTCACTTTCTAATGTTCTCCAAATTGAAGCTCATCTTATAATCAGCATCAGGAGAAACCTGCCAGCTAACGGTACATCTTACAATCATGGTGAATTGGAACAGAGGGGGGGAATAATTGTGTTCAAGGTCGTCCCTGAGGCTCACAAGGTGAACATCACCTGGGGCGGTCTAAAGTTCTTAGTGCAGCCGGCAGACTGGTATGGACTTCTCCGGTTTGTTATCGGAAGGGCTTAACATAATCTGGTCACCATACTTTTAACCACACAGATTTATGAGGAAGGAAACTGGACAGGGGGAGGGGGGCGCAATTATATTTTTACTTGCACGGTCCATTGTGTCTGTTTTCAAATATATGTCCCCAGCAGCAGTTTGGGTTTTTGGGTTTTTTGGGGGTTTTTTTGCATGTTGTTTTGTTTTGTTTTGCATCAGCAGTTAACCTAATAAACCACCCTTTCATTGCTCTGGTAGATTAACCACTTCAGAGAATATCAGATAAACGTGGTGCTTTGATTCGTGCACCTTCAGAAGCCGGGACGAACAATGGGGGTTGTTTTAACTGTGCAATCCTGGGAATTAGAGAGAAGAGGTCCCTCAGGTAACTGCTGAGAAAGGTCCCTTAATTTGACCCTGTTTCACACAGTCCACTTTTCAATAAACTGAGGCACTTGAGCACTGTCCCTTAGGAAATCACCGCAGGCCAGATCTTCCTGGGGGGTTATTTTGTGCAAAGGCCTCCCTTCTGACCTGTTTGCATCCAGCCAGCCCCTCTTCTCTGCTGGGTATTTACCAGTGGTGTTTCCACCACAGGCATCCATGCCCAGGGCAATATCAGTCAAGGGCAGTGGTCTCTTCTTCCTTCAGCTGGAGCCTCCTCCTTACCATTATCTTTGATGATCTGCTTGAACTTGCTTCTTCCCGACTGTCAGCAGAAACCCAAAGCAGTATTGGATGGTTTATTCATTATTTACTTACTTATTTATTGAATGATATTTCTTTTTTTTTTTTTTAAGATTTTATGTATTTGAGAGAGAGAGAGAGAGCATGAGCAGAGGGAGAGGGAGAGGGAGAAGCAGGCTCCCCGCCAAGCAGGGAGCCCGATGCGGGGCTCTATCCCAGGACTCCAGGATCATGACCCGAGCAGAAGGCAGACGCTTAACCAACTGAGCCACCCAGGCGCCCCTTGAATGATATTTCTATTGCAAATACATTTTTACCAAAAGCAGAAGGAAAAATATACTCCCGCTTCTCCCAGCTCTCCTCCAAAGTGTATATTCTTCCGAATCCCAAACCACCTGAATCCGCTGTGAAATTTCCTCCCTGGGGGCTTTAGTGCTAGGTTTGCATTTTGTCCCTCAGTTTCTCTCCTCCTCAAAGCTTGCTCTGGCAGTCTGGAACCAGACAACAGTAAAGCACAGCTTTCCTTCACGGAGAATTCCCTTCCCGATGGAGCATAAATGTTTCCACTCTAGTACCCAGGAAATGCGGGCGCTTTCTGGAAAGCCTCCACGAAGACTTCAGTTATTTGCAGCCCCTGCACCTGAGCTTCTCACAGGGTCTCTGGAGACACTGGGATTCAGCCCCCAGCCCCCGCCCCCCGCCTACTGCTTCACACCATGAACTCAAAGCACACCAAGATGCCGACAGCTACCCTCACGCTTCACTCAGTCCAATCGTGCAAAACTCAGCTCAGGCACCCGTGCCGCTAAGCCCCACGAACAGAGGCCTGGCCCCCTATCCTTATGTCCCTGTGCCAAACGCCCGACAGAAGGCTCTTCAAGTGTACTGGAAAGCACGCCTCCAGCTGCAAATGACAGAAAACTAACCCAATGATATCAAGCACACACAAAAAATGTCCTAGCTCCCGAGGCTGAAGGCCGGGCTGGCTTCAGGTGCGGCTTGTTGCAGGAACCCGGACGGTGTTATCAGAACTTGTTGCTGTCCTCTTGGCTTCCCTCCATTGGCTTTGTTCCCAGCCCCACTCTCCCTGAGATGCTCTCAGCTTCATATCCAATGGGGAGGAGTCTGGTTTCCTGGTAATTCAAATAAAAATAGTGGAATAGTGACTGGTTGAGCTTACTTGCCTTCCCTTGATCGGACCAGGAGTTCATCACCATCATCACCATCATCGTCATCATCCCACTGTTAGTCATCTGAAAGAAATGGGTAGGTCCTTAAATAAAAGTTGGGGTGGCTATTATCACAAAAGGAGGAGGAGAGCTGAGCCACAAAACCACCGATTCCTGCTGCACTGGCAGGGCCTGAGCCGATGCACACTCGCCCAGCGTAGAGCCTTCTGAGAATACAGGAAATGATAAAACCCCAAAACACTTACCAAAATCTCACCCCTCAAAGACAACAACTGCTAGTATTTGGGAGTGCTTTTCCTTCCAGTCTTTTTTCTATATATAGACATTTTCTTGTAGCTGTCATCATATTACCTATTTGTTTGATGTCTTTTTTTCACTTAAAACCACAGCTTTCATAAACACTTAACAGCTGCAGAATAAGTTGTTGGAATGATGTATACCGATCTATTTAATTATTTTGTAATGGGCTGCTTTTCAAATAGATGCTATTATAAAATATAGCAATAAAAATACAACCGGAAGCATTTTTACATTTCGCGTTGGGTAGAGGAGGTAATTCTTTAAAAAGTGGGGGATGGGACCTCAGGAACCCACCCTGGTGAGCGATTTCCTGAGACTGCCTCAGTCTGCCCTCTCCAGTCATCCTTGGAACCGTGGTGAGCAGGGCATTCCGTTTGGCATTCCAGATCCTCCCGGCTTCACCCAGGGAACCACACTGGGCTCTCTGGTGATAAATTCATCACAGGGATGTGGCTGCCCTCCTGAAATTCTCTTCAGGGAACAATTTTCTGAGATCTCACATCGTGCCTAATTGACAACTTTCTTTAATGGGCTAGGATGATAACTCTTTCTTTAAGCCACAAATTATGATTAATGGAGTTCCAACAGGACAAGGGTTTCACTGTATTCTCACCTTCATTATTTTAATCTCTCTCTGAATGACTGTCTAATGGATCTGTATTGCCCTAACACTCCATGAGAGGTGGGTGTGTGTCCATAAATCCCTCCAAACCACGAGAGGTCCCACCATCAGATTACAGAGGCGACGGACAGGCTCAGTTAAAAGCCTGCGCAACCCTTGGCTGCAGGAGGGTGAAGACAATGCGGAGAGACTATAAAGTGGCCAGACAACATCAGCGTCTTCAGAATGGCACTGAGAGTCAAATTATATTCACTCCTTGTGGGAAGAGATGAGAAGCAAAGGTTGAAATGGCCATTTGCAGACTGTCAGGAATCCAAAAGTTGGTGAGGAATTAATGATGAAGCTGTCGATGGATTCATTCAATCATTTCGATTTTACTGAGCTCACTGGTCGATGCCAGGCTCTGTGCCAGGCGCTGGGAAATTAAGATAACTGGGATGGCCCAGCCCTCCAGAGTCTCACAGCCTCCGTGTTGGAGGAAAAAACCTACAATCCGACGATGACCATATTGAGCAAGGTGCTTTAGAAGTGACTGAGGCTAGCAGGGTGGGCTCCCCAGGGATAGGACCTGTGCAGGCCCACAGGCCCCCCAAGCAGAAGGACCTCACACTTGGATTAATGCTCTGCTGGTGGGTATTATTACCCTTTAAGTTCATTCATTTGAATGAATGCCAGGCTGGCTCAGCCGGGATAGAGCTTGTGACTCTTGATCTCAGGGTCATGAGTTCAAGGCCCACGTTAAGGATGGATCCTGGTTTTTTTTTTAAATTCATCCATTCTGCAAAGACTTACTGTGTGCCTACTATGCGCCAGACACTCCTCTGGGCCCTGAGGACAAAACAGACACAAATCCAGGACAGGCAACAGCAAATAATTACATAAAACGAATACGATGTCAGATAGGAGTAGGTGCTGGAGAGGAGAGCAAGACCGGGGACAAGGTAAGGGCACTCCTAGGATGCTCGTTTGTGCAGTCTACAGAGTGACCAACTACCATGTGCTACCATGGTGGGCACCTAGGCAGTTGTGATGGTTAATTTTACATGTCAGCTTGCCTTGGCTACACTATGATATCCAATTGTTTGGTCAAATGCCTGCCTAGATGTTGCTGTGAAGTTCCTTATCAGATTTTTTAGATGCAATTAACATTTAAATCAATAGGCTTGGAGTAGAGCAGTCCCCCCCCCCCATAATGTAGATAAGCCTCATCCAATCAGTTGAAGGCCTTAAGAGAAAAAAAAACCTGAGGTCCCCTTGAGGAAGAAGGAATTCTGCTTCCTGACTGTCTTTGGACCTAAGACTGCAACATCAACTCTTCCCTCGGTCTCCAGCCTGCTGGCCTCCCTGCACATTTCAAACTTGCAAGCCCTCCCCCCCCGCCCCCCCTCCCGCAATGGCCTGAGCCAATTCCTTGAAATCCCTGTCCCTCTCCCCTTCCCCCTCCCCTCTCCTCTCTCTCCCCCATTCTTATTCTCACTCTTTCTATATATCTACCTTTTTACCTATGTCTCTCTTTCTCCCATTGGTTCTGTTTCTCTGCAGAACCCTGACCAATGGAGCAATGCACGAGGCACGGCTGCTGGCTTGGGGCTGCTCCCAGCCTCACTAGCTGCTAGAGTCAGGATGCAGAGGGAGGGAGGGAGGGGGAGGGGTGGGGGGTGGGCAGCGTCCAAGCTCAGGGATGCATCTCAGGACTCCCCTCCTCGAAGTTTCTAGCCCAAACAGCGTGGGAGCTCCCCTCCCTGTGCCAAAGATCAGGTCACAGGTGCCTTCCCATTTCCCTCTTTCAGGGGTCTGGGGGCGGGAGGCCCTGCACCCTGGCCCTAGCCAGAGTCCTCTGGGGGCCATTTGTATGGAAAAGAGGCTTGCTTTCTTCCTGATGGCTCTTGTATTCGGCTTGAGGTGGCCCCAGGATGGAGGTACTTTGTGGCAGGTAAGGCCGTTAAATCAAGCCCAATAAGATCTTGCGAGCTGCTCCCCGCCGTTTGGCACCGCACACCCACTCGTCTCCTGCGCACACACGATCCCCACAGAGGGACAGTGGCCTCTGAGGCCCGCCGAGTGGCAGGAGGTTGTTGCTGCAGCCATCTGGACGATGTACAACAAGGTCTTTTAGTGAGAAGTACAGGATTCTCCAAAGAGATTTTCCCTGGAATGTCAGGCTCTGCTCCTTTTTTTTTTCTTTTTTTTTAACGTTGAGAACGCGCGTCGTTGCTCCAGAACGCTGTTGTCTTCTGGGAACAAGCACAGAGGCCCATTGTTTACCCTGCCAATTAGGAGCCATGAGTGACCCCAACACACAAAGGCCCGGTTGTGCCCGACCAGCTGAGGAAAGTGTCTTGGACCTTTTGACACAGGTCTTTGGACGAAGGAGGCTGAGTTTGTCGTGCATGGGGTTCTGGGGAGCCACTCTGCCCTGCCCCGCGAGCGGGCCGCGCAGCCAGGAGCTGGGGAGGGCAGGTGATGCGGTCTCCCAGGCCATTGCTCCATTGACAGCTGCAGGGTGCCCAGTTGGGCTTTCCAAGGTCATATCTCACCCCGGGGCAACCGCAGTCCCAGTTCAAGCAGCATCTCCTCCCTGAAGAGCTGGAGAAGAAAGCTGGGTTTCAAAGGAGCAGCCAGTAAACTGAGGCTTCCTGGCTCAGAAGGGGGACCTGTGCATGTTCCCCCTGATGGGTAGCTTTTGTCACCACGGGGTCAGCCACACAGGCAACCCAGGGCCATCATGAGCAAGGAACTTGGTGTCCATGAGCCCCAAAAAGAAGGGGCTCCCAAAGACAACAGCAAACTGCTTGAGTTTGACTTCTCTCATGAAAACCATCCCGCGGGTGCCTGAGTGACTCAGTCAGTTGAGCGTCTGATTCTTGATTTCGGCTCTGGTCATGATCTCAAGGTCCTGGGATTGAGCCCCACGTTGAGCTCCCCACTCAGCAGGGAGTCTGCTTGGGGATTCTCTCTCCCTCTGACCCTCCCCCCTACTTGTGCTCACTCACGCTCTCTCTCTCAAATAAATCTTTAAAAAAAAAAGAAAAAGAAAACCAACCCACTATTTCACCTGCCTTAAAAATGAAGACTAGGGCGCCTGGGTGGCTCAGTCGTTAAGTGTCTGCCTTCGGCTCAGGTCATGATCCCAGGGTCCTGGGATCAAGTCCCACATCGGGCTCCCTGCTCAGCGGGAAGCCTGCTTCTCCCTCTCCCACTCCCCCGCTTGTGCTCCTGCTCTCGCTATCTCTCTCTGTCAAATAAATAAAATCTTAAAAATAAATAAATAAATAAATAATAAATAAATAAATAAATAAATAAAAATGAAGACTAGTGGCACCTGGGTGGCTCAGTCGGTCAAGTGTCTACCTTCAGCTCAGGTCATGATCCCAGGGTCCTGGGATCGAGCCCGGCATGGGGCTCTGTGCTCAGCAGGGAGCCGGCTTCTCCCTCTCCCACTCCCCCTTGCTTGTGCTCTCTCTCACTATCTCTCTCTCTCTCAAATAAATAAATAAAATCTTTAAAAAAATAAGTAAAAATAAAAATGAAGCCTAATGGGGGCAGTGCCTGGCTGGCTTAGTTGGTAGAGCGTGCGACTCTTGATCTCAGGGTCAGGAGTTCAAGCCTCACATTGGGTGTAGAGCTTACTTTAAAAAAAAAAAAAAGAAGAAGACTAACAGAAATAAGACTTTCCCAAATAAATGCAGCAGTTCCTAAAATCTGTTCTTCAGGGGTAAACTTCAATCACTAAATAGGTGGAAGAAAGCGAGGGGAGATGCTTTTTCTATAAACAGGGCTGACCCCTCCGAATGCATCTTTACTGACACAGCACTAAAGGGGACCAAGAGCTCCCAGGTCCCAGCGGAGGCAAGAACTTAGATCTAAGACCCTTTTGCCTCTAGTAGGAGAGTCATTACGTAAATTATGGCAAATTCATTTGATAAAACAGTGTGTCTGCTATTAAGATGGTTTTTATAGAGTTTATTGTAATAACATGAAAAATTATAATGTGAAAAAGTTTCTTACTCCTAGACTAAACATGTTTCTCTTTTCCCCAGAGAGTAATTCAAAAACAATTCATAGAGCGTGAACATGTCTATGGTTTTTTAAAATTATGCTAAAATATGAGTCTGGAAGGAAGCACTTTTAAATGTTAACATAATCTTTGAGGAGTGGGACAATGTGATCTTTTTCTTCTTTTATCTTTCTCCATTTTCTATCATTTTTCATAAAGAGCCTGTATTCCTTTCTAGTTGGAAAGAATAAAATAAACAAAAATAAACAAACAAGTGGTTGCTATGAGAGAATAGGCTGGGAACCCCATTATCCAGCTTCTCCCTTGTTCCGGAATCGCATTTACCCGTGGTCTGACAACTGGCGGCCGGGCACCCTGCCCAGGCTCTGCGAGATGAACACCCAAGGCCTCTTGGCCGGCTCCTGATCACACCACATGCCAAACTTAGAGGTTTGGCAACCTCTGAATTTTATCAGGTTTGGGTTTTTCTTTTTTTCTCACTCTGGCTGCATACACACGCACACACGTCCCAGAATCTCCACGTTTTGGCTGAAGGAGCTCACATGGGTGGCACCTCTGCAAGAAACAGACTCACAGGGTACGTGACACAGTCTCCTTACGGAAAAATGACCTCCTTTCATTGATGTTGGAATCCCGCTTCCATTCTTCTCCAGGGGACACTGCCCCCTGATGCGTAGCTGTGAGTGAGATAGATTTCAGTGATCATTCCCAGAGCCATGCTTTCCAACACAAAGTCTGCATTCCAGAGGTGACTTTGAGAGAGTCAACATAGGGAGCCTCCCCGAGCATCCTCCTCTGGATCTAAGAGCAAGACCTGTCCCCACAAGAAGGGAAGCACACTCACGTCCCGGGAGATTGGCACACACACTGTGACAGGCTCCAGGTAAACCTGCTCTTGTTTCCACTGCATCAACTGATTGAAATCTCTGGTTTGGGCAGCTGGTCTAAGCTTGTGGATTTTTCTCCCGCCTTGCTCCCCTCATTATTCATCCTGTTGATTTCAGCAATAATTGCAGCTGAGTATCTGAGGTCAGAATTATTTCCATTCTTTAACTGCCAGGAGGAATCTACTTCCATTCCCCAAACTGGCTGCCTCACCTTCACATACATGGAACCCTGAACTGGGATGCTTGTCCCTCCCTGGTCCCCCCCCCACCCATACTCACCTACTCCTTCGTTCTGATGTCATCTCTTGATGACACCTTCCCTGACGCCCACAGGCAGAGGTAACCCAGTAATGACTGGTTTCATTCATCCAACAAATATTTATTGAGTACCTGTTAGGTGCCCCAGACTGGGGATACAGTAGTGAGCCAGTGAGACAGGATTCTGCTCCCGTGGAAACAGCCAGACACTTAATAAAACGGCCAAAAGGACAGCAGTGGAAGTTCAGCCCCTGTGGGAGCACAGCGGGCGTGGGAGCCTAATGCGACAGCCCTGGGCTAGCAAAGCGAGGAGATATCTTGGTTGAAACCAGGTTGGGGCTCCCTTGGGTGGACTTTAATAGCAGACTGAAGGTGGTTGGTGATTTGTTTACTCAAACATTATTAAAGATGAACTATCATCTGAGTGTTAACCCACCCCCTCAAATGCCCCTGTCCCCGCTCCTGGCACCGCCAGCCTCTCCATGGCTGCCTTGTCCTCAGAGTCACTTCGGCTGCCCTCCCATTAGTGGGCAGACTCATGTCTCTCTTGAAAATGCCTCCAAGTCTGTCATCATGGCCACCACCCGACTTAATCTTCACATTCTCAACATCTGTCTTTCCTTCCTTCCACAAACATTTACTCAACACCTACAGGGTGCCAGACACTTGGAAAGCCCTGGGGTAGAGCAGCAAGCAAAGGAACAAGCAGTCTCTGCTCTCGTGGAAAGTACAGGCTAGTAGGGGAGAGGAGCACTACCCACGGCCCCTGTGTAAATGTAAATGAGGACGTTGATAGGATAAATGAATGGATGAATGAATGCATACATGGCCAATTACCTGGACTGCCGTATGATCCTTGCTCTGATCCATCCTACAGTGGGCTGCCTGAATAAGCATCCCCTTGTACTTCCCCTCCACTGCATAAAACTTTCAATGGCTCCCTACTGCCCACTAGATTAAGTTCTAATTCCCCAGCCTGGTGGCTCTTCATGCTCTGGTACCAAGCTACCTCTCCAGCTTCATTTCCTTCTAATCCACTAGGAGAACCTATGTCCTATTATAACTATTGCTATGCTTATTTTGCCTGTCCAGAAAACTCACCTCTAGTCCTCCTGGTGAAATCAGTCTATGGCCATACCACCCTGAACGCGCCCGATCTCGTCTGCTGGTGAAATCTTACTCATCTGAGGGAGGGGAAATGTGTAGGATAGCAGGATTTGGTGGAGAAGAGCCAAAGCCTCATCTTCTAAAGTGGGAAGTCCTGATGTTAAAATAGAAAAATCAAGAAAGAAGAGAATACGCATTTTTTTTTAGAAATATGAAGGTAAATGGCAGAAGAAACAGCTGAAGGACTTGATATTGGTTGCTTCCAGGGGTAGAAATTGAGAGTTAGGAGGGACAGGGTTTAAGACTGGGAGGTTTTGTTTGTTCTAAGACTGATATTACGTAATTGCCTTCTAAAAGGCATGGATTCATTCTTTTTTTAAGATTTTATTTATTTATTTGACACAGAGAGAACCAGAGAGAGAGAGAGAGCGATACAGAGAGCAAGCACAAGCAGGGGGAATGGCAAGCAGGGGAGAAGCAGGCTCGCCGCTGAGCAAGGAGCCCGACATGGGGCTCCATCCCAGGACCCTGGGATCATGACCTGAGGCGAAGGCAGCTGCTCAACCAACTGAGCTACCCAGGCGCCCCCAAAAGTCCAAGGTTTAAAAAAAAAAAAGTTGCTTTAAAAAGTTTTTAGGGGCGCCTGGGTGGCTCAGTCGGTTAAATGTCTGCCTTTGGCTCAGGTCATGATCTGGGGGTCCTGGGATCAAGCCCCATGTAGGGCTCCCTGCTCAGTGGGGAGCCTGTTTCTCCCTCTCCCCCTCCATCCCACTTGTGCTCTCGCTCTCTTGCTCTCTCAAATAAATAAAATCTTTTTGTAAAAAGTTGTTTTTAATGGCCAATGAAGCAAGATAAAAATTTAAATAAGAATTAGGGGCGCCTAGGTGGCTCAGTTGGTTAAGCATCCAACTCTTGATTTCAGCCCAGGTCATGATCTCAGGGTCAAGGGATCAAGCCCCTCTACAGGCTCCATGCTAGGCATGGAGCCTGCTTAAGATTCTCTCTCTCTCTCTCTCTCTCTCTCTCTCTCTCTCTCTCTCTCTGCCCCTCCCTCCCCCCTAAAAAAATAAAAATAATAAAAATACAATTTAAATAAGAACTAAAGATATTAAATGAGGTGATGTCTATAAAGTGCATAGCATAATGTCTGGCATGTCATAAGCAAAGAAGAAACAGTCACCATTACTTGTGTCTTTTCCATGCATCCTGCCACCAAGCAGAGGCAGGAACGGGGGTGCCCTGCCTCCTCACGTCACCTCATGTGGCAATCCCGCAACAGCTTCCCAACCGATCTCTCCGCCTTTGGTGTTTGTTCTCCTTCCTTATGCCCCATCCCACCGACCAGTGGCACCCTCACCTCCCTAGGACTACATTTCTCATTCCCTATTAAGAGACTTGACAAAGGTTTTCCAGGGCGTGTTAGGGCTGCGGTAGCTGCTGGAAAAAACAAACCCCCAACTGGCAAGGGCTCCACGTGATACAGGCACATTTTTCACTCCTCTGGCATTCCAAGGAGATCTTATTCTTGACATCTCAGGAACATAGGCCCTTTTGATTTTGAGGCTCCTCCACCCCCTGGAGCCCTGAAGTCCTTTCCATCCAGGAATAAGGAGGAAGGAGCTAGAGGAGAAAACAGCACTGCTTCTCTGCGGCCTTGGCTTAGGAGTGAGGCACATCACTTCTGGTCACACCCCATTGGCTAGAAGTCATCACATGGCCCTACCTAGATGAGGAGGGGATGCTGGGAAATGTAGTCCCTGGCTGTACAGCCCCTGCTCAGTGGAGACTCACCCTGGGAGGGCACTATGCGTTTTGATGGAGGCATCTCTGCCATTTTCACCACCTACAGAATGACTTCCAGAATCTTGGCTTAGCCCAATGGTTCACTTACTTATCCAAACTGTGTGGGTCCTGCCCCCCAACAGGAACCTTCTGTAGTCCCCACTGCCAGTCTCGCTAACATCTCTCCCACTTAGTTCTGTATGTTCATTCTATGGGGCACATTCCATCCTTCTAAATACAGGATGGTTTTTTGAAATACAAACTCCCTCTCTTCTTTGAAGACTTTTTCATTTCTATAACCATGTACTGACTCACCTAAACTGAATTTCTGAGTCATAGAGTTGGAGTGTTGGACAGTTGGCAATATGGTCTACCCCACTGATAGAAGAGACGGGAAATGAGACCCAGGAAGGCTAAGGGAATCCCCAAAGTGTGGCATTCAAAGCAGACCCGTTTGCCCTGCATGTGAACCATTCAGCAGGAACTTCAAAGGCAAGGACAGGTCATGATCTGAATTTTGCTAGCCAGGAATTTGATTGTATGTACAGGGAGTAAGCCTTGCTGACTCCAAGCATTGCATCTCCTTGTGGATTTGTTGTTACAGGAGCCAACCTCCAAGATGGCCCCATATGCTCTGCCTTTTGATATTCATGCCCTGTGTAGTCACTTCCCACACTGAGCCAGGGTTGGTTTGTGTGACCCGTAGCATCTGGCCGAAGTGACAGGGTGTTGCTTGTAATATTTGATTATAGAGGAGTTAGGCTTCCGTTATGGTGCTCCCTCCTTCTTGGATCACTCACTTTGGGGGAAGCCATGTCCTGAGCAGCCCTATGGAGAGGTCTATGTGAAAAGCAGAAGCCTCCTGCAGCCAGGGGAGTGAGCTTGGGCAGATCCTCCGGCCGGCCCTGATCACAGACTTAGCCAGCACTCGCCCACAACATCATGAAAGACTCTCAGCCACCAGCTAGGCTGCTCCTGGATTCCTGATTTCTCAGAAACTGTGTGATACAACACGGCTGCAGTTTTAAGCTGCTAAATTTGGGGATAATTTGTCACTCGGCAACAGATAACTAACACAGCCATTGTTTTCTGCTCAATATCAAGAATGCATTTTTGTTTACTTGGGGGGGATAAAATTGAAAATTATAAAATATATCAAAGTTTTTTTTTTTTTAATTTGGATTCTACAAAGGGCACATAAAATGTCTACTGTAAATATCAAACATTCTGGTATTTCTTCTGTGTATTGTCCTAAGTAACCAAATAAACTACTAAGAAAAAGAAAAAAAAAGAGGAAGGAAGGAAGGAAAGAAAAAAGGAATGAAGGGAAGATGGGAGGGAGAGGGGTAAGGAGGGAGGGAGCAGGACTCCTGTCCATCTCTTCAAAGCTATCTGAATGCCACATCCCTATGGGGCTTTCCCTGATTCACTCCTTACTTGTAATATCTAGATGTCACTTCCCTATAGCCGTTTGATATTAACTTTTTTTTTTAAAGATTTCATTTATTTATTTGACAGAGACACAGCGAGAGAGGGAACACAAGCAGGGCGAGTGGGAGTGGGAGAAGCAGGCCTCCAGCGGAGCAGGGAGCCCGATGCTAGATCCCAGGACCCGGGGATCATGACCTGAGCCGAAGGCAGACGCCTAAGGACTGAGCCACCCAGGTGCCCCATGATATTAACTTTCTTATGACATTTATCATAGTCTATCTTAATTTGTTCATTAATTCAATGAAGAAATATTTATTGAGCACCTAGATCCATCTCTACTCTGGGTGCTTAAGATTCATCCGTGAACAACGCACAAGGATTTTGCACTAGTGGAGTCCTAACGGGAGAGAAAGAAACAATAAACACAATAAAAAGCAAACTATATATCACAGAAGGTGATAAACACTATAGAAAAAAGTAAAACACAGAACAGGAAGTTCAAATTGCTTATATCTTTATCATGTCTCCTCTGTTAGAGGCTCAGGAGGGGTTGCCAGTGAACTTGGAATGTCTGCTGTGCTTTGCATATGCCAGGTGCTTGCAAATATTTGCTTAATTCATGCAAGGATAAAGGAGCTAGCCCAGGAATGGGGAGTTCCAGCAGATGGCAAATCCAAGAGTTACTGGCTGCTGAGACAAAACCCCTACTTCTAGGTGATCATCAGACATATGAGCAGATTCTGGCCACAGGGAAGCCCAGTTGGGGGACAATCTATGAGGGAATCCTTCCTTCAACCCCCAATGTAAAGAATTTCATTTCGTTCATTTCAACATGAACCACCTTATCTCTCTCTGGTACACCAGATTGCCAATTTGGCAGAATTGGATCGAAGAAAGAATTCTGCTCTGTATCACGGGACCCAGACAAACAAAGCTGCTTTACATACCCAAACACCTCGTACAGGTGACATCCATATTGTGACTTCATCAAGCATCTTATGTTCCGTACCTAGATGACCTCACAGATTTTCACTCCTGAGTCTGGAAGGAATAGACCCAAGTGTATATAAAGAGAGCGCCATGAAGTGTCCAGGTGCTGGGCACATGCAAGACCAAGGCTTGCCTCCCAGACATCCAAAATGTCATGTTGAAATTCAGACCCAAAAAAACAAAGGCAGGCAGAATATGCCTCCCATGGTTTAGTATGGGGTCCCCTATAGTTTGAGATTTGGAATTTGTTTTAACAACAGGCAAAGATACAAGGAGTATGTTTTCCTATTAGGTTTAATACACCAGAGACAATAAGCTACAATGCAACATTATTGATATAGAATAAAACAGTAATTTGTATTTAAATAGCTATGAGTTCTGAAAGATCTAGAAACAGAATTTTAGATCCAGAAGGAATTTAGGCTACTTCATAAAAAAAAATAATAACAGCTAACTAGAATTTAAATCAAAAAACTTTTTTTAAAGATTTCATTTGTTTATTTGAGAGAGAGGGGGGCAGGGGAGGGACAGAGGGAGAAGCAGGCTCCCCGCTGAGCAGAGAGCCCAACATGGGGCTCAATCCCAGGAACCCAGGATCATGACATGAGCCAAAGGCAGACGCTTCACCGATTGAGCCTCTCAGGCGCCCCTAAATAAAATTTATTTTTATTTTTTTTATTTTTTTAAGATTTTTATTTATTTATTTGACAGAGAGAGACACAGTGAGAGAGGGAACACAAGCAGGAGGAGTGGGAGAGGGAGAAGCAGGCTTCCCGCCAAGCAGGGAGTCCGATGCGGGGCTCGATCCCAGGACCCTGGGATCATGACCTGAGCCGAAGGCAGATGCTTAACGACTGAGCCACCCAGGTGTCCCAATAAAATTTTTTTTTTAAAAGATGGCAATGCCCTCCGTTTTTTGCAAAACATGCCCCCCCAGCACACACACACGCACACGCACACACACGCACACAAGGACACACTCATGCACGCACGCACGTGTTTGCCTCTAGTCTCAGTAACGGAAGAGCCCCCTCCCACACATCTGCCCAAGGCCCTTTTTACTCCTTACTCCATGCTCAACTCCTTCCAAACAAACAAGGTAACCTCTTGCTCTTTGCTTTGTCCTCTTTACTGGCTCTTTCTTCTTAGCATATTAATACACACAAGTTTCTCCCTTTAAAAAAGCAAAACAAAACAATGAAAAACCACTTTCTTGGCCTCACGTTCCTCTCTGGCCCCTGTCCCTCCTTCCACGGCTCTACTGGTGTTCTGGGGCTTCAGGGACACAGAACCGCACGCTTGGGTGGCTTCAGCAACAGAAGTGTATTGTCTCCCAGCTCTGGAGGCCAGAGGTGCAGCATCCCGATGTCGGCAGGGCTGATCTGCTCTGGGCCTCTCTCCCAGCTGCTGGGCTTCGCTGACCATCTTTGCTGTTCCTCGGCTCATAGATGCATTGCCTGGATCTCTGCCTTCATCTGCGCTTGACCATCCCCTTGTGTGCGTGTCCGCGTCCACATCTCCCCTTTCGGTAAGGACACCAGTCTTCTTGGGTTAGCCCCCGCCCCCACTGAATGAACTCGACTTGACTGTATCTGGAAGACCCTATCTCCAAATAAGGTTGCATTCTGACATAGGTGGGGTTAGGACTCTGGTAAATCTTTTGCGAGGGATACAATTTAACCCATAAGAACAGCCGAGCTTCAAAACGGGATCCCTCCTTACTCCTCCCCTCCGTCTGCCCTCCTCCAGCTGACCCCACAACCTGCTGCCCTCTGGCTCCGGCATTGCCCTTGCTGAGGACTAAGTGACCTCGTGGTTGCCCAGTCTGGTAGAACTTTCCTGACCCTAACATGTGGAGCTTACAGTCACACTGTTACTGACCTCCTTCTCCTTCCTCTTTTGGCCTCTCCAGATTCCATGTGTCCTGCTGGAACCTTCTCAGGCTCCTCTGACACTTCTCTTCCCCCTCCTCCTCTTCCCCCCCTCCCCCTCCTCCTCAGGGTTCCTCAGGCTCAGCACCCAGCCTCCCCAGCTTCTCTCCTAACTCATGGCCCAGGCAAATCCTCTGCGTTCCTGCCTTCAGCTTGCACCCCTCTGCAGACCATCCCTGCCCAGACACTTTTCCCAACTTGCAGATCTGACCATCTCTACTTGCAACTCCTCAGGTGCCTCCCACTCCAAATGTACCCAACCTGATTCACCCCCGAGTCTCACCTAAGGCCCCTGCCTCACCGTCCCTCCACCTCTCACTGAGCAAGGAAACCGGATATCATCCTTTACCACCTTGCATAGGCATCATATATATCATTTGGGAGTCCTTCGGAGTCCCCAAGAGTGAAAATTATCTTTCAAATGGATCCTTCCTGTTTGACCTCTGTTGCCACTGTGGTCACTCGCATAGGTCCTCATTTCCTGCTTGCAGGACTCTGCTCCTGCCCTGAGCCATCACCTCCTGTCCCACCTTCCTCCCCCTCCTCCTCTGTGCCATCTGCCACAATGTTTCCACAGTGATCTCTCAGACAGCCAAGTATAATGTTTAGAATCATTCAAGGGCTCTACATTGCCTTCAGGATAAAGCCCAAACTCCTAAATGTGACATGTGAGGCTTCTTAAAATCTGGCCCCTGCTCATTTCTCCCAATTCTTTTCCTGCTTTTATATGAGGGCCGCTTCTTTCTTTCTTCCTTCCTTTCTTTCTTTTCTTTCTTTCTCTCTCTCTCTTTCTTCCTTTTAAAATTTATTTGAAAGAGAGAACACAAGCAGGGAGGAGGGGCAGAGGGAGAGGGAGAAGCAGATCCCCCACTGAGCAGGGATGCGGGTCAATCCCAGGACCCTGGGATCATGCCCTGAGCCGAAGGCAGACGCCCAACCACCCAACTGCCCAACTGACAGAGCCACCCAGGCATCCCTATGAAGATTGTTTCAACCCTGTTGACACTTTGCCGCCCCCCAAAAGTGTTACACTGTTCTTTCACATTCCCTTTATACCGACTGTTCCCTCTGTCTTCACTGCCCTTCCTCAGCCTCTGACCATTGCTCCCTTGCATCTTTCAAGAATCAAATCAGAGGTCCCACTCAGAAGTCTTTCTGAGCCCTCCAGAATGGCCTAGGTCTTTCCTCCTGCCTTCTTCAGCACTTTGTTACGTATTATAATCATGGCTTTCAGCTCAAAAGCCCTAGTCCACGCCTGACACACAATACAGTTTCAATAAATGTTTGACGAGTTATCTCTAACTCACAAAGAAATCTGAAGCCCTTGTTCATATTTAAGGTTCTTGGCTCTATTCTAGTATTTTCCTCAGTGTAGTGGGAGGACAATAGCATCAGAATCACGTGGGGAGCTGATTAAATAAGCAGCTTCATGGACAGTACCTTGAACCTGATGAATCTGTATTTTAAACAAGCTACCTCCTTAATTTATGTGAACAGGGTTTGAGAAGCAAAGCTCTGAAAGGTGTTTTATGCTTATGCTTGAACTCACAACCTGGAGATCAAGAGTCACATGCTGCACATAAGCCAGCCAGGCACCCCAAGCTTATACATTCTTTAATTTTTTTAATTTTTAATTTTTTTGTTTTTTATTTTGTTTTGCTTATACATTTTTAAAAATATTTTATTTATTTATTTGAGAGAGAGGGAGGGAGGGAGAAGCAGACTCCCCGCGGAGCAGGGCTCAATCCCAGGACTCTGGGATCAGGACCCGAGCAGAAGGCAAACCCAAGGGACTGAGCCCCCCAGGGGCCCTGCTTATCACATTTTTTAAGGCTAAGTTAGTTGCGATCTTCTGGTCCCAAGCAGGGAGAACCAAGCCCAGCTCCATTACCTTGTCTTTGGAAAGCAATCATTTGAGTCTTGAAGCTTTTCCCTTTAAGAGTTTACCATTAAGTTGCAAATTCTACCTGCAGACTCAACAGAGCTGGGAGGATGGACAGGATTTCAGGAGGAAGCAAAGTGGTCCGGGTCCTGTGTGGTCAGAAGGGGTTGGTGGTATGAAGGAGGCAGGTATCACACACACATAGAACCCTAAGAAAAGATGCCCTTTATTTTTTATTTTGTTTTATTCTAAAATTTTAGTGTGTATCAGAATCACCTGGAGGGCTTGTTAAGCTGCAGGTACCTGGGGTCCAACCCTAGAGTTTCTGATTCAGCAGATCTGGCAATGGGATCCAAGAAGTTGCATTTCTAGTAAGTTCCCAGGTGATGCTGAAGCTGCTGGTCCAGGGAGCACACTTTGAGAACCGCTGAGCTAGTTCAACCTTTGTGCCCAATGCAGTAATCTATTCTGCAATATCCATGGAGACAGGAACATGATCCCCCGTCTTTCTGCATAAACCAGATGTAGATCTTGTTACATTTCAAGCTGGAGTTTCTATGGATAACCTTCACGATTCTTCCTTGAATGAAACCAAAAGTTGCCTCCAAACCTTCCACCCACTGACCACAGGTCTGCCTTCTAGGATCTCACAAAATTTACCTGTGCCTATTTGTATTCTTTAAAAATTTGAGGACAGCCATCCTGTCCTGCCTGTTTCTTTTTCCCTATATCAGCCTCTCCTGTTCCTTCCATCAACAACCTGCTGTCTCCCTGACTCTTCCCTGATGCAGTGTTTAAGCTTGTCCATTTCTTTCATGTGCCTTAGTACTCAGAACTGGCCGCAATACCCCATGTGGGGTCTGGCCAGCTCAGAATACCGTCTCTTGAACTGGACACTATTTTAATACAGATGGTATGTTTTTGGGGGCACCTGGCTGGCTCAAGAGGGAGAGCATGGGACTCTTGATCTCTGAGTTCGAGACCCATGTTGGGTGTAGAGCTTACTTTAAAAGGGGGGGGCACCTGGGGCGCCTGGGTAGCTCAGTCTGTTGAGTGTCTCTTGATTTCGGCTCAGGTCATGATCTCAGTTCGTGAGATGGAGCCCCTAGTCAGCTCTGCTCTCGGCGTGGAGCCTGCTTAAGATTCTCTTTCTCTCTTCCTCTGCCCCTTCCCCCCCACCCCACCCCCCTCTAAGAATAAAAAAAGTAGATTGCATGTCTTTTAACAAACCATTTTTCATGGTTAGCCATGTGAGCATGTGACCACCTGAAACCACAATTTTTTTGTGTCCAGCCAGATCTTCTCCATATGCCTTCAACTAGCTTTTTTTTTTTTTAAGATTTTATTTATTTATTTATTTGACAGAGAGAGAGATATCGAGAGCAGGAACACAAGCAGGGGGAGTGGGAGAGGGAGAAGCAGGCTCCCCGCTGAGCAGGGAGCCCGATGCGGGGCTCGATCCCAGGACCCTGGGATCATGCCCTGAGCCGAAGGCAGACGCTTAATGACTGAGCCACCCAGGCGCCCTCAACTAGCTGACTTTTTAACTCAAGAGCTACATTCAACATTTAATCCTCTTAAATGTGATTCTGTCGGTTTTGACTATTATTATAGATTATTAACTCATATCTTAGCTATGAGATGGTAATGACAGGGCCCATAAGGGGATGAAGACCCCAAATATGCACTTCCCCATTTTACAACTTTGCTTGGGGTCTTTGCTCATTCTTTAATCGGTTCAAACAGCCATGAATGAGTGACACTGTGTTCTGCAATCCCCATACTCAGAGCCATCATATGCCTCAATGTTTCTCGGTCAACCTTAATTTTAAATATTTTTTTCTAGTGCCACACGTCTTCATGCCAAACCGTGAGTCTAATTTTTGGTTCAGAAAATATGATCAGGGTGCCTGGGTGGCTCAGTTTGTTAAGTGACTGCCTTCAGCTCAGGTCATGATCCTGGAGTCCGGGATGGAGTCCCGCATTGGGCTCCCTGCTGAGAAGGGAGTCTGCTTCTCCCTCTGGCCCTCCCCCCTCTCATGCTCTTTCGTTCAAATAAATAAATAAAATCTTTTAAAAAAATATGGTCAATATAGGGCTACTTTTCTTCCAAGTGTTTGTGCTCTAAGATAACAGGAGAAGACAATTATTTTGCCCAGTTTAAGCTGTAGGGAGGGGAGTAGTAAAGAGAACAAGGTAGGTAAAGTTGAGAGGTTAGTCACAATTTTAACATCAAGAATATTAAATAATGTAACTTTGATTCCATTTCCCCCAAATTTCTGTTTATTACAATGATTGGTCTACCCAAGTACCTGGATTCCTCTCCATTGATTTAGCAATCTACTTAGTGGATGCTGCTTATTTTGAAGATGTTATTATTTTGCACTCCCTCCTGGAACATGTGATAATACCTCTATCTTTGAGAAATAATAATTAAAAAATGCAGGTTTCTCTGCAGTCAAGAATTAATGTAAATAAAATCTGACTTCAGATCTTTCTAAGTGATACGGGTTTGGGGGAAGGGAAATACACAACACAGACATTTGAAGACGACTTTAGAGAGTGGTTTGTGAATCTGGCTACCAGAGGGCTTAAACTATGGCAGTAAGAAGAAAGGAGAGCACCGAGCTCATGAGACCCTGATGGGAAACGAGAGCGGGGAATTTGTTGTGTCTCTTTCATCCACAGACTTTCAAAGCATGACACTTGCGGTAACAAAATTGCATTTTGAAAGTAGTGTGTCATTATCTGCTCTTCAAGATGGGGACACGTAGACTGGGAATGGCCTCCTCCAACACGAACAACTTTCAAAGAGCACCGCTGAGCTTCCTTCCACCGCACGAAGGGGAAAGCTGGCCTGCTACCACGACCCTTCACGAAAATGGAGAAAATTCTTGGTTTTAAAATTTCCTCATGACTTGTACTGAAAGTTAAAAAGGGACTTTTAAATTGCACATCCCTCCTGACCCCTACCTACGGTTAATGACTACTGTATACCGAAGAAAAGCGGCGGAATGGAGGACCACCACCGGGTACCGAGCGCGGGAGCGTCCGGGTTCCCCTCCACCCCTCCAACCCCCCGCACGGAGTCCACGAGGTGGGGGCGGGTGGTTCGCTTTTGGGGGTGGGGGGGCTGTTTCGTAGGGAGGCTTGTTTGGCTCGCAGCAAGGCGCTCCCCGGGGATCGGCTGCGTGCAAGGGGAGGCTGGGAAGCGCGCGGCAAGCAGGATGCTCCCGGGCCCGGGTCGGCGCGTGTACGAGTATGTGCACGGTGGGGAGGTGCAGGGCGTGTGCACGGCACCGGCAGGACGCGCGCCGGAGTGAGCTCCGGTCGCTGCTGCACAGAGGGCCGACGCCGCCGGGTGAAAATATCGCGCAAAACCGGGGCCCGGGCACCGCAGGGTGTTGGCGAAGTGGGGGGGGGCGGAACCGGGCGGATGTGCAGGGCCGGGTCCGCGCCCCCGCCGTCCAGCGCGCTAACACCGAGCCACGGCGCCCACAGATCGGAAAGAATGTCGCGCGGGTCTTCAAACACCGCAGGCGGAGCGCGAGCCCCCGAGACCTGCACGCACCCGGGCAGGGGGAGCGCGCAACCGCTCGCACCCTGGCGCGCTCCCAGCGCAGTCTGCGGAACGACAACGCGAGCGGGTATTAAGGGGGAAGGACGGGGTGTGGCCTAGCCAGGACGAACCAATGGGCCGGGGAGGGGCGCGCGGGGGCGGAGCTCGAGCGCAGAGCGCCGATTGGCCAGTTCGCCCTCCGGTATGCAGATACAGTGGAGTCACGTGGCAGGGGCCGGGACGACTTCCTGTTGGAGGCCAACGCGGGGCGGGGAAGGGGGCGCGAGCGCCCCGTCTGGCTGGAGCGGGGGGAGGGGGGTTCTTGTCAGTTAGAGCAACAAGATGGCCGCGGTGGCAGCTCCGCACCTCAGCGCGACGGCCCCGGGAGCCGCAGCCGCCGCCGCCGGCCCCGCCGCCCTGCAGTCCTGAGCGCCGCTCCGGCCGCCCCCGCCGCCCCTGACAGGGCCGTCCCCGCGCCCGCCGCGCTCCTGCCGCCGCCGCTGCGGGCCCGCCCGAGCCGGAGGCGGAGGGAGCGGAGCCGGCCGAGCGCCGAGCGTCGCTGCTGCCGCCACCTCGGATCCCGGGCCGCGCCAGAGCCGCCGTCCCGCTCGCGGGTGCGAGGAGGAGGGCGCGTCGCGGCGTCGCCGGGGCCGGACCTGGACCTGCCGGGACGCGCCGCCGCCCACCCGCCCGCGCCGCCGCCGCCGCCGCCAGCGCCGGGACCTGAGCCCGCGGCGCCGGCGCTGAGCGGGCCCCTGCCGCCCGAGCGCTCCGCAGGCCCCGGGGCGGCCGCCCGGGTCGTCGTCGTCGTTGTCGCTGTCGCCGCCAGGCCCGCGCCGCCGGAGCCCCGCCGAGGAGCCGCCGCCGCCGCCGCCGGGGACGGAGCCCAGGTGAGCGCGGGCCGGGCCTCCGAGCCGCCGCAGCTGGCCGAGCTGGCGGCGTCGCCTTTGTTCGGCCAGGCCCGGAGCGCGAGGGGTTGGCGGGTCCGGGCGGGAAGGGATGCGCGGCGCGGGGCGGCGGGAGGAGCCGCCGGCGGCGCGGGGCCGGTGCGTGCGTGCGCGCGGGGAGAGAGGTTTGCAGAGCGCCGAATGAGGGGGAGCCCGCGGGGTCGCGGCGGGTGGTGCGGTCACACGCCAGCTGTGTGTGTTTTAGGCTCGTGGGGTCGTTGGAGCCGGGCTCCTCCTGAACAGTCACCCACGGGTTTTGCATTTCCGATGGCACGCACGAACCCGAAGCGTTTTCGGTGTAGGGCCTCCCGTGCCGTTGTTTGGGGGAAGAGCGAACCCTGGGCGTGATTTGGGGGAGGGTGAAGGCGCCCCTCGGCCTTCTGCGGGTCTGCGATCAGGTGGGCTGCTAGCGGGGTTGCAGACTGCGGAGCAATGCGCACGAGGAAAAGGAGCCGCACCACAGCTGCCCTGCTAGCACAGCACGTAACCCGAGCGCCTCAGTGCCACCTCTGCTTGAGCGACGCCTCATTTGCACCTTTACCTTGTGGATGACATTTAATCAATTGATCCGTGGCTGTGAAAACCTGCCGGTGCGAATATAGGGGTTCCCTGCGTGTTAACCGGGCGGAGAAACCGTTCGTTTGCCGGTTGCACGGAGCTTTGGGAATCTCACCGAAGATGCAGGATCGGTGCCGCGGGGGGCGGGGGAGGAGGAGCCGCAGATCCTGGCTGCACCTTTTGCATTTTAAGGCACTCGACGGTGTCAGTGATCCTGTGCAGAGTGAGTGGAATTGTCTCTCGGCCTCTGTCAGATTAAACCTCCATTTGAGTTGTCTGCTCGGTTATGTCTAGGCATGAACTGCAGATTCTGAGCTCAAAATGGTGCTCTGTGGATGTCCAACTTGAGCGTCTTGAAGGAGTTGCAAGTTGGAAGCGTCTGGCTGGTTTAATCCATTGTGTTGCCGACGGTCGGGTTTTCTCCTGTATCGGGTACGCTCGTCGCTGCGCTGCGGTCGGTGTAGGTGGTCAGATTATGATGATCACTGTGTAGAGATTGCTACGAGCCTGAACGGAATTCGACCCGCTGAAGGCTTATTTTATGCAACTTATTTCCTACGTTTAGAATTGAGTAACTATGAGGATGAGTGGAGACACGGGAAATGTGGCTTGAGTGATCTTAGCAGTGGGGGCCAGCTTGAAATGTGTGCGGGTGTTGACAGCTATATGCATGGATTCCAGACTTCCTTCTGTACTATGAGAAGGAGTAGAAGATAAAACTTAGCCCCGGGCCAGATGAACCTGGTTGGCTGAGGGCACCTTGAAGGAATTTACATTATTCCCGAACCACAGCGATGTGAAGGTCTTTGAACACCTTTCAGTGTGGCACTCCTAGGATGCTTTGTTGGGGGAAATGCTGGTAAAAGAGATTTTAAGAAATGACTAGCCCAATTACATTATCCAAGCTAATTTTATTATCAGTGTTTACAGAAGATAGTAATGGTCTGAACAGCTGCTAGTTTACTTACCTATCCTGACAGTTTGCTTTTTCTACAGAAAGTTTTTAATATTTATATTTTCATAAGAATAGTTTCTCAGAATCTGTTTTTCTTTCACACCTTGGGTCATGAGAAATTGATAGCTCAGAAAATGGTAACAGTAAAAGTATTGGTTAAGTTAAATTTGACTTATGGTGACACAGTGATTTCTTCAAGCTAGCACTTTAAGCAGGAGAATGGATCTGGGGATCCCAGATGTTTTATATATACATTAAATACAGAGAGAGAGAGAGACTTGATTTTATTATGAGGATCCAGTTTTAAAAGACTGATTCTAAGTCGTCCATGTTTCTTGTCCAAACCAAAGACCTTACTGACAGGTACCTCTGTTTTACTCTTAAGCTATTAAATTAAATCAGGTTGACACTAAGGCTGTCATAAGGCTTAATCCTCACTATTTCATTTTGGATTCTGGCATTTAAATATTTTAGTAGTTGACTTTGGTTTTCCTTCTTACAATGTTTATTGTTGTTGTTCTTTTTCAAGTGGCATATGTTTTAACACTTTGACAAAGATTATTTTGTAGCAGGTTTATATTTATACTTAGTTGGCTCAGGAGTTTTGGAACACATAGTTGCATTAGAGGGCTGATTATGAGGGAAAGTGGGGTGCGTTGTTTCATTGGACCCGCAGGGATTAAAACAGAAGTAAGTAATGGGGGGGGGATATACTCTAAAATTACAGTATTTCTCACCACTACCTTTTTGTTAAACAGCCGGCTTTACTGAGATAAATTTGTGCTTTTCCAAATGCTGTCATCTGGCTCACTTCCAAAACCAAGCTGGGGAGGAGGAGGTCAGGGCTGGAGTGGGGCATGCCTTTTTCCTTAGTGAAGAGAGCTTTCAGTTGGAAAGAAATGGAAGATAGAATTCCTACAGTACTGGCTGCAGACGGAGTGTCTGCATGACTGCCCCAACTCCAAGTGGGGGCGAGAAGGGCCTGAGTATAAACTTACTCTTGCTACACTCAAAGTGATGCTAATCTTAAATTAAAAAAAAGGGGGGGGGTACTAGTGGAAGTTAGTTTATTTATCCATTATTTGAGTATATAGAATATCTTCGGCATCATAGAATTTTTCTAACAACATTTTAAGGCTTAAGAGCCATTTTAAAGACTGTTCATGGGTCTTTTTGGCCTTCCCCAGTAAGAATTAGATCCATGAGATGGCATGCGTATGTTGTAGACGACTCTTTAGCACTCAGTCAGGCTTTATTGTGCAAAGGTTGCTATTTGAGAAGATTTTATAAGGAAGAAAATAGATCGTCAACACTGAGGCTGTTTCCCATATCAGAACAACATATGAGATCATTAAGATTTGGGGACGCAGCAAACAGAGATTATCTAGCCAGAGCAACTGAAGTCCCAGGCATGGGGGGGGGGGGGAACATGAGAAATGGAGAGGTGAGGAGGAACAGATTTATAGAAGGTCTTAGAACCAGGAGAAGGATGGGCTGGGGGAGCAGGAGGTGGAGCCTTTAGCAGACAGCGCCTAGAAAGTCGAAGTAAGTGGGGAAGAGCCAGGCAACTTTGTTTTGTGTGTGTGTGTGCGCGCGCGCGTGCGTGTGTGTTTTGTTTTTGGTTTCTTTGAAATTGTTATGGCTTCTTACTGGTGATTTTGAGACAAATGGCTTTTTACCTTTCACGCTAGCTTTATTTCAGAGGGTCTTCTGATGTTTTAGATGAGCTGTAAGGAAATCTTTTGAAGGAGTATTGGTGCTGCGGTCTGTTTTGTATGATGAGTGGATTTTATTTGCTTAATTAAGAAAGCATCTTAATTTTGTTTGAAGATGTCATAGATTTAAGTAGAGAGAACAGAATAGCAAATGAAAACTGACCTTTTTTTTTTAGGTAGATTTTTACAGATTTTCTTGCATTAAGCCAGTCTAATCATGAATATCTAAATTTTTACAAATTAGCTTTTAAATAATTGTGCAGTCATGAGGAGAGCATTCTTAATTTGCAAAATAACATACAGTAAGCTTTCTTTAAATAGATTTCAATGCAGTAAAGATGTCCTCAATTATAAACATTCAGCTTATACACGACTTTTCAAGAATATAATTACTTACAAATATAAAGATTACTTGTCAGAAATAGCTATAACCTTGTGTAGAGATTGTATGTGTGATGTTGAAACCAAGAAATGTGTAATCCTTGCCCAGTGAACTTGTTTGAATAACTTGCTTAAAATAATCCTGTAAGTTTCCTATTGTGCAGAGCATGCGTTTGAACTATAACTTATTTAATGAAAAGTAAAATACATGTTCTTTAATTCTCCAACTGGGATGTGATGAGGTTTTGTGTATTAAAAACATGGTGAAAATTCATACCCTTTGTGCCATTTTTAGAGTTTTACTAAAAATGAATTCTTTTCTTGGCCGTAGATGCTTTCAGAGAATGAAGAAGCTGTTGCAGGGATGAAGAGCTGTTTGTTAAGAATGCATTCTTCCCCTGTAGCCCTCCAAAGGCTATAGAGCTGTGTGCGGAGCTAGACAATCTGGGCACCCAGCCATAAAACATCACTGCTGAAGCACAGATAGTTGTTCGCGCCCTCCTGAGCCCTCCTGGCTGCAACCACAGCAGAAGGAATGGCCTTGGGAAAGCAGTGTTCACTGCTGTTTTGAACTCTTAATATTCCATGTGGCTCTTTGAGTTCCAGCTATGCAATGGGACTTTGGTTTTCTAAGATACAGTAATGAATAAGCTGCTAAATTTGGGAATATACCTTCTAAGATACGTGTCTTCCAGGCCAATGTATTTAAATATTTGCTCAAGGAAGTAGGAGTTGTTTGTCCTGCGGTCTCCCTTTCCTTCTTTGCCTCTTTGTCACAACACTCCTTTCCTGTTGGAGAACAGCCTGCCTGAAGACACATAAGATCACTGGGCCACTGGGTCACAGCACCCAGGGCCCAAAGAATCATCTGGAATCTGTCTTCCAGAGAGCTGGCAGGAGGGATTGGTCTGTTGTGGCTCAGTTCCCACTTTCCTTCCTCATTAAAAAAATTTTTTGTGCAAAACTATGAGAATGAAAGAGTGTGCAAATAGATCAATTCGTCGTCATTATAAGGTTACAGCATTTTCTGTGACCAACGTCTGTTTGTATAAATCCACAAGGTCCCCCGTGATCCTCTAGAATACAAACACCTGAACAGCTCCTTTTTTTAATTTTCCTTTTTTTCTTTAAAGACCCTCTCTGTTTTCCTTCTTTGGAACATTTTAGAAATTAATACTCTATTATGTCTTCATAATGCCCTTCCTGTGAAGGCCCGAACTGCAAACGTGCAGTATCACAATATCAAGTCAAATTATTCTCAGCAGGGGGATCACACCTATCTGTAGTTGAGTATCTTACTAAGGTGCAGACTGGCTAGAGCCAAGGTGGTTCAGGGGAATATGCGCTTTGTTGGATTCATTTTATGTGTACAGTCCCAGCTCATTAAGAATAGTATCTCTCACAACTAAAATCAGCTGCTTGAGTTGAGCCTGGCAAAGGTATTGTTTACTTTTTATTCCCAAAGATAATTTCTTTTTAATTACTCTTTTAATAAGTGGGGGAAATCTGAGTTAAAATAGCAACTGGGAGTTAAAGTTAAGATCTGCAATTGGGAAATGGTAGTGTTGGTACAGTGTACCACCTTTCCATCCACCTGTGCTGTGGAAAGATGTTAACAGAGTTGTTCAGAAATTACAAGGGGTGGGGTGCAGAATTACTCCTTTGATTACATTTTGTTTTCTCACACTGTATATGAAGTGGGCAATGCACAAGGGGAGGGGAAAGAGTGTGTAGGAAAGGAATTTAATCGGCTTTGTTCTTCAGGAGGCTGATGTTTTAAAGAAGGGTTTTGGGCTAGGAGATGAGGTGGGGGAGGAAGGTGGTGGCTCTGTGGAAGGAAGGATGTTTGAGTCTCTGGGGACAATTGAGAATTGGGGATGGGGATGGTGGGGCAGTTAGAAAGCATGCTCTCGGGTCATCAGACCTCTACTTAAAAATAATCTTCAAACAGGTACAACTAATAATTGAGCACTTACTGTGTGATAGTGTACAAAGGACATGAGTATTATCTTCTTATATCTTCACAACACAACACAACACACCTGAAAAATGGTTGCTTTTATTGTTCCCGATGTACAGACCTGGAATTTAGGAGGGCAGAGAAGGAAGTAATTTCTGCACGATCCTACAGCCTATAGGAAGTAAAGCCAGAATTTAGACTCAGTCCACTTCAAAGCCCTCACTCATGGATAAATAGCTTGGATTATTTGAATAGCTTTTTAATTAGTCTCTCTTCTGGTCTGTATCCTACCAATCCATCTGCTAATATTAACTGAATGCTTCCTGGGCACTTTGTGTGTGTAAACCATTCCTCAGCATCCACTTGTAAGGTAGCTCCTGTCGCTGTGTACATTCTCTAGATGGGGAAGCTAAACCCCACAGAGGTTGAATAATTTACCCACAGTCAGAGACTTAATACTATTTTTAGGTCCTATGATGCCGGAATCGGAGTTCTTTATCATCCCCCTGCACTGCCTTCTAAACCCCAAGCCTGGTCACATCATTTCTGCTCTACTCCACCAAAAGTTAATGCCTTCTCTGCGCAGTGGCCACATTGAGGATCAATGGCTCCCTGCCCTCCTAGAGTTGTCTGACTAACGAGAGAGGCTGGCACCAAACAAAAAAACAAAACAAAAACTGAAATAGCAATTAAATGTTGTGAAACTTCCTTAAGTTAACAAAAACTTATGGTAGTATATAATTATATAGTTATATACCATGCCTGCCCTCTTGAAGATGCATGTTAACATACTGGATGCTCAGAGAAGTCCAGCAGAAAAAAAATATGTTTACCTTTATTAGCCCAATTTTCCCCAAATGTGTGTGACCACCAAACATTGTTTTCACTTTATACTACCTTTTGATTCAGTGGAATCAACTTTGAGAATGCAGAAATAGAGTGCCTGATCATTCAGAAGAGGGAGAAGACCCAGGGGTCACCATGGTCAGGCAAGACTTCACTGGAAACAGGTCCTGGAAAGTTGATAGAATTTGGCTACATAGGGGAACATTTTGGAAAGTGACTAATATAGCAGCCGGGACTCATTGGTTTTTTGTTTGTTTGTTTGTTTTTTGTTTTTTTAAGTAGACTCCACGCCCAGCATGGAGGCCAGTGTGGGGCTTGAACCCACAACCCTGAGATCAAGACCTGAGCTAAAATCAAGAGTCGGTCGGTCGCTTAACCAACTGAACCACCCAGGCGCTCCTGGGACTCAATATTTTTATCGAATAAGTGAACACTAAGGCCTAGCTGTAAATGGAAGTTTTGTGTTGGCAGTGAGTCTTAGAAGGAGCTATGTGGGTAGAACCTCCATTCTTTGGCTGCATCAGTGGTTGTTGATGGGCATGACATGAACCAAGTGATACATTAGAAACTTCTTTTGAGCTGAAATATAGCAGGTGGTTAGAGGGGAAATTGGAAGTGTGAAGACCATGGCTATCGTAGTTGTCTGTGTAAGGTGATGCAGGCTTGGACAAGCTTAATGGTAGGATCCAACTGAAAAGGTGTTACAAAGAATCAGCAGGACAAAACCATACAGAATGACTGATGTGGGCTGTTGGAAGCAATGAGTTCTTAAAGGTAAGACTTGTAGTGCTTGCTGCACTTCCTGGAAGTTCTCGAGAGGCTTTAAGTAAATAAAGAAGCTAATGTTAAAATAGTTGGTAAAATATATAGAGTGCATCCTTTTAGAATGCTGATTGGGGAAGGATGACACATAAGATAGCAGTTTTAGGAGAGTTTATTGTTTGAGGTTCTGGGATAGAGATTTGACTCACAGCATAAGTCCCAGCATGTAATGAGCCATGTAATAATAGGGTTCTGCTGTTAATTATGGTGAATACTCTCAACGAAATCGAATTTTCTTAGTACCATACCCATAAAAATATCTTAACTCAGACTTTATATAACAGTACTAGATATATTGTAAACTTTATGGATATGGAATATTGACAGAAAAGAGAGAAAACAAATCTTCAATATTCCCAGGAAATGTAAGATCAGATTATGACATAACAGATTATAACATAACAGATCAAATTATAACATAAACAGCAGTGTTAGTTAGGCTGTGTTGAAGTTACTAGAACTTTTTAAAGGTTAGATAAATGTAATAGCATCCGGGTGCCTGGGTGGCTCAGTCGTTAAGCGTCTGCCTTCGGCTCAGGTCATGATCCCAGAGTCCTGGGATCGAGCCCCGCATCGGGCTCCCTGCTCGCCGGGAAGCCTGCTTCTCCCTCTCCCGCTCCCCCTTCTTGTGTTACCTCTCTCGCTCTCTCTCTCTCTGTTGAAAAATAAATTAAAAAAATAATTAAAAAAAAAAAATGTAATAGCATCCTTAAACCTAAACGATCATGGATTCTTTTTTTTTTAAAGATTTTATTTATTTATTTGTTAGAGAGAGAGAGAGAGCTCACAAGCAGAGGGAGCGGCAGGCAGAGGGAGAAGCACACTCCCCACTGAGCAAGGAGCCCGACATGGGACCCGATCCCAGGACTCTGGGATCATGACCTGAGCAGAAGGCAGATGCTTAACCGACTGAGCCACTCAGGCATCCCAATCATGGATTCTTTTTTTTTAACAAAGAAAACAAAACAATAAAATGGATTTTTTTTTTTACTCTTATAGAGTACGATGGGGAAGCTTTTTTGGGGGGGGGGCTTTAAAACAGACAAGAATATTATTTATTTACTATAGTCAGGTGATGAGTAAGAATCTTAGCCACAGTTGCACTTTTGTATATATTATGGTTTGTGTTTAACTGATGAGCATGAGTCATTCACCCTGTTCATTTCAGACTCAAAACCCCAGCAGAGCTCTTTACAGATTCCTGTTTTGCAAAGAAACCTTCATTATCATCATCATTTCTCTCTTAGATTTTGAGTTACTTGGTAGCAGGGATAATAATATGTCCATCTTTATAATATCTACAGTATTTTATGGATACTAAGATCAACATTTTCAGTTTTGTTTTGAATCATCTCTTTCTTCAGAGATGTTGTTTCCACAAATGAGAGTAGGGGGAGAGAAGAGGCTGAGAAATGAATACTTTCCTTCTGTTTTTAGTCTTTTTAGGACAGTGACCGCCTGACCATATTTTCAGCTAGTCAGCCCAGCATGTGGGGACACATCTGCAGGTGTGAGGCTATCTCCACAGTCCTCAGTGGTACCCTTGCACTGTGTTTTCTGTGGGCACCCAGAGCAGTGGGCTCTTCCTTCTCCCTGGGGCCCTTGGGCTCTGCCAGGAAGTGCCACCAACCGAATTACGAAGAAATAATGTGACATTTCATATGGACATTTGAAATTTTGGTATGATAAACAAATTATGAAATAATTCTTGGTTTGCCTTTTACAGATCTGGTAACTATCTTCAGATACTAGCCCACTGGAAGAATGAGTATTATAACTAATGGAATCATTCTGGCCAATCCAGAATGTTTGGTTAGTATATAGTAAACGTATCATTTTATTCTCTATCAGGCAGACTCTGGAAATCAGATTTTAAAAGGATGTTGTCAAAATTCTTTTTCTTGAAATCAGTTTATGTTGATTCCTAATTTAAATACTCCTTTAGCAAAATTATTAGATGTGGTTATTTAATTAGGTTACATACTTGCCTATTTATCTTTTTTTTTTTAAGATTTTATTTATTCATTTATTTGAGAGCGAGAGAGTGAGCATGGGGGTGGGCAGGGAGAAGGAGAAGCAGACTCCCTGCCGAGCAGGGAGCCTGACGGAGCCTGATGTCCCTGATGGAGCCTGACGTTGGGCTTGATCCCAGGACCCTGGGATCATGACCTGAGCTGAAGGTAGACATTTAACTAACTGAGCCATCCAGGTGCTCCTCTGTCTTTCAATAGCAGAATTTTGATTGTGTAGTTCTGATGGCCCAAGAAAATGGTTTTTTGGGGGCACTTGGGTGGCTCAGTCAGTTAAGCATCTGCCTTCAGCTCAGGTCATGATCCCAGAGTCCCCGGAGTCAGCAGGGAGTCTGCTTCTCCCTCTGTGCCTCACCCCACTCATGTTCTCTTGCTCAAATAAATAAATAAAATGTTTTTTTTTTTTAAATGGGTTTTTCTCTTTAAGTTGTGATTTTTCTAACTAAATCTCAAATTAGGGGACATTAATTTCAGAATTCAGCCTTTAGGATCATTCAGAAGTTTTTTTTATCTTTCATTTGTTTTTCCCATAACCTTTCCCCCATTTTTTCATTTGCACTTTTAATTTTTTCATTTTATTTTACATTTTCTGTCCTGAGACTGCACTTCAGAAATGATAGTAAGGCCTGGTTTGGGGCAATAGGGTGAACAGTCTGCTTTCTTTCATTTCAGTGCACTGTTGTATTGCTAAGCCTGTTTGCTCTGAAGATAAAAATTCACAGCTGGAGAAAGGATTCCAAATTTCATAATAGCTATAGTTTTTTTAATATATATAATTTCATTTTTTAAAAAGATTTTATTTATTTGTCAGAGAGAGAGAGAGAGAGAGACAGAGCAAGCACAAGCAGGGGGAGTGGCAGGCTCCCCGAGTAGCAGGGAGCCCGATGCGGGACTCGATCCCAGGACCCTAGGATCATGACCTGAGCTGAAAGCCCTAGTAAAACAATTTTATTAAGCATCACATAAATAACCTGTGTCTAGTGGGTTCATAGCCTCAAATAGTAGTATCATTTTGGGCTCTAAAAGTATATTAAGAGAAAACTAACATTGATGTGTTTATAAGAACCGTTGTTTAGGGGCGCCTGGGTGGCTCAGTCGTTAAGCGTCTGCCTTTGGCTCAGGTCATAATCCCAGGGTCCTGGGATTGAGCCCCACATCGGGCTCCCTATTCGGCAGGAGGCCTGTTTCTCCCTCTCCCACTCCCCCTGCTTGTGTTCCTGCTCTCGCTATCTCTGTCAAATAAATAAATAAAATAAATCTTAAAAAAAAAAAATCATTGTTTATATTTGAAAAACCTGATGGTGAATTTCTTTTCTCTCTGATTTCTAACTTTGGCATCTAGAATGCAGCTAGGCAAGGAGTGTGTCTTTAAGACAAAGAGAGATCTCATGGATTTTTTTTTTTTTTTCTGCCACAGCAGCAGGTTTTTCTTGAAGGATTATTTGAAAATTAACATTACTGAAAATTTTAAGCCTATTTTTTTTTTGAAGATTTTATTTATTTATTTGACAGAGAGAGAGAGAGAACAGGAACACAAGCAGGGGGAGTGGGAGAAGGAGAAGCAGGCTTCCCGCCGAGCAGGGAGCCCAATGTGGGACTCGATCTCAGGACTCTGGGATCATGACCCGAGCCGAAGGCAGACGCTTAACGACTGAGCCACCCAGGCGCCCAATTTTAAGCCTATTTAAAGGGATTCTAGTTTTGATCCAAATTATTAAAAGTGGGAAGACATTTCTGTAAAATTCTATGTCACCTTGAAACTAGAATGCTTTAGTTAATGGGGTAAGCTGGAAGTAAGCTGCCTTTGATATAGAAGAGCTGTGTACAGATGGCCGATAACTGTCTTTCTTCAGTCTAATTCACCCATTTCCTATTCAATCTCAAATCTCAGTTGGAAAACAATTTCCCTCACTTGACCCATTTTTCTTTAGCATTATATCTTTCTTCTGCTTCTTCAACAAAAAAAGTTTGAAGGAATGGAGTGTTGTAAACCCTCACAGACTTACATGGTAAGGAGAGTCAGACACTTGCTTTGGGATACACATACTATCTTTTGTTTTGTCATGTGGCTGTCTGGTTGGAGGGATAACAATTTTGCTACCTTTTTTTTTTAAACTTCTGAATGGTATAGTTGCCAAATAGTTGGAAAGGATTATTGGTTTGAGAGAAAGCCCCAAATCAATACAGCTTTTATTGCATCTTTAAAATATCACAAATAAGTCTGAAAAATCATCTGCCATCTTGCTGTTTCTGTAGCTGGACAACTTAGGTCTTATTCATCAGCCTGCTGATCTGTTCCTTTATCAGAAAAACATCCAAAAATTTTGTGGTATCCTTGTTTTTAACTGTTGTGGCTTGCTGAATCGAAGCAGCTGAGTTTGATACAAGTTGAATGTCATTTCCTTCAAGAATTGACTCATCTTTCAGGGCACCTGGGTGGCTCAGTTGGTTAAGTGTCCAACTCTTGATTTCAGCTCAGGTCATGATCTCAGGGTCATGGGGTCGAGCCCCATGCCAGACTCTGTGCTTAGCAGGGAGTCTGCTCAAGATTCTCCCTTTCTGTCTTCCTTTGTCTGTCCACCCAATGCTCTCTCTTTCTCTCTAAAAATAAATAAATCTTTAAAAAAAAAAATTAACTCATCTTTTTGGGATTGAGATACTGAACACGCAACACTAGAACTCTCTTGAACCCTACGGATGTATTTTTCACCCAAGAAATTTTGGATTTCAAGAAGAGAACCATTCTCCTGAATAACAGTGTTGATGGGAAAGTGAGCATACATGGACCTCATCTGGTAATGGAAACCCAGTCTAACACCGTGATCATGTTCTGTACATGACTATAGATAGTGCGGACAGTAGCCAGTTCTTTTCTATTTCCTGCCATTTGTCAACTCAGAGCCTCTTCTTCTTTCCAAGGAGACTGAGTTCTACATTGATGTGATTGAAGTCCCTCTGCAGGGTTCCTCTGGGGCCCTTCACTATAACAGTGCATGCATCCTTTCAGAGTGATGTTGACATTTTCTGGAATGTCGACAGTCTGATTACTGAGCATGGTCTTCATTCTCACAGTAGATGTGGCAAAGAGCAACAATTTTGCTTCTTTGATTTCACAGTTTTCAGAAGAGATATATGTTAAATGACTGATATTGGTAGAAAGGCATATGGGTAGAAGAAAAAAATTGGTGTGTGGGGGTAAGGATCTTGTTTTAGTAACATGGACAATTTAAGGATGTTATCATTTTAGTAGACATATATACAGTAAGCCTGACATTGATATATACATATTGTAAAATGTCTGTTTATGTGGAGATCTGGTCTCTTAATATCATTTTCTTCTCTTTAACGCCTCCATTAGTCACAGATATGACATGTTATCATATGATAACATTTATTTCACATCCATGGCTTATAGAATGCTTAAATTGGCTCTGTCCTTGCTAGATCAAATTACAAATGTCCTAACATACCTAACTTAACAAGAAGCTCCTTCATGAAACTGTCTCTGACTTTACTCACGGAGACTTCCTCTTCTTTATCGACATTCACACCTTTGGTAATTCAGTCCTTTGACTTCAAATACCACACATGCCCTGAAGATTTCTAAATTTTGTATCACCAGCCTGGACTGCTCCCCAGACTCAGTATTTGTGTACCCAGTTGCCTTGCTGCATCTCCACATGACTGTTGCAGGAGAATCTCCACCTCAGATGTCCAGGACTGAACTCCTGCTCTCACCCTACATCCACTGCACTTGCGCTCCTCCCTGTCTCCAACAGCACTTTCCTCCTTTTAGTTGCTCCAGTCAAAAATTTTAGAATCCCCCTTGACTCCCCTCTTTGTCTCCATGTACAATACATAAGAAATTAAACTAGTTTTCTAAATGTGGGTCAAAGAAGAGATCACAAGGAAAAGTCAGAACATATTTTGAACTGAATTAAAAATAGAAAACACAACATATTAAAATTCATGTGATGCAGCCAAACTGTACTAAGAGGGAAATTTATAGCTTTAAATGTCTATATTAGAAAAGGAGAAAGATTTCAAATCAAAAATTAAGCTTTCACCTTATGAATCCAGAGAGTGAAAAACAAACTAAAAAGCAAACAAATGGAAGGAAATAAAGATCAGAGTGGAAGTCAATGGAGTAAAAACAGAAAAATAGTAGAGAATATCAATAAAACCAAAAGCTGATTAATTGGAAAGATCAACAAAATTGACAAACCTGTGGCTAGACTGAGAAAAACAGAGAAGATACAAATTACAAAAATCAAGCATGAAAGAGGGGACATGAGTATTGATCTTACAGAAATGAAATAGGTATGATGAATAACTTTATGCCAATAAATTAGACAGCTTAGGTGAAATGACACAGTCCTAGAAACGGACAGAGTCCACCAAAACTGGTTTAAAAAGAATGAAAAATCTGAATGGGCATATAACGAGTAAAGACATTAGTAATTACAAACCTTTTTTATTTTTTATTTTATTTATTTATTTATTTATTTTTTTTTTTTTAAAGATTTTATTTATTTGACAGAGAGAGACCCACAGCGAGAGACGGAACACAAGCAGGGGAGTGGGAGAGGGAGAAGCAGGCTTCCCGCGAAGCAGAGAGCCCGATGTGGGGCTCGATCCCAGGACCCTGAGATCATGACCTGAGCCGAAGGCAGACGCTTAACGACTGAGCCACCCAGGCGCCCCACAAACCTTTTTTAAAGTAAGCTCTACACCCAACGTGGGGCTGGAACTCCTGATCCTGAGATCAAGAGTCACATGTTCCACCAACTGAGCCAGCCAGGCGCCCTAGTAATTACAAATCTTGCCACAAAGAAAAGCCGAGATCATCTTGGCTTCACTGGTAAATTCTGTCAAACATAAAGAACTAATACAAACCTTCACAAACATTTCCAGAAAATAAAGGGGGAGGAAATGCTTCCTAACTGATTCTTTGAGGCCAGTATTGCCATGGTACCAAAGCCAAAGATATCACAAAAAAATAAAACTACAGCCAGATACCTTTCATGAATGTAAACACAAAAATCTTAAGCCAAATATTAGGAAGCCAAGTCTAGCAACATATAAAAACGATTATGACCATGGGCATCTGGGTGGCTCAGTCAGCTGACCATCTGACTCTTGATCTCAGCTCAGGTCTTGATCTCAGGGTCATGAGTTCACGTCCCACACTGGGCTTCATGCTGGACATGGAGCCTACTAGAAAAAAAAAATACTATAAAGCTAAAGCAATTAGGACAGTTTGGTATCGGCACATGGACAGACATATTGAAAAATGGAACATAATTGAGCGTTCAGAAATAAACCTTTACATTTATGGTGAACTGATTTTTTTTTTTTTTAAGATTTTATTCATTTGAGACACAGAGATACAGAGAGAGAGAGAGAGAGAGCATGAACAGGGAGAGAGGCAGAGGGAGAGGGAGAAGCAGGCTCCCCGCTGAGCCAGGAGCCCGATGTGGGGCTCGATCCCAGGACCCTGGGATCATGACCTGAGCTGAAGTCAGACGCTTAACCATCTGAGCCACCCAGGCGCCCCTATGGTGAACTGATTTCTGACACCGTGCAAGGCATTTCGGTGGGGGAAATGATAGTCTTTTCTTTAAGATGTTAAAGTATCTCTACACCCGTCTGGAGCCCGAACTCACAACCCCAAGATTAAGAGTCGCATGCTCCATCACCTGAGCCAACCAGGTGCCCCAAGATAGTCACTTCTTTCTTTCTCTTTTCTTTTCTTCTTTTTTCTTTTTCTTTTCTTTTCTTTTCTTTTCTTTTCTTTCTTTCTTTCTTTCTTTCTTTCTTTCTTTCTTTCTTTCTTTCTTTCTTTCTTTCTTTTCTCTTTCTCGCCTTCTCTCTCTTTCTGTCTGTCTATCTAAGAGAGAGAGCACGCATGAGTAGGGCGTGGGAGGGCAGAGGGAGAGGGAGAAGCAGGTTCCCCACTGAGCAGGGAGCCTGATGCAGGGCTCAATCCCAGGACCCCGGGATCGTGACCTGAGCCGAAGGCAGAATACATATAAAGAACAACTCATAAGTCAATAATAAGACAAAGTACCCAATTCAAAAATGGACAAAGGATTTCAATAAACATTTCACCAAAGAAGATACACAAATTGCTAATAAGCGAATAAGATGCTCAACATGGTTAGTCATTCAGGAAATGAACAGTAAAACCAGGAGATAACCATTATACATGCACTAGAATGGCTACAGTTGAAAGGGCAGGTGAGAACAAGGTCGTGGAGAAATGGGAAACTTCATGCATTGCTGGTGGGAATTGCTTGGGATTAGGTGCTTTGGAAATCAGTTTGGCAGTTTCTTAAAAAGTTAAGCATAAATTTACCATATGACCTAGCAGTTCGTCTCCTGTGTACCTACACAGCACTGATAGAGCAGTACGGGTAAAACCATCTCTTCACACAAACACGACCACGAATGCTACTCAGAAGGGCCAGTTAAGTGGAAACAATCCGAGACCATCAGCTGGTACATGGATATTGGAAATGTGGATAGCCATATGATGGAATATTATTCAGCAATAAAAAGAATGAAGTTCTGATACATGCTGTAGTGTGGACGAATCTCAATAACATACCGAGTGAAAATAGCCATATTTCATTTATATGATATTTCCACAAAGGGCAAAACTACAGGGTCCAAAAGTATGTTAGTAGTTGTCTAGAGCTAAGGGTGAGAATGAGGATTGGCTACGATTTGGATCTTGGTGGGTAATGCAAACGTTCAAAACCTGGATCAGGTTCTTGTGGCTCTACAGCTCCATAAATGTACTGACTTCTTAGAGGAGAAAAAGCTGCCCTTTAATCTGAAGGCTTTGGTGTGCATCAAATGTGCATACATACTGCAGACACTCTTGTATTTTTACTAAAAATATGAGGATTGGTCCTTGTGGTTTTGTTTTTCTTAGTTTTATTTGGGGTTTATATTACCATTGCTATTTAATGTTCTCTGTAGTCAAGGTGGTAATGGGTTAGCAGCAACAATATTATTAATCAGCATTATATTTTGTGTGCCTGCTGTGTTTTCAAGAATAAGTCTTGGGGCGCCTGGGTGGCTCAGATGGTTAAGCGTCTGCCTTCGGCTCAAGTCATGATCCTAGGTTCCTGGGATCGAGTCCCGCATCGGGCTCCCTGCTAGGCAGGGAGCCTGCTTCTCCCTCTGCCTCTCTCTCTCTGTCTCTGACTTTCATGAATAAATAAATAAAACATTAAAAAAAAAAGAATAAGTCTTAATTAATTTAAATTATTTAAAATTCACAGATATTTGGGGTTTATAGAGGAGAAAACTGAGATCCAAAGAGGGGGTGTGACTTGCCTGAGATCAGACAGTCCTGGGTTCAAACTCAAGTCTTGGAGAAAACTAGTTTTATGCCTTTTGGCATAGATAAAAGAGTAAAGGGAAAGATGATTATAAAACAGGTCAGTGAGCAAACATGTTTTAAAAATTAATCTTGCCAGTAATCAAAGAAAAGCAAATTAAAGAAATCAGATTCAGGGGGGAACATATTAAGTTGGCAGTATTTAAATATAATCCTAAGGAGGATGAGAAAAGAAATTCTCCCACTCCTGCTGCTAGTAAGAATGTGGCAGTGAAAATGGTAATATACTCAAAAGACTGAATTACATTGTTGCCCATGAGTGTATCTGTTGACATTCAGTTTTGAAGTATGTTGGTGGGAGTGGGATGAGGAGCAAAATGAGAAACTGAATGACCACCAGAAAGACAACGGTAGAGGGAATGGGGATGCCTCCCTTACAATTCTGCCTATAAAGGAGGCTACACACAGCACTTTTTTGTTAAGATTTTATTTGTTTGTCAGAGAGAGAGAGAGATCAATTGAGGACAAGCAGGGGGAGCGGAAGGCAGAGGGAGCGGCAGGCAGAGGGAAAAGCAGGTTCCCCACTGAGCAGGGAGCCCGATGCGGGACTGGATCCCAGGATCCTGGGATCACGATCCCAGCCAGCAGATGCCTAACCAACTGAGCCACCCAGGCATCCCAGCACTTTTTTTTTTTAAGATTTTATTGTTTCAGAGAGAGAGTGAGCACGAGTGGGGTGAGGGGCAGAGGGAGAAGCAAACTCTGCTGAGCAGGGAAACTGACTCAGGGCAGGGAGCCAAAGGCAGACGCCCAACCAACTGAGCCATCCAGGTGCTCCACACACGCAGTTTTAAAAAATATTTGTCATTCTTTTTTTTTTTTTAAAGATTTTATTTATTTATTTGACACAGAGAAAGACAGCGACAGAGGGAACACAAGCAGGGGGAGTGGGAGAGGGAGAAGCAGGCGTTCTGCCAAGCAGGGAGCCTGATGCGGGGCTCGATCCCAGGACGCTGGGATCATGACCTGAGCCGAAGGCAGTCGCCCAACCGACTGAGCCACCCAGGCACCCCAAAAATATTTGTCATTCTTGTAGAAAGGTAATTATCTCCTAAATACTATTTAATCAAACCTTTCCTTTTGAGGGTAAAATCTATTCTTTTGAAAATACAGAAAAGCATTGTGGTTAAGACTTAATACACGAGTAAAGTTTCAACACGGAAGCGGGAGCCAGCATATGGTTGCCATCTTTTAGTCTTGCCACAGAAGACAATCAAATAACCACCACCATCCACTCTTATCATTATAAAAGAAAAGACATTCCCATGCAAAGAAATACAAAGGACACCATCTTAGAGGAGAGTCCGATAGCTTGAGTGAATATAACTTTATGAAAAGTTTACCTGACATCATCCCCTTTTTTTCTCATTCTGTGGAGTCATCTTGAGAGAGAGAGAGAGAGAGAGTGTGTGTGTGTGTGACAGGGATATACATATATCAAAATTTATTGAATGGTATACTTTAAAGATGTGCAGTTTATTATTCTCATTAACTGATAACCAGCATTTGGCACCGCTGGTATAAGTGTGGGCTTGGGAATTGTCTAGCCAATTCTGGGCTAGGTTTCTAGGAATGCCACTTTTATAAGCTGGGTAACTTTGGGTTTATTTTTTAATTTCTCCGAGCCTTTGTTTTCTCATCTGGAAGATGTGAATAATAATACCTACTACAGGGTTATTATATGGATTAAATGAGATAGTGCATAAATTTGACACCTTGTAGGTACACATTATCTTCTCTATGTTCAGCTTGCAAAGTCTGTTACTCACTGTCACACATTTGTACTATCATTATCTATTTGTGTGTGTATTGCTGTAATTTCAGAGGAGTGATTCAAGTGTAGAGAGTGGTATTGTTTTAATCCTACCATAGACATGACCACAGCAATCACTTTGGTATGATTTGTAAAGGTGTGTGGGGTGGGGAGATTGTTTTACTCTGAAAACTCCAGATGTGCTGGCATATAAAATTATTGTGTGAGTAAAGACCTGGAATAGAGATTGAACTTGTGTTCTATATAGATTATTAGGATTTGTTCTTGTGATGATCATATTGTCAGTTTAATTTACTGTATTTCACACAAAGAAGCCCCAGTCAGGGTTCCAGAAATGCTTATAAATAGGTCTCCTGTGGCATTTAATTACCATAATATGTAAAGCTTTATTCAGTAAGATCAGATACTTAAATATACAGTCACTTTATCACTTTCATATAAAGCTTAGTTTTCCTCTTCGTGTTAAAGGTATGTTAAAGAGAAAAAAAAAATAGAATGTTTAACATGTTGCTACTACTTGGCATAGAGATTTATGAATTATTATATGACAGGTGATTCTGGTTGGTATCTATCTTATGGTGCTTAGACTTTCTACTTTTTGTAATAATTATATATGTATACAAGTTTTCTTCTATTAGATTATAAACTCCTTGAAGGCAAGATTCATGTTTAATTTTTTTCATCTTTTATAAAACTTAGCTCATTGACTTTTATAGAGTATGCACTAAGTAAGTATTGCTTGGTTGAATAAATCTTCATATGTGTTAGATTACTGACTTTTTTTTTAAGATTTTATTTATTTGACAGAGAGAGACACAGCGAGAGAGGGAACACAAGCAGGGGGACTGATAGAGGGAGAAGCAGGCTTCCCACGGAGCAGGGAGCCCGATGCGGGGCTTGATCCCAGGACCCTGGGATCATGACCTGAGCCGAAGGCAGACGCTTAATGACTGAGCCACCCAGGTGCCCCAGATTACTGACTTGTAATGGTGTCAACTCTCTCTCCAAAGTTTGATGAGATTCCTGGTGATAAGGAAAGTAAAGTGAGCAATAATATCCCCTTTATCTTCCTGGGTCCATAATCTCCAGTAATTTTAAAGCTTTATGTAATGAAAAGCAACACTGTGACTCAAAATAGTAGATATTCATGACCTGGCATATAACAAAAAGACAACTTTTTGGGTCAAAAAGAAATAGCAGTTATTGAGCCTTAGCTTTGTGCTAGGATTGGATCTTAACTTTTTAGATGGTCACAGACCCTTTGAGAATCCAGAAAACCTAAATAGAACAAGAAAGAAATTTTAATTATAAAAGAATTTATCTCCCAAAAGTTTCTCCTTTTCAGATAATATTAATAAAAATTTTTTCATATTTTAATATTTACTATGTGAATTATCTAAGAACTTTAAGAAGAGGGAAAGCTATCCTCTTATGAAGCTAGCATAATTATGATACCAAAAAATTTCATGAAAATGATAGCAACAAAGCTAACTTTAAATTTCTGTCACATAAATAAATCTGAGAATCTTTTTTTTTTTTTTAAGATTTTTTTTATTTGAGAGAGAGAGAAAGAGCGCATGTAAGCGGGTGCACACGAGCAAGCATGAGCAGGGGGAGGGGCACAGGGAGAGGGAGAAGCAGGCTCCCTGCTGAGCAAGGAGCCCAACGTGGGGCTCAGTCCCAGGACCCCGAGATCATGACCCGAGCTGAAGGCAGATGCTTAACCAACTGAGCCACCCAGGTGCCCCTAAATCTGAGAATCTTAAATAATTTACCAGCAAGTATAATTTACCAATGTTAGTATTATTTCTTTAAAATCTCTTTCTAAAGAAAATTGGAGACAAATGGAGCAGCATATTAAATCAGTAGAGTGGTAAGACCAAGTGAGGGTTACCTTGGCAATGCAAGAACTCTTAAGATCCCGCTAACAGTGGTAGATCTAATAAGACCAAGAAAGGATTACCTTGGGGATGCAAGAAATCTAACATTCCACTGCATTAGTAGATCAAGTATAAGATTATCCTGATTGTTACCTAGAAAGTTATTGAGTAAAATGCAGTATGTTTTGAGACTTCTGCTTTTGCCTGAGAGAGACCATTTGTGCCAGACCATCATTGCTGCCAAGAACTAAAAAACACTAGATAGACCATAAAAAGGCATTTGAAGGCATTAGAAGTTACCAGGGCATTGAGGACTTGGAGGGGCCAAGATCCCCAAAAGAAGGGAGGTCTAAGGAAGCAGGATAAACATTTGATGCCACATGACCCCTCAGAGGCATTTGCCAACTCAAAAGCTGTGACTGAAAAGCTGAACAGAAAACCGGTTGAGAAGCTAAATAGAGTGTTCAGCAGACTTACGAGATTAAGAGGCATAAAAACTGGAGTTTAGGAATGACAGGAGGAAGGGCCCTGGTGAACATCTCAGGCTTTTGGTTGGGACACTCTCCCCCAAAAGTTTTACCCTAGGAGTAATGATGAACATAGAATGATCCTGAAATCCAGCTCTCATAAAAACTAAAACTTAGTTTTTAATTGCCTGAAATAGATTAAAATGATTCACCTCTACTTTTTTTTTTTTTTTTTTTAAGATTTTATTTATTTATTAGACAGAGACACAGCGAGAGAGGGAACACAAGCATGGGGGTGAGAGGGGGAGAAGCAGGCTTCCCGCCAATCAGGGAGCCCGATGGAGGGCTCGATCCCAGGACCCTGGGACCGTGACCTGAGCTGAAGGCAGACACTTAATGACTGAGCCACTTAGGCGCCCTGATTCACCTCTTCTTTTAAGTGCCTGTAGAAGCAAAAGTAAATCCTCTCTAGAGGAAGATAATATCATCTAGAACCTCAGGTTATCGCTACATATTTTCACATACAATAACATTCAGTCAAAAACCAAGCATATAAAAAGACTGAAAATCAAGGGGAAAGATAGGCAACAAGAACACCCACAAAATATCCAGATTTTAGGGTTATCAGCCTTGGACTTTAAGATAGCATTGATCAATATTCTTAAAAAATTAAATGACAAATGGAGAGTTTCAGTAGAAAACTGGAAACTGAAAAATATTGAATAGAACTTCTAGAATTGAAAAATACAGTAACAGAAGGGTTTCATAGCAGATGAATCACAGTTGAAAAGAACATTAGTGAACTGCAAGAAAGATCAGAAGAAAATATCCATGCTGGGCGCCTGGGTGGCTCAGTCGGTTAAGCGTCTGCCTTCAGCTCAGGTCATGATCCCAGGGTCGTGGGATCGAGTCCCGCATTGGGCTCCCTGCTCAGTGGGGAGTCTGCTTCTCCCTCTGCCCTCCCCCTGCTTGTGCTCTCTCTCTCTCTCTCAAATAAATAAAAATCTTAAAAAAAAAGAAAGAAAGAAAGAAAGAAAATATCCATGCTGAAGCTCAGAGACAAAAGGTTGGAAAAGGAAATGAAAAGAAAAAGAAAAACACATTACAGACAAATGGGACACTATTAAAAGTCTAAAAATACTTTTAATTGGAGTCTCAGAAGGCGAGGAGAAAGAGTAGAGGAAATATTTAAAGAGGTAATGGCTGGGAATCTTCTAAAACTGATGAAAGCTGTCAAGCCACAGATTTAAGAGTCACTGTGGACCTGGATGCCTGGGTGGCTCAGTCAGTTAAGTGTCTGCCTTCGTCTCAGGTCATGATCTCAGGGTCTGTGGGGAGTCTGCTTCTCTTCTGCCCCTCCCCCTGCTTGTGCTCTCTCTCTTGCTCTCAACTAAATAAAAGTAAAATCTTTGGGATGCCTGGGTGGCTCAGTTGGTTAGGCGTCTGCCTTTGGCTCAAGTCATGATCCCAGGGTCCTCGGATCGAGTCCCACATTGGACTCCTTGCTTAGCAGGGAGCCTTCTCACTCTCCCTCTGCCTGCCGCTCCCCCTGCTTGTGCTCTCTCTCTCTCTCTCTGACAAATAAATAAAATCTTTATTAAAAAAATCTTTAAGAAAAAAAAAAAAAGAGTCACTGTGGACCTAAGCAGAATAAAAATAAAAGGGATGCCTGGGTGGCTCAGTCAGTTAAGCATTGGCTCTTTATTTTGGCTCAGGTCATGATCTCAGGGTCATGGGATTGAGCCTAACATTGGGGCTCTGCACTCAGCGAGGAGTCTGGTTGCCCCTCCCCGCACTTTCTCTCTCTCTCTCCCTCTCTCAAATAAATAAGTAAAATCTTAAAAAAAATAAAAATAAAACCAAAAGAAGGGGGCGAGGGAGGAAGAAAGAAAAGAAGGAAAAAAGGAAAGAAAAAGGGAAAATTGCTAAAACCCAAGGAAAGTCTTAAATTAACCAAAGGAAGAAATAGACATCACCTTCAAGGGAGCAACTAACTTGACATTGCAGAGGAAATAGAAATCTGAAGACAGTGGAACCAAATCTTCAAAATGTTGCAAGAAAATAACTGCCAACCTAGAAATTTATATCAAGCAAAAATGAAGGTAGAAAATAGACATTTTCAGACAGGCAAAAACTTGTGAGAATTCATCACCAACAGATTCACACTAAAGAAACTATAAAGAGAGTGCTCAAGGTAGTTGGAAAATTATCCCAGATAGAAGCATGGAGATGCAGGAAAGAATGAAGAACAATGGAAAGAGTAAATGGTAATAAATCTGAAGTTATATTAACTATAAAACAGGAAAAATAATAAATGACAACAGTAGCACAAAAAGCAGGAAGAGGCTAATTATAGTTTAAATATCCTAGGGTCCTTGTAAATTTATATTAAAAAAGGACTAGTGGGGGCACCTGGGTGGCACAGTTGATTAAGCATCTGACTCATGGTTTTGGCTCAGGTTGTGATCTCAGGGTCATGAGATTGAGCCCCACATTGGGCTCTGTGCTCAGCGCAGAGTCTGCTTGAGATTCTCTCTCCCTCTTTCTGCCCCTCCTGCTCGTTCATGCTCTTTCCCTCTCTCAAATAAATAAATCTTAAAAAAAAAAAAAAAACTAATGAGTCTGAGATATAAGGTATAATGCCTAAAGCAGCCCTTCTCTACTGTGTTTAGTGAGAGAATCATGTCCTAATGCCCAACAACAGGGATTAACAAACATCTGCCTGTGGCCAGATCCAGCCTCCTGCCTGTTTTAATAAATAATGTTTTATTGGAACACAGCCATGCCCATTAGTTTATGTATTGTCTGTAGCTGCTTTCATGCTATAGCACCTGAGTTGAGTAGCTACAGTGGAGACCGTGTAGCCCACAAAGCTCAAGCTCAAAATATTTACTATCTAGCCCTTGATAGAAAAAGTTTGCTAACTTCTGTGCTAAAGAATCGTTTGTAACTAATGAATTAACTTCTTTGCATCTAGAATGGTACCAGCTGTGTATCATCCTTGGAAAAATTGACAGAAGAGCCACTCAGATTATTTTCTGTAAGACAGTTCTCTCAGGATGAATCAGGATGAAACTTAAGTTGAGAAAAACTGCTCTAGATTAACCACAAAAGGATAGAAAGAGAATTTATAGCTACCGTGTTAATAGAGAAGGAGAGAGGAAATGGAATAATAAAAAATATTTATTGGTCCAAAAGAAGACAAGAAGTGAGGGGGGAGAAAAGGAGCATAGATAAGTGAAACAAGTACAAAATAAGTAGTAAGATGATCAATTTAAGTGATATTAGGCAAAGTAGACTTAAAGGCAAAACACATTCATAGAAGTGAAGAAGGAAATTTTGTAATGAAAAATGAGTCAATCTATAAAGAAATTTGTATGCACATAATAACATAGCTTCAAAATGCAAAAAGCAAAAATCAACAGAATCAAAAGGAGAAAAGATAAGTTTGTTATTGCTATTTCTTCCATTAGACACAGACTAGGAAGAGTGGGATATTTGTTTAACATGGTATAAATTCTCAGACCAAGGGGCGCCTGGGTGGCTCAGTGGGCTAAACGTCTGCCTTCAGCTCAGGTCATGATCCCAAGGTCCTGGGATCGAGCCCCGCATCGGGCTACCTGCTCAGCGGGAAGCCTGCTTCTCTCTCTCCCACTTACCCTGCTTGTGTTCTCTCTCTGGCTGTCTCTCTCTGTCAAATAAATAAATAAAATCTTTTAAAAAAAAAAAAATTCTCAGACCAACTTTCCGTATCATACTTAATGGTAAAACCCTAAAAGCAGTCTCTCACTATTGTTATACCTAATAACCCACTTGCAGAATTGCTGCTTTCCATCCTAGCAACTTTGAGCCTGCTGGGGTTTGGAGTTCTTATTTTCCAAGTGGGGAATGCTTTCACCAGAGGATACAGGATAGTTCCATTTACTTGGTATATGAGGCCACTACCCTTTTGGGATTCTTTGCCACTGAACCGGGGGACTCACTTCACTGCCTGGAGTGCTTGATCCTGATTACTAAGGGGCAAAAAGGGTTATGCTACACAATGGGGGCAAGGAAGACTATGTTAAATCAGGATTCTCTAGAGCGTCTCTCAGTAAGCATGCACTATATTAAGGAATAATGAAAAACTGCCGTACCCCCAAAAGGCAGGTCTGATAAGTCAGATCCTTCGAGAATGAGAGTTACAGTTATCCTGTCATGTTGAGAACCCTGATTACCTGAGGTTCTGATTGAAGACAAAGGAAATATGGGATGAGAAACGGAGAAAGAAAGTTATGGATACTATCTATGACCTCATGACCAGGTACAGAAATGAGAATTGTAGTGATTTATCATATTTTTTCTTTGTTACCTCTATATGTTTAACTTTTATTTTTCTCCTTCCCCTTATTTTATATAGAAATTGTTGTGAGTTAATTTGACAGTTTAGTTTTTAGAGAGGAGAATATTTAACGGGGTTGTACAGAATTTAAGAAGTAATTAATATAGGGGCACCAGGGTGGCTCAGTCAGTTAAGCGTCTGACTCTTGATCTCAGCTCAGGTCTTGATCTCAGGGTTGTGAATTCAAGCCTTGCATGGAGCCTACTTAAAAAAAAAAAAAAGGTGATTAATATAGTCAGTGACGTATACAATGGCTGTTAGGACTATGGCTCCTTATTTTGGGGAGAAGGTGAGAGCATCATTATTTATAAGAAAATACCTGCATGCTGTTAGGTGGAAACAGAGTTCTTTGGTGCTTTATACGAGTTCAGATGTGTGTAGAGGACATATATGGAAGCTAAGTAGCCAAAAGGGTAGACTGCCAATTACTGATTTGTCCCTCATTGTCCAGTCTATGTAAATCCAAGCCCATCTTTGCCTGGCCTTGTGATACTGGAGCTGGCCACTTGTAAACATTTCCCTTTGGCTAGTTGGCTTCATGTTAGTCTTTTTTTTTTTTTTTTTAAGATTTTATTTATTTATTTGACATAGCAAGAAAGAGCACAAGCAGGAAGAGCAGCAGAGGGTGAAGCAGGCTCCCTGCTGAGCAAGGAGCCCGATGCGGGACTCGATCCCAGGACCCTGGGATCATGACCTGAGCTGAAGGCAGACGCTTAACCGACTGAGCCACCCAGGCATCCCGGCTTCATGTTAGTCTTTATCAACAGAGGGCACTGGAGAGAGAATGTAAGGAGGAAGAGAGGGACAAAGGGACTTCTGGTTCAGGTGTGCTGCCTTTTTTTTTTTTTTTTTTTTTTTTTTTTGGTACGCTAGGAGTCAGCAGACTGGCATCTGGGAGTTCTTATCTCAGTGGTACTTAGGGAGCAGTTTGGTCCACTCATACCTTTGGGAAGGTGATCCGCCACTCAGTAGGGCCCTCCTGTGGACCATCTCTGACCTGAGCCCTCTGTTAGGTTTGCTACTGATCGCCTGTGTGTTCTCTGATAGCCACACCCTTTCTAGTCCATGTGGAGATAGGTCTGCTTCTAAATTCTTAGCCCATTATTCACATACCCTCCGACTAGAGATAGTAGATTTGCTTCTTCTGGATTCCGTAAAGACCTCCTAAAAGTAAGCCAACTTGTACTAGTTAAGAGATCTTTCCATTAAGCCCACCCTGTTCAAATTACTGGTATGGTTCCTCACTCCACCTATCCCTGACTGCTAAGACTCACTAACATTATTATCTAGTCTGATCTAACATTGCCATCTAAGTTCCTGCCAGTTAAATAAGATAGGAGTGTTAGTTTCCTATTGCTACATAACAAATTACCACAAATCTAGTGGCTTCAAAGAACCACCAGTGTTAGTTTATAGTTCTGCAAGCCAGAAGTTCTGGCATGGCATGACTGGGGTCTCTACTCAGGGTCTCACAGGCTAATCTCAAGGTGTCAGCCAAGGCAAGTTCTTCTGTGGAGGCTCTGGAGAAAAAAATCTGCTTCCAGGCTCATTCTTCTTGTGGCAGAATTCAGTCGCTTATAGTTGTAGGACTGAGGTCCTAGCTTCCTTGCTGGCTGTCAGTGGGGGTAGCTCTCAGCTCTGAGAGGCAGCTGTGTTCCTCTCCATGTGCCCTTCACTTCAAACCAGCAACTGTGTGTTCAGTCCTTCTCATACTTTGAACTTCTGACTTCCTCTGTCTCTGACCTCTAAACCTAAAGGGTTCCTATGATTAGCTCAGGCCCACCTGGATATTAAGGTAAACTGATTTGGGACTTTAATTACATCTGCAAACCCCCTTCACAGCAGTGCTTACATTCGTGCTTGATTGAATAACTGGGAGAAGCTATGTGTACAGCAGGAGCCAAAATCTTTTTTTTTTTTTTTAAAGAGAGACACAGCGAGAGAGGGAACACAAGCAGGGGGAGTGGGAGAGGGAGAAACAGGCTTCCCACTGAGCAGGGAGCCCGATGATGGGGGGCTCGATCCTAGGACCCTGGGATCATGACCTGAGCTGAAGGCAGACGCTTAACGACTGAGCCACCCAGGCGCCCCCAGGAGCCAAAATCTTGGCAGGGGTAGGTGGGTCTTAGAATTCTGCCTAGCACAGGGTCGCCTGGGTGGCTCAGTTGGTTAAGTGACTGCCTTTGGCTTGGGTCATGATCCCGGAGTCCTGGGATCGAGCCCCGCATCGGGCTCCCGGCTCAGCGGGGAGCCTGCTTCTCCCTCTGACCCTCTCCCCTCTCATGCTGTTTCTCTCTTGCTCGCTGTCTAATAAATGAATAAATAAAATCTTTAAAAAAAAAAAAAAAGAATTGTGCCTAGCACAATATGGAATAGAAATAAGAAATAAAAAGGTGAAAAGATGGTTGTTTACAGATTGTATACCCAGGAAACCCAAGATGATCAGCTGAAAAGTTATTTGATGCAATAGAGATAGATCAGTAACCTGACTAGACACCTACCATCAGTAACCATGTAGGACATCCATAGAGTGTTTGAGCCTATACATGCTATACAACAATAAGATATAAAATACCTAGAAATGACCTTAATATATTATAGGAAGTAGGAAGAAAGTAACAATTTCACTGAAAGAGGAAAGATTTTTTCAAATAAGAAAATTAAATCCTACAGAGCTTTCAGATCAATTGATTGGTAGGTTTAAAGCAATTCCTAAGATTTTATTTATTGATTTATTTTTAAAGATTTTATTTATTTTTTTGACAGACAGAGCAGGAGAGCACACGCAGGAGGAGAGAGGTAGAGGGAGACCGAGAAGCAGGCTCTCTCCTGAGCAGGAAGCCTGATGCGGGACTCGATCCCGGCACTCTGGGATCATGACCTGAGCCGAAGGCAGTCGCTTAACTAACTCAGCCACCCAGGCGCCCCAGAAATTCTAACTTTTAAAAATTACATATTTTCCTTTTGGAACATGATAAAATGATGGCAAGTTTCATCTGGAAGGACAAAAGCATAATTGAGTAATTTCTTTTAATATTTTTTAAGTAATCTCTACTCCCAGCGTGGGGCTCAAACTTACAACCCCGAGATCAAGAGTGACATGTTCCACCTACTAAGCCAGACAGGTGCCCTGAGTAACTTTTAAAAGAGTAATGAGGAGGGGCGCCTGGGTGGCTCAGTCGATTAGGCATCTGCCTTCAGTTCAGGTCATGATCCTAGGGTCCTGGGATTGAGCCCCGCATTGGGCTCTCTGCTTGGTGGGGAGCCTACTTTTCCCTCTGCCTGCCGCTATGCCTACTTGTGATCTCTCTCTCTCTCTCTCTCTCTCTCTCTCTCTGTCTCTGTCAAAAAAAAAAAGTAATGAGGAAGACTAGTGGTAGCAGATGAGCAAAATTTTATGAAACTGGAATAACTAAAATAGTGTGGTCCTGGCAGAAACACCATTATTAGTGGAGCAAAATGGTCTTCAGGTCCATCTGTTATATGTGACTTTGATATATGAAGATTCAGTGTTACAGATGAGTTGAATAAGGAGGGGTCATTTAGTCCTGGGGCACTAAATGATGCCCAGGCACTCTGTTAGCTACTTGATTCAAAAAGAAAGCAAGGTAAATCCTAATGTCTGCCATACACCTAAATAAAATTTTTTTTCCACCCAAATAAAATTTAAATAAAGCATCATCTGTATAAAAAAAACTGAGAAATCTAGAAAAGAAAACAGCAAATTTAGGGAATGTTTCTGGATTAAAAGTAAAATCTCATGACAGCTTTTTGTGGGATTTTATGGGAATTTGAAATTTCTGAATGTCAAAAATAATTAAAAGGCAAACCAAAAATGGTAGAAATATTTATAGTAACACAATAAATGGTTAATCACTCAGCATATAAAAACTCTTATAAATTGATAAGGAAAAAGCCTACTAAGAAACCAAGGAATAGACCAGAAGATATAAACAGTCAATTCACAGAGCACCTGGTGGCTCAGGTGGTTCAGCATCCAACTCTTGATCTCACCTCAGATCTTGATCTCAGGGTCGTGAGTTCAAGCCTCGGATTGGGCTCCACGCTGGGTGTGGAGCCTACTTAAAAAACAACCAAGAAAAAGGAAAAAAAAACAGTCAATTCACAGAAAATAAAGTTCATGCAGATTAACAAATATAGGGGAAAATATTCAATAATAATCAAGGAATTATAAATTAAGGCCAATGAGATACTTTATTTGATTAGCAAAGATTAAAAATTATAATACTCTGTGCTTGTGAGAGTGTTTTGAAATAAACACTTATACTCAGCTAATGAAAGTACAGGTTATTAAAATACTTTGGATATTGAAATCATTAATTATACTCTTGTTTTAGTAAGTCTGCTTCTGGAAATCTCTCTAAGACAATAATCAAAAATACAGAATAAACTAGAATAATCACAAATACAGAATAAGCTACACAAAAGGGGATTAGTGATGAAAATAGTATAAAATGGAAACTCCTAAATAAACAACAGGGGAATTGTTAAGAAAATTATGGTCTACCTACATAATGAAGGTATTATGTTGTCATTAAAAATCATATTTATGAAGCTTGTTTAGTGTGAGAATACCTTGTTAAAAATGAAAATAGCAGAATACAAAATTTTATATAAAGGATCATTTCAACCATACCTTTCTTTTAAGTTTGGAAAATTACCTAAAGTGAACTCAGGATTACGGAGAGTGTAAATTAAGACAGTGGTCAGCTGTATACCGAGGCACTATGCTAATTAGCGATATTACCACCTGTGTACTGCTCATCGCATCTTTGCAACATCAGAATTTCTTCTCTGCACTTGCCCGTCTGTGAATTTATTCTCACAGATTGCTCCTGAGCGTTAATGGTTCCTTGGTTAAAAATTCACAGCTCCCTCCCTTTGCTTTTCTCTTTTGAGCATGTTTATTTAGAGTCCAAAAGGGTTCAGTTATAATTTAGCATCTTTTCCACTAGTAGGTGCTACTATACTGTCTGTATCAGACTGTAGAAACTTCTTCAGTGGGATGTGAAACTATACAGTTGCTTTTCCAGTGTTGGGTGTCATCTGTTGGGTGCTAAATGTTTAAATCGATTTTATGGTACATGTGCCTATAAATAACAGTTAATGGGGAAGATAACATTAATTTTCAGGGAAACTTTATCTACTTTTACCTGAGAGACACAGGTGTAGAGATTTAAAATATAAGAGCCACATTCTGGATCATCTTCGTTTCAAGTTATTGTGTATTTATTACAGTTTTCTACAATGTAAGCTCTGTGAAGGCAGGACACAACATTGGCCCATAGTACACTCTCAGTAAGCATATACCGAATGAAAGAAGAAATTGCCACGTGGTGGAAATGTCTACAACTGTAAAATGTTAGTATAGAGACCTCAGCATATCTCCATTTCTTAGAATTTGTGTCATTTAGCACAGTGTATACTTTTTTGCCTTAAAGCAGTTGTTCTCAACAGGGGTGGTACTAACCCCTTTGAGGGGCATTTGGAAATAGGGAGATATGGTAAGGGTATCACATGATTGGGGTCAGCCACAATGGCATTTAGTGGGCAGGAGCCAGGGATCCTAGATATTCTATAGTGCCTGGACCAGTCCCATACAGTACATACAGTAAAGACTGATATTGCATGCATCCTTTATGACTTGGATATATAGGTAGGTGAAAAACTATTTTAGTGCAGAACCTATTTTACATGTATATATAGTTCTTTGTGCTGTTGTAATAATATGCACTGAATTTCCCAGGAAAGCAACTCTCATTTAAGTTGAGGAAAGACTGTACTTTGTCTGGAACCTTCTCAGTAGTTATTCATTTTGGAAATCTCATCACTGATGTTAGGGCTACTCATGGTATTTGAGTCGCAATGCCAATTTTATTTTCGTCATAACACTTAACACAAACTGAAATTGCCTTCTTTATTTACTTGTGTTTTTTGTTTATCTACTAAACTGTAAGCTCCTTAATAAATAGGAGTCTTACATATTTTGTTCGCTGGATATCCTTATACCTAAAACAGAGTGGCACATTGTGGCCAGTTATTAATCAGTAGTTGATGCACACATAATGAACGGATGTTTGAATGACTGTCTCATCCGTCTGAGCCTGACCTTTAAATGCTGATGTTCCTTAAGCCTCTGTCCCAGACCCTCTTTTCTGTTTATTCTAACCCCTTCCCTACTGATCTCAGCTATGGGCATGGCTTTGATTTATATCTCTACACTGACATCTCTCTAGATTTTTCTCCAGCTGAATCTTTCCTCTGAATCCAGAATTACATATCTAGCTGCTAGCTTCCTTCCCAGTTTAATGCTCAAGCATCTCAAAGTCAACATGCCCTTCTCCAGTGTTTATCTCAGTGAATGACGCTATCATCTACTTAGTCACACTGGTGGAAAACCTAAGGGTTGTTCTCGATGCCTCCCTCTCCCTTATGCCCATTTGCACTTAATCAGCAAGTCCTGTTCATTCTATGTCCTGAATAATTTTCTTTTCTTTCTTTTTTTTTTTAAAGAGGGAGCTAGCATTTATTATTATTTTTTAAATATTTTATTTATTTATTTGACAGAGAGAGACAGCTAGAGAGGGAACACAAGCAGGGGGAGTGGGAGAGGGAGAAGCAGGCTTCCCACTGAGCAGAGAGCCTGAAGTGGGGCTCGATCCTAGGACCCTGGGATCATGACCTGAGCCGAAGGCAGATGCTTAACGACTGAGCCCCCCAGGTACCCCTCTTGAATAATTTTCAAACCCTGCTTTCCATCCCCAAATCCTCTACTGCTCCTCAAGTCTAAAGTACCAAGTCTAAACTCTCTTAGACTGACAGCAGGAGCCTACTTGTTGGTTTCCACTTGTCCACTCTTAGTCTCTTAAAAATCCATTCTCCATAGTAGCCAGAATTGTGCTAGCCATTTCTTCATTGCTCCCATATTTTAAGCCCACTAATCATCTTGCTGTTTCTTAAATATGCCATGTTCCTTCCCACTGTAGAGCTTCTGTCCATGTTGTTTCCCTTGCCGTGGCTGGGTTATCCTTCAGAACTTAGCTCACTTCCATTGGAGACCTTCCATGTTCTCCTGACTCGGCCAGGACACTCCCCCATCATGTGCTATCACAGCACCCCATACTTAGCAAATCGTAATGAATGTGTTATAAGGTAGCTGTCTGTCTTTCCCATAGAATTTTTTTTTTTAATTCATGATGTATAGGTATGGCCTCAATATATCTATTTATATTCTCATCATAAAGAATGGCCTAATAGCAAATATAATAATTTGTCTTCTAAAATTTAATTGGTTTTTAGCCAGTAATTTTATAGGGTAGATCAATTTGATTTATTTTTTCAGGGGCATACTATATGTCATTTGTTCTAAGAAACATATTTTTCTCACTTTCAACATCTCTGAAATTGGCATGCATCTTATAGATAATGGCATATCATGGTGTAATTGGCATCAGTTTTCTTAGGGGTGCATAAAATAATGGTGCATCTTATATTTGAAGGCATCTTAGATTAGATAATATTTGGTATTTTATAACATATTCATTGTGGAAGATTTACTGAGAACTTGTGATGCCCAGTCATTCCATAGAAGCATTACTGAGATTTTCTGTAGCCATTAACAGGTGACTGGTCACATCTTGATCCTTTGAAGAAGTTTCTGCCTAAAGTCATTTTGGTCATATTCTATAGAGTTGAATGTTGGGGACTTGATTTATGTATCATTCGTTCAAGTAACACATAAACTCAAATTTGTGTATGTGTATGTGTACCTGTTTGGTTTTGGAAAAACTTTTTTATCTCCATGTAGAGGTGGGCAGGCCATCCATTGGTTCCAGAGGCTGTTGATTATCCTCCTGGAATGCTTTCTCTCCTACCTCCTTTTGGAAGAAGTTTTAGATGTGCACATAGAGACATTTTCCCTAGTCTTCCTTGGATATAGATATGGGCATGTGAATAAGTTCTGACTAATTGGATGTGAGCAGAAATAATATGTGAACTTCCAGGTCACAAATCCAAAAAGAAACGGCTTGCTCTCCAGTTCCTCTTTCCCTTTTCTAGTGAGTGAGAAGAACTTTGGGTCCCTAGATGACCTCATGCAACAGTGGTGCCTGGCCAGCCTCTGGAATGGGGGGGAGAAACATCTTGAGGACATCGTATTTTGGGGTCTTTTTTAGTAGTTTTGCCTGTACTGTAAGTAAGATCATCTGAGAGACTGTTTTGGTTGGGCTTTTCTATTTTGAAGAAATGAGGTCAACCTTACCATTAGTTTATCTTAAGTCTGAAGCAGATGGCTCTCACTCTTGGACTACAATAAAGAATATGTGCTCTTTGGGGATGCATGTGGTGTGATGGATGAAGCATACGCTTGAGATTCAGTCAGACCTCTGCTTGAATGACAGCTCTGTCACTTACTGTCTGTATCACACTGGGCTATTCACTGAGATCCCCTGAGCTTTAGATTCCTATCCTTTAAGATGCAGGTGATACCCATTTCAACAAGATTCTTTTTTTTTTTTTTTAAGTAATCTCTATGCTTAATATGGGGCTCAAACTCACGACCCCAAGATCAAGAGTCTCATGTTCTACCGACTGAGCCATCTAGGCACCCCTCAACAAGATACTTTTGAGGAATGAATGAGATCGTCTATTCAAAAGGCCTGATCCTAGCCCAGTACTTAGTAAATGACCCCTATTGTCATCATTAGTTCTTCTAAAGACTACAACCTCAAACTCTCTGCTGCCCTAGCATTTTTTCAGTTGGACTTGATATTTAGGGAGGATTGTTTGATTTTCTAGGTTGTATGTTTGGATTAAGCAAAAACATCAGAAACCTTCATATATTTGGACCATGTTGCCTTGGTTCCCCAGAGGATTGCTGAGTGTTTCAGAGTCTCCTGAGTTTTCCCATCATGCTTTTGGCTATGAGACATTGTAGTAGTAATGAGTACTAACGTTGTAGTAATGAGTACTCTCATTACTATGAGAGTAAACCATCTCTTGCAACCTATGAGAGGTTGCAAGAGATGGTTTAATAAAGCCTGCCCTATGCATGCTCCAGGGCATGAAAGAGGCTATCCACTGCTTGATTCTGTCACCTATGTGAGGTATACCCTGAAAACCTCATTTTTAGACCTGAGTGCCAGGGAAACTTTTTCTTTCCTTGTAGAACTGGTATGTGTTCTCACGGTTAATGAGAAGCCATAGAAGACAGAGAGAGGAATTGAATCATAAATAGTAACATAATTTGGTAAATTGGTAATTGCTTTCACTATAGGGCAAATTGTAGGTTAGCTTTGAATACTTGTATTAATCCTTACTAGATGTGGTTCCATTAAAATCTTTTAAGGAGGTAAATTCTAGACTTTTTTTTTTAAATTTATTTATTTGACGGAGAGAAACAGCGAGAGAGGAAACACAAGCAGAGGGAGTGGGAGAAGGAGAAGCAGGTTTCCTGCCAAGCAGGGAGCCCAATGTGGGACTCGATCCCAGGACCCCGGGATCATGACCTGAGCCGAAGGCAGACGCATAACAACTGAGCCACCCAGGCGCCCCATTTTTTTCTCTTTTTTTTTAAAGAAAGTCAGGATGTTGGCAACTAGCAGTAGGGGGACTTTATGAGAATAATAGGAAACATTTTCTTTTTTAAAAAAATTTTTTTTATTTTTAAGTAATCTCTACATCCAACGGGAGGCTCGAACTCACAACCCCAAGACTGCATGCTCTGCAGACTGAGCCAGCCAGGCGTCCCGGAAACATTTGCTTTTAGAAATTGGTGTATGAACATAATATTGGGTACACAGTTCCTACCAGATTCCAGACTTTGAGTATTAGAATTGCGGGTTTAAGGCAGTAATTCCAAGGCAGCGGTGTAAAGTGCAGGGACAACAGTCGTGACTGGTAAATACTTGTTAATGTGCTAAGCATGGGACTGAGCAGGTCAGGGTCTCAGACTGGTTCAGGAAGCAGTTCACTGCTCTGTGTTTGTTGAATGACTAAAGACTAATAAACCTGATTATATATAAGAATAGTACAGCAAATTATAGAACACTTCTTTTTTTTACCCAGGTGGTTCTCCTCACATCTGTCTGGACTTTTTTTTTCCCCATATGAATTTGGCATGTGTTCATTTATTTTTAAAGATTTTATTTATTTGATAGAGAGAGACACAGCGAGAGAAGGAACACAAGCAAGGGGAGTGAGAGAGGGAGAAGCAGGCTTCCCGCTGAGCAGGGAGCCCGACGCGGGGCTCGATCCCAGGACCCCAGGATCGTGACCCAAGCCGAAGGCAGACGCTCAGCGATTGAGCTACCCAGGCGCCCCAGAGATTTTATTTATTTATTTGACAGAGAGACATAGCGAGAGAGGGAATACAAGCAGACGGAGTGGGAGAGGGAGAAGCAGGCTTCCTGCTGAGCAGGGAGCCCAATGTGGGGCTCGATCCCAGGACCCTGGGATCATGACCTGAGCCGAAGGCAGACGCTTAGTGACTGAGCCATCCAGGCGCCCCTTGGCATGTGTTTAAAAATAATATAGAAAATTAAAATTTTTTTCTATAACTGATATTTTTCAGGTAGGTTTTTTTGCTCATCATTTCTGAAATATGAGTTTTTATATTTCACATTTTTAATGTGAAATATTAACAATCCTTTTAATACCTGTGGGGTTTTTTTGTACAAATACAATTGGTCAATCATTTTTTTCTACTTATGTTTCATTATAGAAACTGCTTAGGCAGGTATTTGACTCCTTTTATCAGCTTATGAGTCCAGTGCATATCCCTGAAACCTTCTTTACTGCTATCCTTCATACAAACCCTGAACTTCACAGATGTTCCCAGATCAGAGGACTGGGTAGATGGTGGTATCATCTCTTTTTATATTTGACTTTTCCCTTGTGCAGATTGTCATAAAGCTATTTCTGCTCAGGTCTTGTGCACTTGCCTGCTCTCCCAAATTAGAATCCAACTTTGAGCACAAGTTAGTTTAATGGCTCCCGAAGCTGAATCTACAGTTAACAGTCTTTTTAGTTCACGGAATTGCAGAATTTCCTAATAGGAAGCTACCGTGGAGATCATGTGCAGCCCAGAGCTCTCATTGATAAATGCCCCAGGCACCTGCTTCATTGCTTTAGTGGCTGGCCTGCGGTCCTATGGCTGGGACTTTGTCCCTTCTTTTTCAAAATCATGGAGAGCCTATTCTAAATCTGCCCAGGTGTACCACAAGTTTTAGAGCACAGAAGTGTAATGGAGTTAAAAAAAAATACCGGGCCGGTCATATTAGCCAAATTCAGGCAAATAGAGTCTTTTCCCCCCACCTATCAGGTTTCATATTTGAGGTCTGTATGTTATTAATTAAGTTTAACTTGTAGTTTTATGCTGTGATGTCATCTATTTGTCATTGAGGCACATCTGGGAATTTTATTTACTTGTTGGTGTGACAGTATTAAAAAGTCTCCAGTTTATTGACAGAATTGAAATAGGGTCTAATTTAAGGATTCTTTTATCAGTCAGGAGAGAGAAACCATACAGCAGTGTGAACAGGGAAAGTTTAATGTAAAGAATTGCTAACTATAGCAGGGATTGAAGTAAAAGGGATTGGCTAGGCAGAAGTAAAGAAAGCTTAAAGAATGTAGGACAAGCGGATACAAGGAGGAGCCACTGCCCCCAGGGCTGAGGTGGGGAACCCTGTGAGAGCCTCCCAGGCTGAGGTCCACACCTCACTGGAGAGGGCACAGCCATGGCTTGCGGGATGGTGGAGAACTCACTGAGCAGGGGGTAACTGGGGAAGCTGCTGGGAAGTTGCTGGGGGGCTGGGGGCATTGCAAGGAGCCTGCCAGGAGAAAACACTCTTCTTCTGCTGTATCTCTCCAGCGCCCTCTACTGAGCAAGTGTAGCATCGTGCCTGCTGGCGAAGAAAAAATGTTGAAAGGTCCCAGATTGGTTTTCAGAGTGGCCAAAAAGCTGAGTGTGGAGCTCAGAGGCAGTAAATCAATAGCCAGGATGGTTCACCACCTTCAGATTCCTTGTAGTTGCAAGTAGACACTTGGGGAAAGAATGCTTATCACTGGTTACACAGTACATATTTTAAAATTTTTTAGCAAAACAATGAAATCCTGGTCATTATTAATAACCACTCTGTAGCTTACCCACCAGGACATGGCAGCAAGGACTGCTGTATCTGAGAGACTGGTTGGAGATTTGCTTCTGTTATTTTAAGCATATTTAAAGTACACGTATTCAAGTATCATTATATAAATTGACTGTGAAAGTGGAGCAACATTAAAAATTATAGTGTCATTTTCAGTTTGAGGCTGCTTTAAACTCAGAAATGAAATAAAGAAGAGGTTTTTACAAAATGACACTTATAACTCCTATACCTGTAATTGACATGTTAATATAGTAATACTAAAGCAGTTTTTATAGTGGTTAAATTGTTTACTGAACCTGATTAGGTTTGAGACAAAGCATGATTAAATCGTGCTGAATCCAGTCAGCACTTCCTCTTCCTGAATAAGCCTAAATTAAATAGATTATTGAGAAACTGTTTATCAGTATTCTTTGGTTACAAGCAACAGAAAATGACTGTACAGTTTACAGGGGAGGGAAAGAGGGACTTTGGGGATGATAGGAGGCAGCTGACATCATGGAAGGGCACACTGAAAAGCTAGGCCCCGCAGCCTGCAGACTGCGGGTAGCAAGCACGAACGGACAGGCCTTGTAGGGAACAGTCGGTGAGATGCATCTGCTCCAGCTGTCTCCCATGCAGTTCAGGACTCACATTCCGAGGAGTGTCTAGGAGGGCCAGGCGAGGGCAAGGCACTAAGGTGCCAGGCGGCAGAAACAACCTGTTTCTGGGCTCAAAGGACACAGGTCCCTGTCCTGGAGACTCAGTTATCACACTGTTTCTTAGCTTCTCTTCCTTGGCATTGGCTTCATTTTCAGGCCTTCTGTGGTTGAGATAGCTCTAGCAGCTTCCATTCCTCTGATCCTGTTAGGTTCATCCCTGACCCTTAGAGTCATCTCTGAAACTAGTGGATGGCCCAGGGATGCAGTACCCTTTGAATGGAGTCACTGCCCCAAAAGTCCATGGAGTTCAAGTGAGGGAAATTGGAGTATAGTTACCAGTGGAGTAGAGGGAACTAACTGGCAAAAATGGCAGATGGAGGTAATCACCTTGATTGTTCAGAGAAAAGCCAATGGAAGAAGATAACAGAGCGGGGAAAACATGGGTGAAACAGGGAAGTGGATATACCTACGTCAGTGGATAACCGGCACTGGAAAGGTGAGAAGCAAGAGGTAGTATTTCTTTCTTTTTTTTTTTTCTATACGATTTTTATTTATTTATGCAAGAGAGAAAGCGCGCGCACCGGGTGCTTGAGCAGAGGGAGAGGGAGAAGCCGACTCCCTGCTGAGCAGGGAGCCCAACCGGATGCGGGACTCATTCGGAGGACCCTTCGATCAATCATGACCTGAGCCAAAGGCAGTCGATTTGCCTGACTGAGCCACCCAAGTGCCCAAGAGGTACTATTTCTTAAGAAGTCTGGTCAGTCAGCCTGCAGGAGCTGCTATTGAGGCACTTCGGGTTTTGTTCTGGTTTGGTGGAGTGGACGCAACAGTCTCCAGAACTAAACCCTGGGGCTGAACTCTGTATTAGTTCTAAAATGAAAATTATGTTGGAGTTCCTTTAAAATACCTTTAGGCCAACTGATTTTGCCATGGTTCTTCTCCATCCTTCCAGAGTAAAGGTCCCTGCGCTCATCTGTTCCTAAGTTTCTTTGTCATCTTCTCTAAATCTTCCCTCTGTGGGAAGTGAAGACCTTTATCTTTAGCCTTATCGCCCACCCCTCAAGTACCCCCTGGTCCCCCCACCCCATCCTTTTAATTGAAACCCTTCCTCTCATCAGACCAGGAATGGAGGGGGAGGAGGACACATGAGAGAAGGATTCAACACTCTCCAGAACCACCCCCCCATGACCATTTATAAATCATGATTTTTTGCTTTTGATTTTTTTGTTGTTCTTTTTATTCACTTTTTGAAAGTTTACATACAGTAGAATTTACTCTCTGCTGCACAGTTATGTAAATTTCATCGACTGCATGCAGCACAGACATGCAATCCGTATAGGCATGTAACGGCTGTCACAGTCGAGACTTAGGACAATTCCATCACCCTCCAAAAACTATTCCCTTGCTCTGCCCCTTTGTAGTCAGTATCTTAACTCCACCCCTGGCCGCGGGTCATCACTGGTCTGTTTCTGTTCCTATAATTTTTCTTTTTCCGAGTGCCCTGTGAATGGAGCCATACGGCACATACCCTTTTGAAACTGGCTGCTCGTACTTAGTCTGTGCTGTGTCTGGGTATGCTTTTCTTTTAGTTTATCCTAGAGTTCACAGAGCTTTTGGAATCTGTAAATTTATATGTATCTCCAAATCTGGGGAGTTTTCCACCACTATTTCTTCACATGTCTCTTTCTCTTCTGCTTCTGGAAGTCCTGTAACATGGATGTTGGACCTTTTGATATTATCCTTAGGGTCCATGAGGCTCTTCATTTTTTTTTTTTTCTCAATGTTTTTTCCTCTCTGTTCTTCAGATTGGATAATTTCTGTTGCTTTATTAAGTTTACAGATTCTTTCCTCTGTCATATCCATTCTTCCATTGGGACCATCCAGTGAGGTGGCTTACTTCAAGTTTTTATTTTTCAGTTCTAAAATTTCAAGTTGGTTCTGTTTTTATAGTTTCTATTTATCTGCTGTGAACTCCTAAATTGCCATTTGTTTCAGATGTATTTACCTTTATTGCCTTCTGGAGCAAAGTTATAATAGCTGCTTTAAAGTCTTTGATAATTCCAACACCTAGGTCATCTGAGAGGTAGCATCCTTTGTCTTTTGTCTTGGCAGCTGGGTACATTTTCCTGGTTCTTTGTATAAGGAGTAATTTTGGATTTTATTCTGGACATTTTGAATATGTTGTACAGATTTTGAGTCCAATTAAACTCCTTTAGAGCATGTTGACTTTTGTTGCTGTTGTTTCTCAAAGCCTTTGCTCTGCTGTTCTGGATCTGTCCCACACATGCATGACCTGAATGAAGGTGAGCCCAGACGTGGGAACATTTATACATAGCATTTAGAAGTCTTCTCCAGGGGCGCCTGGGTGGCTCAGTCGTTAAGCGTCTGCCTTCGGCTCAGGTCATGATCCCAGGGTCCTGGGATCCAGCCCCGCATCGGGCTCCCTACTCTGTGGGAGGCCTGTTTGTCCCTCTCCCACTCCCCCTGCTTGTGTTCCTGCTCTCGCTATCTCTCTCTGTCAAATAAATAAATAAAATCTTTAAAAAAAAAAAAAAAAGAAGTCTTCTCCAGGCAGTTCCTGTCTGGGATTCCCCCACACTCTCTAGCTCACAAGAGCTTCTTTTCCTAATCGCAGGTTCAGAAGGATGGGGTTCTCTCAGTTTTGGCTGCCTCTGCCACCACGGCCACAGCATAGCTCTGTGACTGCAGGAGCAAAGGGGAAAATGAGAAACTCACCCCCATGCAGGTCATCTCCCCAAGTTTTGAGTCTGCTCCCTACTCTACCAGCGTGTGTTTGCTTTTCAGTATTGTATTTTTGTATTTACATTGTATTTGACATCTAGTTTTCTGTTGTAATCAGCGGCTGAGAGAGACTGTCATGGTCTTCCTCTGTCTTGGTCAGCCCCAGAAGTCTTAAATTGCTGCCTGCGTTATTTTTGTATGCTGCATAACAGATTACCACAAACTTAGTGGCTTTAATGCAATATACATTCATTATTTCACAATTTCTGTAGGTCAAGACACTGGGCATGGCTTAGCTGGGCCTGCTGCAGGCTGTAGTCCAGGCCAGGGCTGGGTTTCCATTGGGGGGCTTGACTGGGGAAGGGTGGGCTTCCAAGCTCACTCACGCTATTGACAGAATTCATTTCCTTGCAGGGGTAGGATTCATGGTAGATGTTTCTTCAAAGCCAGCACCCAAGAGGGAGACTAAAGTCATCTGCTAAAAAGATGGAGTCTTACATGATGTAGTCAGGGGAGCAGCATTCCGTCACCTCTGCCATATTCTAATGGTGAGAAGCAAGTCACAGGTCCCTCCCACACTCACAGGAGGGCATTTATACAAAGGTGTGAACATCAGGAGACCTGAGAGTCTCTATCAACTATATTATCCTTTGATCCTCAAATAAAAACTCTTCCTTCTACCCTCTGCTCTTATTCATCAGAGCCATGGTTCTCTTTTCCACCCCCCCAGTCCTGGTGAAACACTGAGTGACTTCATGGTTCTTATAGACAGTCCATCCAATACTCGGACCTGTGAGTTCTTGACCTCCTGTATGCTAGTGACCTTTACTTTAGAACTCTGTCCTGTGATTCTAAATCCCAAGCATATGCTCTTTGCTACATACCTCCATTTATTTCCATAGTCTTTCAGGTATTAAAGGTAATTCAGGTCTTACCTTCACTTTCCTATTAGATTCTCTGTCCCTTCAGGTCCAAGACTGTTTTTATGTCTCCTCCCTTTGTATTGCCTACAGGGCCTCCTGAGTACTTCCTGCACAGAGCAGGTATTCAAGCACATGGTGCAAAATTAAGAACAGTGACAGCTAGACAGGATACTACTTCTTTCTTCTTCCTTTTTAAAGTTTGTCTCTTAACACTTTACCCTTGCTAACCTAAACACTGTCAGGAAATTCTAATTGAATTACCCAAACTTTCTAAATAATGCACGTAACCGGCCGCCTGGGTGGCTCAGTTGGTTGGGCAACTGCCTTCAGCTCCAGTCATGATCCCAGGGTCCTGGGATCAAGCCCCACATCAGGCTCCCTGCTCAGCAGGCTCAGGAGCCTGCTTCTCCCTCTCCTCACCACTCATGCTCTATCGCTATCTCTGACTTTCTCAAATAAATAAAATCTTTAAAAAAAATAATAATAATGCACGTAACACAGACACCCAATGAATTAGTGAATATTTTAATGACACGGGATTGGAGCCTAACTGGGATAACTTCAGAGTATAGGCTGTGGTTTTGTCTTGTAGGTGAAAACGAAGTTAGGATGAAAACCAATTATAATTTCTGATAACTAAACCTCCAAGGTAGAAACAGGCCTGCTCTCTTTTATTGAATCTTTTCTTTTGCAAAAAGGGTGTAATCAACTAACAAAAACACTGGAAATTTGGAAGATTTCCCAACCAGAATAGTTTTGCATGGGGTGGCTGCATGCCCAGTATACCTATATAATTCTATTTTTTGAATCCTCATTTCTCTGGGACAATGTGTAGTTTAACCAGGAATTCTGAGGTGATTGACAACACGTTGAGGCTTCAGTTATGGGGATTCCCCTACTTCCCAACTCTTCCTTCTTCTGGCTGCTTCCAGAATAAGAGTGTTGCTTCTTCCTCCACCCAAAGTCTCCTAAGCCAGTGATGGCTGAACTATTTGAGAATAAAAGAAACATTAGATTATTAAAACCCAGATTATTAAAAATATTTCTTTCTAACAAAACTCAGTATAGTGAGGACCCATTATAATATGCCTTGCCATACAGAGTATAGAGGATTTATGTCCAGTTTGGCCCTGTGTCTAGCGTGGGGTCCAGAAATTGAGCCCCATATTGGATTTTCTCCTTACCTAGTTTTCACTACTACTGAAACAGAAGCTGTACCATGAATCAAAGCAATGCTGTTTTCTTTAGCAGAAGCTGGATAGGAAAGCTCGAGTTATTTGTAGTGGTAATAAACTGGAGAGGAAGTGCATGTGTACGAATAGAAGAGTGATTGAATGGAATAGGATAACATTCACACCGTGGTATATTACGTAGCCACTAGAAATAATAAATTGGATCGATTAGTTGGGGGCAGGACTGAGGAGAGAGAATCACACACATGTATTGAATGAGAAAAGCAAGATGCAAGAAAGTTTGTATAAGACAATCCCACTTTTACAAAACTGACCAAATAAAATGCTTTGTAAAAATGTATAGGTCTATATGATTCCATACAGTTCCCTGAGCACAAAGACCTGGAAAGGTATGAACAAGGTGGTTAACATGGGTTATCTGGAAGGGCGGTGATGAGGGAGCAGGGGCTTTGCTATGGGTGTGGAGGGAGGAAGAACCCCTGAGGGGACTCGAAGGAAATGAGAAACAAAAATGCAGAGTATACTGGAAAAAAATTATAGGGTTGCCTTTACACATGTATATGCAATCATATATTTAAATGTAATTTTAAAAAGAAAAAGTTGAAATTAAAAATAAAATTCTCCCAACCTGGCCTTCCCTTTTCTTTATTCTCCTTGCAGCTTACCTTGTGAGTCTGCCTCATAGCGTCTCCACCAAAAAAAAAAAATACTGACCAACTACCTCTATAGTTAGCCCTTGAACAACAGGCGTCTCGACTTCAGGGCCCCACTTACACATGGGTTCTTGTCCATAAACACAAGATAGTACTGTAAATAGATTCTTGTCTTCCTTATGATTTTCTTAACATTTTATTTTCTCTAGCTTACTTTATTACAATAATACACTATATAATACATAATAACATACAAATATGTGTTGTCTGTTGATGTGATAAGTAAGGCTTCTGATCAATAGCAGATTAGTAGTAGTCAGTTTTGGGGGTGTTAAAAGTTGTACGTAGATTTCCGACTGCTTGGGGAGTCAGTGTCCCTAACCTCCAGGATGTTCAAGTGTCAGCTGTAGAATTGATACACTAGTTTTTTTCTCTTCCAATGGGTCAAGAAACTTCCCAGTCTAAGTGTTGTTTTTTTTTAAAGTAATCTCCGCACCCAATGTGGGCCTCAAACCCACCACCCCAAGATCAAGAGTCACATGCTCTTCCAACTGAGCCAGCCAGGTGCCCCTCCAAATCTAAGTTTCTAATCTTCTTTTTTTTTTTTTTTTTAAGATTTTATTTATTTATTTGACAGAGAGAGACACAGCAAAGAGGGAACGCAAGTAGGGGGAGTGGGAGAGGGAGAAGCAGGCTTCCCGCCGAGCAGGGAGCCCGATGCGGGGCTCGATCCCAGGACCCTGGGATCATGACCTGAGCCGAACACAGACGCTTAACGAATGAGCCACCCAGGCGCCCCTAAGTTTCTAATCTTCTCACTAGCCCTGAAAGGTAGATAGAATTTTATTAAGTATTACTTGATCATTTCAGGGAATAAGGTGTCCCTTCGAAAGAAAGGATGCTTACGGAAGATGTCTTTCTTTTTAAAGTAAAAATGTGATTCGATGTTTATTTTTAAAAAATTATTAGTGAGAAATGGCAGAAACTGTACTGGAAAGTTACTGTCAGTTGGGGGAAATTAGATAAAATTTTATTAAAGAGCATACATCTGAATTGTGCTTTGTCATATAAACATGAGCTCAGACAAGCAAGGCTTAAGATAGCTCATGGCTACATAGTCTTCTTTATTTACGAAATTTTATTTTACTGTATAGTAAAACCTTGACCATACTGCTGGGGGAGGAGCAGCTCTAATTACTTTAATTGTCAGAGCAATAGAATTAAGTGATTATTTTTATTTTATCTTCAATTGAATACCTTTTATTTATTTTTGGGCGGGTAATTTTTTTTTCATTTTTTTTTTCATTTAAATTCAGTTAGCCAACATGTAGTACATCATTAGTTTTTGCAATGGAATGCCTTTTAGAGATGCACCTATACTTGCCTATTTTGTTAAGTTTACAATCTGAGGATAATTTAAGGCTTTCATGGTACTGTAGGTTAAGAAAGTATAACGTTAGAGGAGGGCAGTCACTACGTGGTTTTTATTTATTTGCTTTTCTCCAAGGTTCGTGGCAGCAGCATGATGGTGATAGCTCCACTGTGTGTGCACCCCCCGTCACTCACAGGCTTGCCTGTGCATTATGAGAATGTTTAAATGCAGATTTCCTGGGTGAACATATTCCTGGAAAGTGTCTTCTGAGATAATGAGTGATTACCATTTTCCAAACTTGATAAACGTACTGAACTTCTTTAAAAGCAGTGTTCTCAACCTTGGCGAAACATCAGAGCCATCCGGAAGTTTTAAAAACTGCTGACGTCTGCATTTTACTCTGAGAGATTGTGCGGGATAGAGTGGCAGCCCTGGCTTTGGAAGTTTTTAAAACTTCTTCGCAGGTAATTCTGATGAAACAGCCAAGACTGAGAACCACTGTTTTTTGTTTTGTTTTTTTTAAAGATTTTATTTATTTATTTGACAGAGAGAGACACAGCGAGAGAGGGAACACAAGCAGGGGGAGTGGGAGAGGGAGAAGCAGGCCTCCAACGGAGCAGGAAGCCCAGTGCGGGGCTTGATCCCAGGACCCTGGGATCATGACCTGAGCCGAAGGCAGACGCTTAACAGCTGAGCCACCCAGGTGCCCCTGAGAACCACTGTTTTAAAGGAACAATATTCCCTATGTATCCCCCCCACACACACCATATTGATTTAAATTATGTTTATTATGATAGTGTTTAAATATGTACAAACTGACAGCAGGTTGAAATTCCTTATGTGTGTGTAGTTGTATATAAAACACATTTATAAATGAAAAACCTCAAAATTATTAAATTCAAGACAACATTAATATGTATATGGATGATATTTTCCTGAGGCTTTTGTGCATGCTGTTCCTTCTGTTTAGTCTTTCCCACCTGTATCAGTCTAGGCCCAGGCAGGCGATAAAAGCACACGGTAATGTAAACAGGGAAAGTTTCTTACAAAGAATAAATAGTTAAGCTGTGATAGAAGAGTCACTGCAGAAACTGTGGAATCTAGGGCTGAGGGAGAGTCCCCGAGGAAGGCTGGGGTTCAGACTTGCTGAAGAAGGTGGAGTTGCAGAGCACCTCCGTGATTTGCCCATGTCAGCGAGCCTGCAGTTGCCGGGCAGCAGGAAGCAGTCCTCCAGAGCACAGGACTGGCTCAGGAAAGCCACGGCCAGTGGCCGGTCACAGGGCCACACAGGCGGCAGGCAGCAGGGCTCTGGGGGCAGCCCTCCTGGTGGCAAGCTGCAGCTGATGGTCAGCCACGTGGATGTGCTGCGGAAGTAGGAGTATCAGCGCAGCAGGAGGTGTGGGGCACGCAGGGTCCCAGTTGGAAGGGCTGTGTCATCAGCAGGACCACAAGAGATGAGTGTAGGGGTAGGGCAAGCAGCAGGAGGCCCGGAGCACACAGTGTCTGTTGAAAGGGTCGCGGGCAGATGACACTAGACCATGTGGCGCAAGGTTGCTGAGGGACTGCCCTTTCTGGCCCATAGCTGGAGTCATCACTGGTGTCCTCACAGCTACATGCTCAGTTGTGCTCCCTGGAAAGGAGAAAGACTTAAAGGAACTGCCTGTTTACCGCAGAGCGTGTGTTGAAGGTTGAATTTGGAGTTGCCCAGCAGTAAATTGGTATCTGACCCACACCACCCCATGCCAGCGAAATGCTCATGCAGTGTTTGAGCCCTAGCTTACAGGCTGCCTGACCCTTCTAAGTGGTGTTACTCTGTGCTGTGCTCCCGCGCATCCTTAGAGTAGCTCACCGTGCTGTGTAGGAATCTTTGTTTAAAAACTAATTGCTCTTGGGGTGCCTGGATGGGTCAGTTGGTTAAGCGTCCGACTCTTGATTTCAGCCCAGGTCATGATCTCAGAGTCATGAGATCAAGCCCCGCCTTGGGCTCCACACTGAGCGTGAAACCTGCTTAAGATTCTCTCTCTCCCTCTCCTTCTGCCTCCCCCCACCCCAATGCTCGCTTGCTCTCTCTCCCAAAAAAAATAAACAAAATTAGTTGCTCTTTGAGACACCTGGATGGCTCAGTCGTTTAAGCATCTGACTCTTGATCACAGCTCAAGTCTTGATATCAGGCGTGAGTTCAAGCTCTGTATTGGACTTCACGCTGGTCGTGGAGCCTACTTAAAAAAAATTGCTCTTTCAAACAAACATATCATGTAGGAATCTTTATTTAAAAAATAATTGCTTTCTCTTGGCAAGGATGCCCATTCCCACTGTTAGTGGGAATGCAAACTGGTGCGGCCACTCTGGAAGACAGTGTGGAGGTTCCCCAAAAAGTTAAAAATAGAACTACTCTGCCATCCAGCAATTGCACTACTAGGTATTTACTCAAATACTAGTTTGAAGGGTTACATGCACCCTGATGTTTATAGCAGCATTTTTAGTAGTAGCCAAACCATGGAAAGAGCCCAAATGTCCATTGAATAAAGAAGTTGCAGTGTGTGTGTGTGTGTGTGTGTGTACACACACACACACACACACACACACACACACACACACACACACTATGGAATATTACTCAGCCATCAAAAAGAATGAAATCTTGTCATTTGCAACAACGTGGATGGAGCTAGAATATTATGCTAAGTGAAATAAGTCAGAGAAAGACAAATCCCTTATGATTTCAAGAAACAGATGAACATGGGGTGGGTGGGGGTAAGAGGCAAACCAAGAAACAGACTCTTAACTATAGAAAACAAACTGAGGGTTGCTGGAGGGAGGTGGCAGGGGAATGGGTTGAATGGGTATTGGGGATTAAGGAGGGCACATGCTATGATGAGCACCAGGTTTTGTATGTAAGTGCTGAACCACTAAATCCTACACCTAAAATTAGTATTATACTCGGTGTTAACTAACTGGAATTTAAAACTTGGGGGAAAAAATCTAAAAAAAAAAAAATAGTTGGTTTTTCAAGCAAACATATAATTATAGAATGCTTGAGAATCACCTCCAAAGATTCTGATTTGGTTGGGCTAGGGCAGAACCCAGGAATCTTTGTGTTTTTTTTTAAGATTTTATTTATTTATTTGACAGAGAGAGACATAGTGAGAGAGGGAACACAAGCAGGGGGAGTGGGAGAGGGAGAAGCAGGCTTCCTGCCCAGCAGGGAACCCGATGCGGGGCTCGATCCCAGGACCCTTGGATCATAACCTGAGCCGAAGGCAAACACTTAACGCCTGAGCCACCCAGGTGCCCCAGGAATCTGTTTTTAATAGGTAGTCGGGAGGATGCTGACAGTGTGGCCCCTGAGACCACAAGGAGAGATGTGGGTCTGGGGCTGGACTGTAGGAACAGTGTCTTACTCCATTTTGTCCCCTTATTGCCTAACTCGCTCCCTGCTAGAAGCATGGTGTTCGACACGTGGGTGGAATGAGCGACCCCGGAAGCACTGACTCGGTCAGGGCCACCCCGAGAAGTGGTGGCCCTAGAGAAGTGCCCCATGTTTCTTGCCCCTTCTCAGAGTGCCCTTTCGAGTACTTCGCACGAAACCCAACCTGACCTAAAACTCCCTGCAGCTAATGCTTTTTTGTTGTTTGATTTTAAATGGACCTTATACCAATGCCACCTTTCTTTGTTTCATAGGGAGAAAGAACAAGAAACACAAAAAGAGGAACGTTTGATGGAAGAAAAGAAAAAGAAAAAGCAGGAAGAAAAGAAAAAGAAGGAAGGTGCTCAGAAAAAGGTTTGGCTGGCATTCCTGCTTCACTGCCTGTGATCATTGTGTGTCTCATTTGCATTGTCACAGCCATTAGGTTAGAGTTCCATTTTATGACCTCAAAATATCAATGTGCTAAAGCTATAATTAGCAAAAAATAGATGTTGTGCTAGCGAAGTAAATACAGAGTGACAGCCACAGAATGTCTTTCTTAAGGAACTAGAAATAGTAGAGCTGTGTTTTAAAGAAGTCTGATTTTTGTTGTTGGTGATAAAGAATGTCCGTGCTATTCCACTTAACCGCGAACTGTCCAGAACAACCATGTCTGAGAAATGAGGAAAAGGGCCATGTAACTGATTTTATTAGGAAAGCTAGAAATAATTTTTGCAGGTTTGGCAAATGTTCTTTTATAAATCCTATTGTTATTAAAAATTAAAAGTCCTTCTGTAAATCTTATCATCTCACTTAAATCTTACCTCATTTAATATACCAAGTTAGGCAATTTTTTGTTGGTCTTGCCTAGTTTAACATACCTTGTAATTTAAACTGTGTACCTTTTAGTTTATATTAAAATACAGAGCTCTGATGAGCTTCCGGATAGGTTTTTTTTTTTTTTTTTGCCTTTAGATCAATATCGGCATATAATAGCATGTAGACAATTATACATTTTCCCTGTAATAAATTTTAATAAATTGGGCAAAAACTTGTTTTTAAAATTTCCAGTATTAAAGTCTGCTTATAAACTTTCATAGATATGCACATTCTACACATTATTATTCCTAAAGAGTTTCTGATTTTTTTTTTTCAGGCTGCTGATCAAAAAACCAAAGGTAAGTTTATTTTATTTGGGGGTGGTACATTGTATGGCAGCACTACACTTTTTGTGATGAAGATGACTTTTATTTTAATTGATAGTTAAAAACAAAGAATCTAACCCTGGCTTTGAACCTTTTGAATCTTCTTTTTATCATTCACTGTGCATTTCTTCATTTATCACTGGTTTCACATCTGCACTTCATTGGCACTGGTTTAATCTAAAATGCCTGAAGAATGTTATGTTTGCTTTCTGAACAATGCTTTTTACTTTTCCTTTGCTTTGCTTTCCACCAAACAAGGACTAAACTGATAAAGGTGATCCAATTTGAATAAGAACAGCCAAAAGATACTGAATTTTTTTGAAGCTTCCAATTTCTCTTTGCCGACTGTATAACAAAAAGAGGTATATTCTTTCTGTAATTCCCTCTTTGCTTATTGATATATAGAAGTTTTTTTTTTTTATTTTCTAAGTCAAAAATTTACTTGTTAGTGTCTTAGCGGGTGTTGGAAACACAAGTAGTTCCCCCAGGAACAGAGGCGTCCCTGGGGTTTGCTGAAGAAGGGGCACAATGGCAGCAGCATTGGGAGCTTCTTCACCCTGTGCTTGCCCTGGTCAGGGGCTGTGCGGGGAGACGGGGCGTGTGCTCAGGAGCCACGTCCGCCAGCTCTGTTAAATCTGGGGCCAATTACTTGATTTTTCCAAGCCGCAAGTATCTCCTACTGAAAATGAGAAAGCTGGTGAGTGGGCGGCTCCCACCTCAATAAAGCTCCTGTGAAGATTCAATAAGATCATGTATGAAAAGGGCTTGGTGCCCAGCACATAGTTAGTGCTCGGTAAAAGTGAGCTAGAATTAGTTGTTAGGATTTTCAAGATTCTGCGGGACGCATGTACACAGTGTGCATGCGGGCACGAGTGCTAGAGAGACTTAGCAGCGTGCTGTTTGGGTGGTGCCACCACTAGTACTCTACTCTGGTTTGGCATCTTGGGGTTTCCAAAGTAAAGTTCATGTATATGACATCATTTGAACTTCATAACTGAGCAGGCCAGGTGTGAGGTGGCTTGAACCGGGCCTTCTGACCCCCATGCAGTGGGCCTCCGGGTGCCGGCACCAGGGTCCCAGTAAGGTGGGATTTCGTGTAAAGTAAATATTAAAAGGCAGCCCAGTTCCCAGGAAGGACATTTGTCTCTCACTCTCAGAAGCAGTGTGAATGTATAGCACACTTTTTCAGAAGGTCCAGAGGATTGTGGTACATATTTGTATTAGCAGTTATGATCTTGAGTAAGGAAGAATGGTTTCTTCCACTTGCATTTAAAACTACGGGGTTGTTGTTCTGAGTCATTTATTTCCTTTTTTTTTTTTTTTTTAACATTCTGAGAAGTTTTTATAACCTGATTCAATACCAGCCGTTGTCAATGTTTTCTCTTTGCTTATGGTCGTATAATGATCCTGCCACACTACACAGAATTATTATTTCCCATTACTGTTCTGATGAGCATTTCCTTGCTTACTCTAAAGTCTACTGGTGTTTTCTCTTCTCCTTTTATCTTCTCTAAATTACTGCTCCTTTGGGTCCAATTTGTCATCAACTGTACTAACTATAACTAGCCTTAGCACACATAATAATAATGATTATTAATGTCTCCTAAACAGAAAAAAAAAGCTTTTAAAATTATAAATAATCTAACAGTGCTGCTAGATAATTCATTAATGAATATTAGCAGTATCAAGGTTTAAATTTTTCTCAGATGCTCCATTATTACTGGGTCGAATCAAAATTAACTGCCTGCAGGAAGGTGGTTCTGAATTTCTGACTGGACATGCGTGTTGGACAACACAGGCTGGGCCTGTTGCTTCCCTTAATTAACACTCCCCCATCCCCTGCCCCTCAAAGAGCTGCATTGAGCAATTTGAAAGCCTTTGTATGAGCCTTTCCACAAAAAAAATAGTTTCTTGTAATTTCTGCTAAACATTGTCTTTGCATTATCAGTGACTCAAGAAAGAGGTAGCTGAGCACCATTACTTGTTATGCCTTTAGTGAGACTCGAGATGCTCTCACAGTTGCGGGAAGGCAATCAGATGTAATCTCACCTATATATTATATTTCTGCTGTGGAGGACCTGGTATCTGAGTGTTGGACACTGTATAATGGGTTTTGCTTCGGTCATCAGTAATCTCCTTTATTTTGGCACTGCCCTTAATTTGGGCACAGATAATAGTAGCTTTATATGTGATGTGATGACTGAGCCTAAATTTTCCATATTGTTTTCTGGGTTTTTTATGGATTTAATTTTTTTTAAGGATTAATTATAATACCCATAAACGTGAAGTAATTTAATTCATTGGTTTTGGCCAGATTTTCTAAAGTTCACAAAATAGAAAGATAAGTTTTCATACAAAAAGCTCAAAGTTAATTATATCATGTATGAAAGCAAGTATCTTGATGACCCAATATGTCTCAAACTCCATATGATTAATGCTTTATGATTTTGAGTCATATACTTTTATAAATTCATACATTATGATTAGACTCCTAATCTTGCTTGAAAGGACTATAATTTAAGTTTTGCAGTTGGGTATTCAACTTTGCCATGCATTCAATTTGTAATGCTAATTTTAAGAAAATCTTTATGTGCTTTTGTTAATGTACATCAGTTGAAACCATATTCTTTCAGTAGCCTTACATTGAGTGATAAAGGTTTTGGGGTCACAGATTATTTGCACTGTGCCGTATTCCTGTTAAGGCTCATTCTATACATGGTTTTCTCAGTATGAATGAAGGTGAGCATTGAAGTTTAAAGGGTGCCTTCCCAATTTCATAGTCAGATCTAGATACGAACGAATACAAGTGAGAACCCACTTCTCTGTACTTCGCCAGTTAGGCGGCACTTTTTTTTCTTTTTAGCAGAGTTGGCTGAGTGCTGTTTGCTCAGTCGTGAGCTATTTGCTCAACACAATATTCAGCAGTTAATTTTTATAAGGCATCACATCTCCTGAATTACACTGTGTAATAAAGTTGGCCAGATTCCTTGAGTTTACATGTATCCATGTTCACATCCACATAACCAAAACAAATATTATTTTGAGTGTATGAGTTACCCTTAGAAGCAATAGCTAAAAGTCTAGTTAGTGTGCTTCGCACAGTGTATTTTATAATATATGGCATTTTGTTTGCCTGTCTGAAAGATTAATACAATCTTAGCGTTTGAAGCATTCTTAGAGATTCTCCAGTTCCTTCATTGGTTTGGAAGTGAGATTCAGAGAGGTTAGTCTGCACACGTTTTGACAGCTAGACTTAGTGGCAGAACTAGAATCCTCATCTGGTGGCTGTCAGTTATATATTTTTTCTGCTGTCATATGAAGGAGACATCAATATTGTATATCCATTATCAGTATAATCATTCATCTTAGGAAGTAACTTAGGATCTTTTCAAATAAGGCTGAAAGAAATTCCTAAGAGATTCATTATGTGAATTCTTTATGGGATGGTATCTTAACAGGATTTTAAATATTAGATGTCTTTCTTTAGCCATGTTGCTCTATGTTTAAAGTAATTATTTAATTTTACTGTTAAATCCCTGACAGAAAGAAGATACAATACATTAATATTTTTTCTATGGGAACAAAAGAAAGTATATTAAGATGTGGTATTTTTCCCCTAACACATAGGCAACTTAAAAGGATAAAAATTACTGGAAAAAGAAAACAGCTAAGCAGGTACATACATATAAATTCTTCATTGAATTTTAGAAGGAAGGAAGTATAAATCCACTGGTGGCAGGGAGGCGACATAGTGCTCCTGTTACAAGCCCTTTAACAGCGTCTTTTTTTTTTTTTAAGATTTTATTTATTTATTTGACAGAGGCACAGCAAGAGAGGGAACACAAGCAGGGGGAGTGGGAGAGGGAGAAGCAGGCTTCCCACAGAGCAGGGAGCCCGATGTGGGGCTCGATCCCAGGACCCTGGGATCATGACCTGAGCCAAAGGCAGGTGCCCAACGACTGAGCCACCCAGGCGCCCCAACAGCATCTTCTTTTATTTTTTTTTTAAGGATTTTATTGGGGGGAGAAAAGATTTTTTTTTTTTTTAAATACTCTCTACATCCAATGTGGGGCTTGAACTTACCCCAAGATCAAGATCCACATACTCCCAACGACTGAGCCAGCCAGGTGCCCCTGAAGTTGGATTTTTAAAATTCATTTTTCTTTTTTTTATTGAGGAGTAATTTATAGTCAGAAACATACAGGTTATTATCTGCACAATTCAGGTATAAATATAAAAAATGGCATAAATAAGTGGAGTAGAGTACATTGTTTTGTGTCCAACTTCAGATAATCCAATAGCCCAAGGTGGGTGTCAAGCTTAAGGGATTCTCTTATTTTATTTTTTTGTTATTAACATATAATGTATTATTTGTTTCAGGGATACAGGTCTGTGATTCATTAGTCTTACACAATTCACAGTGCTCACCACAACACAAAACCTCCCCAATGTCTATCACCCAGCCACTCCATCCCTCCCACCCCCTTCTACTCCAGCAACCCTCAGTTTGTTTCCTGAGATTAAGAGTCTCTTATGGTTTGTCTCCCTCTCTGGTTTCTTCTTGTTTCAATTTTTCCTCTCTTCCCCTATGATCCTCTGCCTTGTTTCTCAGATTCCACATATCAGTGAGATAATATGATAATTGTCTTTCTCTGATTGACTTATTTCGATTAGCATAATACCTTCTAGTTCCATCCATGTCATTGCAAATAGTAAGATTTCTTTTTTTTTTTATGGCATAATAGTCCATTGTATATATATACCCCATCTTCTTTATCCAGTCATCTGTCGATGGCCATCTGGGCTCTTTCCATAGTTTGGCTATTGTGGACATTGCTGCTATAAATATTGGGGTGCAGGTGCCCCTTCAGATTACTACATTTGTACCTTTGGGGTAAATACCCAGTAGTGCAATTGTAACAGCATCTTCTTGAGGGCCCTTCTGCTAAGTCTCAGATAAAGCGGAAGTCCACGTCTCTGATTAGGTTAACTAAACTGTAATGTTAAATGTAAAGGCAGTTCCAAGTTTAGAGAAAGTGACAATTTATAGCTCTAAAGGAAGCTGATAGTCTGCTCTCTGAGAAATCACTTAACAGATTACTTTCTTTGCTTTGCTTTTTTTAACCACTTTATTGATTAAATTGGCACACAGTAAACTACATGTATTTAAAGAGAACAGTTTAGTAAGTCTTGGTATGTGCGTACCTGTGAAACCATCCCCACAATCAAGACAATAATCCATCACTCCTGGAAGTCTCCCTGCACCCCTGTCAACCCAGTTCTCAGGCCCTCCCCACCTTCATCGGTCCATAGGCAAACACTGATCTGCTTCCCATCACTACAGGTTTTCTTTTCTAGACTCCAGTTAGAGCAACGGAACCACGCAGGATGCACTCTTGGCTTCTTTCACTCGGAGTAATGCTTTTGAGGTTTGTCCCTGTTGTGTATGTCAGCAGTTCACTTCTTTTTATTGCTGAGCGGGGTTCTATGGTTTGGATATATCACAATTTGTTTGTCCTTTTACCTGGTCATGGACATTTGAGTTGTTTCTCATTTTCAGCTCTCGTGAATAAAGCTTCTATGAACTTTGGTATACAAGTCTCCATAAGGATATGTGCTTTGCTTTTTCTGTGGTAAATATGTAGGAGTAGAATGGCTGGATCTTAGGGTAGATGTATGTTTAACCTTCAAGAATCTGCAAAACCTTTTCAAAGTGGTTATACCACTTCCCAGTGCTACATCCTTACCAATATTTGGAAAATCAGTCTTGATCCTTGTAGAGGTGTGTGGCGATCTCTCATTGTGCTTTTGATTTGAGTTTCTGTAATGGCTGATGGTGTGGAATGTTATTCTCATGTGCTTTTTTGCTGTGTATCATTGGTGAATATTCAAATATTTTGCTACTTTTTTAAAAAGTTGAGTTACTTGCTTTCTTATTCCAGATTGGTTTCTAATACTACATTGACGTCTAGAGTCAGGCAGAAAGACTCATCACTGCAGCTTAGCTTCCTTCGTAATCCATTTCCCTTTCTCTCCATGTGCACAGCTATTTGTAATACAGTAATTTCAGAAAATGCGCACTTTTAACTGCGATCACATTTTGTCTTGCTTTTAACACACCTAAAGATTGCATTAATAAATGAGCTGTTAGTCACATTTTGCTATCTAGAGTTGTCAAGTTAGTTCATTAATTAAACAAACAATTAACAAATATCTATCAGACAGCAGAGGTAAGTTCCCTGTTCTCAAAGAGATGTATTAGGAGGAAGAGTTAGATATATAAGAAAATGAATGCACTAAAGTGTTCTGAGGGTTGTGATACATTTATCCCACATCTTCTACCTGAAAGGATTTAAGTACATTCACTTGGTCATGTTTCTATTCACTGTTTATGTCCCTGTAAGAAAAGATGGCCTGTTTTTAAAAATAAATGAGAAAACTGGGAGAAAGGCAAAAACTGCTTTAGAATGAGATGAATGCACGCTAGAGTTGGCCACTTTCTCAGTTGTCCCCAAGTTAGCCATGAAAATGAGATTGGGGGGTACCTTATCCCAGCCGTTCTGAACCCACCCACGAGGCCAGTAGAATTGAGCACTCTTAACAGCCTATCCGACCAAAAAAAAGGAGTTGAAACTGGAGAGGTGGAGGGCAGGGAGACCAGCTCATAGAGTCCATCTTAGGACTTCAGATTTGACCTTTCAGACCAGAGGGAGCCACTGGAGATTTTAGTGGGAGTGACTTCATGAGATTTATATTTTAGAAAGATCATGGAACATGCCAGATTGAAGATGAATCAGACAGTTGGAGAGGGAGCTGGATGCAGCTGGTACAGTTAGACTGCTCCACACTTCACACTCCAGATGACAGCTCCGTGGTGAGGGTGGACAGGAAGGGTCGTGTGGTAGAGCCGGCAGGACTTGGGAGACCAACTGGGTTACTCATGTGATCCAGCAGATACTTATCAAACACCGGTTTGCCTGGCACTGTTTGGTATGGGGAGAAAAAGATTAAAAAAAAAAAAAAAAAACAGATATGCTTTGCACCCCCTTGTAGCTTCGAGTCTTATGGAGAATGGGCAGAAACATCAGTCACGATGCTGTGTGTGTCAGAACTGACTGGGATGGCTACTGTGAAGGAAAGGAACATTGTCTCATGAATGCATAGAACAGAAGAACTGGAACCAGGCTGCAGTGAGCGAAGGCATCCCAAGTGATGCTGAATCAAGGTCCGAAGGATGGAGAGAAGGCAGCTAGGCCAGTTAGGGTTAGGCCGGGGAAAGTAGAGAGAGGACTCACGGGCTTCCACATTCGGAGGGAACAGCATTTGCAAAGGCTAGCTGGCCTGTGTGGCATTCTCCAGGAACTAAAACAAAAAGTTGGCATAGAAGGTGAGTTGTCAGCAAGGGGGAGAGTGGTGTCAGTGAGGCTAAGGTAGGTGGGGACCTAGTGTGCACAGGGCATGTAGAGGTGGAATATTCCTTTTTTTTTTTTAAGATTGTATTTATTTGACAGAGCAAGAGCGCACAAGCAGGGCGGGCAGCGGAGGGAGAGAGAGAAACAGGCTCCCCGCTGAGCAGGGAGCCCGACACAGGGCTTGATCCCAGGACCCTGGGATCATGACCTGAGCAGAAGGCAGACACTTAACCATCTGAGCCACCCAGGCGCCCCTGGAATATTCCTTTTCTTTTCTTTTTCTTTTCTTTTTTTTTTAGATTTTATTTATTTATTTGACAGAGACACAGCGAGAGAGGGAACACAAGTGGGGGAGTGGGAGAGGGAGAAGCAGGCTTCCCGCTGAGCAGGCAGCCTGATGCAGGGCTCGATCCCAGGACCCTGGGATCGCGACCTGAGCCAAAGGCAGATGCTTAACGACTGAGCCACCCAGGCGCCCCTGGAATATTCCTTTTCAAAATCAGATTGCAACATGGCCGATTCCCCTCGCCTTCCCCATCCCTCTTGGACTAAATGTTGGCATAGTCTGACTCGGGCTCCCTCTTCTGGCAGGCTCTTGGATTCTGCACTTTTGGAGGACAAACATCCCAGGATTATTGCTGCTCCACGATTTTTACATTTATTAAAGAAAACACACACACGATCCTACCACACAGGGCAGTATGCATGCCCTGAGAGAACACATTTCAGACATGATTCCACTTAAACCCTCTGTGTTTCATGAGATTTAGGATTTGCTGTTTTTCAAGAGCTTGTTCAGTTATGGATGATTGAGCGTGGAAAGAGACGAAGTTAGGCTGGAGGGGAGAAAGCTGAGAAGCTGTGCACTCAGTGGACTCTGTTCACCCTCCATGTCTGTCCAGTGTGCCTCGTTTGGGGGGTATTTCTAGTTAATGTTACATATTGAAAAGATGATAGAAAAGCCAGTATGTACTAGTGCTATATTTGTTACTTGGCTTTAACATACGCTGTTATCAAAGGTTTCTATTTTGATCTTCTAAATCTGCCGGCTGTTGCTTAAAAGAACTTAGAAATATTTGCCTGTATGATAAATAGTACATTTTTTTAAAGTAGAAGAATCCAAGGCCCAAAACGAAGTAATCTTCTAATAAAATGATTCTTACTGTTAGTAGTCATTATTAAAGTAAATTTACTTTAACATTCATATTATACAGTCTGATATACTAAGAGTAGCATTTAATTTAATTTCATGCTTTTTAGAGAGGTAACTGTAGTACATTAGAATAGAAAATATCTCTGAACAGCATTCTCTCATTAGCAACAGGCACCAAGATAATGTAGTTAGTAGTTAATGAGTTTGTGCTCATTTTGAGTTGAGCTCCCGAAGTTGCCATGGTGACAGATCAGCCAGAAGCCGTCAACAGAACACACAGAAGGCCACTGCTCGGTACCCCTCCGGAACTGCCAATAAACACAGCAGATGGACCCTCCTGCACATTGCTGTCTTCCCCTCGCCTCTTGTTGTTCTAAGGAGCTTCTCACTACAGTGTTGGCTGCTGTGTAGGTTGCAGAAGAGATTGTAATAATGAAAATCTTCCTTGGACTCACAGATTATTTTAGCCCAGGAAAATAGTTCTCTTTTATAGTTGTTTAAGTAAGTGTAAATTTTAAATTTTAAGAAACTCTGACTCTTTGAGTATATATTCTGAAATAGCTAGAATTAATGCATGATTTTTTAATATTTTTCTTCTGTCATTGTGTGGTATCTGTACAGAAGAGAAATTCTATGTTTTATCATACAAAAACTTCTATTTCTTAACTTCTAAGATGCCACCAGTTAAAGAACATCATTGTTCTAATGTCTGACCTACAGATGCAGTTGGAGGGCCAATGAGGAAACTGTGTTAAATTTATACACTAATTGTAAGATGCATGCAAATTTCAGAAATAAGACACGTTAACATGTCCCTCTAGGTTGGCATTTATCTATAAAGAATTACTTTTAAAATACACCGTTGCATGCCTATAGCTGTCAGTGTGCTTTAGGCTTATCGTGGTAGCCCAGGAGATTCTGATGGAGGCCATGTGTAAGGAAGTCCCATTACGGTAAACGCCATTACAAGGAAACCGTTGTTGAATATCTAGGTCATGACCACACACCATGATGTTGTCTAGGTGAGTGAAAGAGCTGAATATTCTACTTGCTAAAAAAGGATCTGTGCTCTTAATCAGAGTTTAGTTGAAGTGTATAGAAACCACTCTAGCTTTTTTTAAGTACAGGGAATTGAGTGCTTATAAAACCATTGCGAGGCCAGAGGGAGGGGGCACCCCCTAGGCTGGGCCTCTAGAAATGATTCCCCACAGAGTCATCCCAAAGAGCTGCTCCTTGGGAAGGGATCAGGAGGCCTCACTGGCACTGTTGACTCCAGCGCACAGTTGTCACCGCCGCAGCCCAGTGACCGGGAAGCTGCCGTCAGCACTGTCTCCCACCGCCACTAGGGCAGTGATTGGGAACTAGGACCCTGCCCAGAAACGTCCACCATTTCTGGGGCTCTGCGCACAGTCAGTGCTGGGGGAGCAGACAGAGCAGCGAGGTCACTGCCTGCCAGGTCGCATGGGGTCTGATCCACAGCTGGGGCCTCCTTGCAGCTAGGAGCCGGACCCCTGTGTGCATGTTGGGGAGTGGGGGGCAGGGAGAGACAGCTTTGACTACTGCCCTGGAACATTTTTAAAAATGATGGAATGGATGACTGCTCATTAACTTTTGTATAGTGTTTGACACTTTCCAGACAGTAGAATTAAATGGGGAGGTTTAGGGCCAGACGAGAGATGTAATTCTCCAGTCCTGAGTACAGCTGTCAGTATCTGTGCTAAGTTACCACATCACTTCTGTCAAGAGTCTCTGCCTACCTGCCTCCCTTCTTTAGTTAGTTCACTAATTGCAGTTCATGTCTCACGTGACTCAGAGTTTTGTTCATCAGCCTAAAATCCTTCCCATTGCTTCCGAGAGGGGAAAAGGAGTGAGGAGGATTATTAAGACTGGCCAAGGCTTGACCAAACTTCAGTCAGGCTCCTAGACCATCTCCTAGGCCCGTCCATGCACTTCCTTATAAAATCCAGTTTTAGCAAGAACCCTGCTAAGTCAGCTTCACCAGAAGCCCCCTCTGCTTCCCGGATGTCTGACCGGGTTCCTCATCCTCCACTGGCCCCTGGGTGATGCCTGACACCCTGGCTGGCCTTCAGCGAGAATCCCGCTAGATCAGTTTAGCCAGGAGCCCCCTTACCCTCTACGTTTCCTCTTAGTGATTTTCCATTCGCTGCTCCACTCCCGTGCTCCCTGGCTATAAATTCCTGCCTGTCCCCGCTGCACTCGGAGTCGAGCCCAATCTCTCTCCCCCACTGTAAATCCCAGCACACGGTCCCTACGCCCATCAGCCCATCGTGAGGGTCCTGGATGGAGCTGCGTCACCATCCTTAACAAGTGTCCTTGCATGTTTTTCCTTTACCGTAATAAACATTTATAGTGCACTTATTATGTGCTAGATATTGTTCTGAACAGTTCTTTACATATATTAACATTCACTCCTCAAAGAACCTTCTCAGTAAGGTACTCTTACCCCCGTTTTACCCCCCACTTACCCACATTTTACAGATGGCACAACTGAGTGACAGGTTAAGTAACTTACCCAGGGTCACCAGCCAGTAAGGGGCAGAGCTGAAATTTAAACCCCAAGTCCTTACCCACAGCCACTACACTGCATCTCTAGAGAGGTGCTTGGGAATGATAAAGCTCAAGTTGCTCATGGGGAGAATTTCTTGAGTATACAGTCAGGGAGGGATGGGAAGATGGGGCTTTGGTGGAATCGGTGACATTTTATGTCTAAGCTGGAGATTGGGTACGTGAAGGTTTGTTGATTATTTGGAATTTATGCCTTTTGTACATCTTAAGTATTTCCAAATAAATTTTTTTTTAAGATTTTATTTATTTGAGAGAGAGCACGCGCACGCACACAAGCGGGGGGAGTGACAGGCATTGGGGGAGGGAGAAGCAGAATCCCCACTGAGCAGGGAGCCTGATGCGGGGCTCCATCCCAGGACCCTGGGATCACGACCTGAGCCGAAGGCAGACACTTAACAGACTGAGCCACCTAGGCGCCCTTCCAAATAAATTTTTAAAGAAAAGAATGTCATGGTAGTATGACTTGGGTAATAAGATGGAAATGTCTTGGTGCACCGGGCACCTCTGCTCCCTGCTCTGTTAAGTCCCTGGTGAGGAAGGGAAGGTGGACCTTGATGGGAACCTAACATCCCAAGGATGCCCCCTGCAGGATTTGTGGAGTGGAGCAAGGAGGGGGCCTGCTGCTGGGGGCCGTGGCTACCATGTTGTTTCCTTTACCTGTGAAGGTGACAAGGGGCACGCAGATAGGACCCCCTGGCTCTAGAGCCTGCACAGACAGGCTGTTGATCAAGGTCAGCTGCTTGTTGAGTTTAAATAGCAGTGAAAGAGTATGTCAACTCTCCACGAACTTATAATCAGAGGAGCCTGTTCCTGGAGAATTTCTCCCCGAAACCAAAGGCTCCAGACTCCTCTGTGTGCTACAGCCAGAACAGGAACATCCTGGGGGCTCTCCCAGCTACTGGCCACCAGGTAGATTCCAAACCCCTTACAGAGCCTACGCCTGCCTCTCCAGCCTCAGGCCCAGCCGCTCTCCCTTGAGGCACCAAACTCCAGCCACAATGGCATGGTTTCAGCCCTTGACAGCACGAAAGCTCCTTCTCAGGTCAGGACCTTCCCCACACTGTGCCAGCTGGCAGGTGTGAGCTCGAGTAGCCCGCACATGCACACGAGCATGGGTGTGCACGCACACACGCTTCACCTGGTCGGCGGTTCTCCAGGCCCAGCCTCATTGTCACTTCCTCACCAGAATTAGCTTCTTTGGCCCACTGTTACTCTTGTCATGCTTACCACAGCAAGTACTTGTGTATTTGTGGAATCATAATCTCTTACTAGATTATAAACTACAAGGACAGGAACCATATGTTTTCCACAGTATACCCAGTGTCTGGCACAAAATTGGCATCCATTAAACATGACCTAAATACATAAATACGGAGAGGGTACATGAGGGTACAGGCAGTAAAAAGAATGCTAGACAGAGAAAGCCAGCAGACAGTGATTTGACCCCTGACTCCTGTGCCCTGCGCCCCTGGTTTTCCAGAGCACCTAACCTCTGCAGTTTCGTATCTCACCATGCGGCCTTTTCTTTCCTTCTTGCCCTGCTGAGATGTGAGCTCCATGGACGGGAGTCTGCCTTTTCTGTTCTCGGGCATTGCCCCAGCGCCCAGAAGAGCGGCTGGCTCTAGGAGGGCTTAGTGTGCGCAGGCGAGGGACCGCCTCTGCCTCTGTAGGAGGGAGCTGGCTGGTGTCAGGGTTTCGAAGGGTGTAGGAAAAGTTTCCAGCAGTTCAAATAAGGGAATTTTGGCATACCACATTGGATTATCAGAGGGCTGCTTGGCAGTAGTAGGGGCTTAGAGCAGCATCGGTGGGTGGTAGGTCTCGTTCCTTGAGCCTGCAGCGTCGGGCGGTCTGCAGACCATACCGGAGGGTGGGATGGTGCAAAGGTGTGGGTGGCAGAGGGAAAGGCCACTGCCCCAGGGGGTGCTGGATGGTGGAACTGAAGCTCAGACACTGAGACGTGTTGACCAGTGGGATGAAACTTAAGGAGGCTGGGTCAACAAGGGAAGTTCCTGCTCTTGGTCTCCTTGTCAAAGTTTGAAGAGGAGCTCCTTCCAAATCTGCCCTCCAGAGCCCCGAAAGGCCAGTTTGAACTTCCTGCCCACACTGTAGCCTGCTGTTTTTTTTTTTTTTCTTTTTTCTCAAAGATTTTATTTATTTATTTGAGACAGAGAGAATGAGAGAGAGAGAGCACATGAGAAGGGGGAGGGTCAGAGGGAGAAGCAGGCTCCCTGCCGAGCAGGGAGCCCGATGCGGGACTCGATCCCGGGACTCCAGGATCATGACCTGAGCTGAAGGCAGTCGCTTAACCAACTGAGCCACCCAGGCGCCCCGTAGCCTGCTGTTTGAGGAGAGCAGTAGTAGGAATTTAGAAGCTCTGTGGGCCCTGTTGTGACAGTGCCCTCTGAAAATTTTAACTGAAAGCAGAAAATTGTTTTAAAGAAGCCTTGGTTTCTCAGGGGATGGTTTCATGTCTGCCTTTTCCCCAGCAGGTGTCGCTGTCATTTGGTAGTTTACTGGGGAGAGGCGAGATCTGGGAGAGTTGGCCCACACACCAGTAAGCTGGCTGCTGTCTTCATGTTCTCTGAGTCAGTGACTTGTTGACGGTCCCTAAATAAAATCAAGCTGAAATTCTCGGCCTGACTGTGTTCTGCTGCTCTATTAAAACAGTGATGTGTAGGATAGACTCGTCTGTGAGCCTCTGTTGTTGAGGGATAGGCTTAGACGCAGGTGAGTTTGGGAAGAGCAGTGTCACGATGACTTGGATACCCTACTCTTTCTTTGGGCGGTGAGAGATGGAGTAATTTGTATCTGAAGAGAGTAGATGGCTGGTCAGAAACTGCCCATTTGGTTTATCTGTGTTATTATACGAACATACCAGGTTTTGAGATCCTCCACTTAAAATTGAGATTATGTGAGTTAGCTGCTAGTTTTCAAAGATCTGAAACATACTGGTTTACACCAGAGAAGCTTTATCACTCTCTCATATAAAAGAGGCTCAACAGGGTCAGAATTCTTGGTTCCTTCTACCTCATCACTCTGCTATGTGAGGCTTCTCTTCCCTTTCCTTCAAACTTTTCCTACAAAGGACCAGATAGCAACTGTTTTAGACTTTGCTGGCCTTGTCTGGTCTCTGTCACATATTCCCCATTGTTCTTTCCCCACCTTTCAAAAATGTGAGAAACATTTAGTTCACCGGCTGGCTCCTGCCCTATGCAGCCCTCTCCCCTTCAGAGGGGAGACTGGTTTGGGACTCTTTGACTCTTAAAATGAGACTATAAAAGTGACCACACATCATGTAGTTCAGACAACATGAGGAAAATGGAGTATTCCATATTCAGATATCTTAGGATTGGTGCTTATATTCAAAACTAGTTACCTATTGATAACATTTATTTATTATACTTCTTTAAAACCAGCGACTGATAGCATTCATTTATTATATTAGCCTTCTTCATTTCTGTAGCACGAACTCCTTTTCCCCTAAATATTTTGAAGAGAAACAGCCCTGCGTTTGTCTTCTCATTTTTTTGAGAAGATGACAGCGGTGTAGTGGAAGAGCATGGGCTGGTGCTCAGAGACGAGGCGCCAGTGCATCTTGGTCAGCTCACTTGGGCCCTGGGAGTCTGTGTGGAGAAGGGCAGGACAGGGTGATTTCTTAGGTCCTTGCCAGGTGTTTCCATCGGATTTTGAGTTCAGGCAGGTTTTCTGCATTTCCATTCTTTGAAAAGGCTGGTGACAGTCGACAGAAGTACTTGACTCTTGTGGTCGCTGGCCTCCAGGGTCAGTTACTACAAAAGAGAAGGAGGGTTTTCCACAGCAAGGGTAGGTAGAGCTCTGTAGCTTACTAATAGTTCTCTTTCCTCATTCTATCCCTCTTGCTTCTCCTTCTCTTCCTCCTTTTCTTCTGCGGCTGCTTCTTTTGAATTTTGTAGTAAAAGAACCAATTCTGTTCATACTCTGAGCTTCCTAAAAACCAGTGGCTGGGTCTAGAGTAAAACCTTTGGGCCAGATACATTAAAATGTGTAATAAAGCAAAATGGTAGCATGCTGATCACATATTTTTATTTTTTTTGAAAAGACTTTATTTAGAGAGAGTGTGAGCTGGGGGAGGGGCAGAAGAAGAGGGAGAGAAAGAATCACAGACTCCGTGCTGAGCGCAGAGACCAACTTGGGGCTCCATTCCATGACCCCAAGATCATGACCAGACCCGAAATCAAGAGTCAGAGCCTTAACTGACTGAGCCACCC